>NW_022995743.1:14399453-14836756 GCF_900245975.1 Drosophila guanche | reverse complement strand
CTGAGAGCATTGGAGAGGAGTCGTAAACAGGAGACGGAGTAGGAGCCTTCGAGCGTGCGAAGCAATGCTTTGCGGCAGTACCGCGCGCGACGGGCGCCCACTCCCACCAGCAAATACGGCCCTCATTATGAGTATACCCACTAGTGTAAGAAGTATTATTATTATTATTATATTTAAATTATTATTAAAGCTAGATAATTAATTAGAAGGAATAAACAAATGAATACAAAAAAAAAAAAAAAAAAAAAAAAAAAAAAAAAAAAAAAAAAAAAAAAAAAAATGGAAGCAGGCAGGAAATGCGAGCATATCAAATGGAAAATGCATATTTTCAGAGAAAAATATGCGAAAATTTCAGCAAAGAGTAGGCCCTTTCCCCTTTCCTTTTTCGTCCTGGCTACATTTTAGAAGCTTGTGAGTTGGTCAGGGTTTTAACCAGAGACCGTTTAACAACTTGCCAATTACATAATTTCCAAAAATAAAACCGAACACACAAGCGTTCAGGCCATCGTCCCGACCGGCTACGGCAAAATGCAGTTTTTAATTAAGTTAAGCGCCTGCGCTCGTTGCGGGGTTCATTATGCATTCGGGATGGAGGAGTGTCTGTTGTCTGTCCGCTACGCCCTCAACGGATAACATGCATACTGCTTATTAGTGGATACAGTGGATCCACATTCACATTCAACCAAACCCCATATCTGGTGGATCGCTGCTTGCACGTCCGCGGCATGCTGCATCTAATGCGAATTTATGGCCCGAAAGGCCCTGAGGTGTGTGTGTGTGTGTGTGGAAGGAGGAAGAAGAATAGCGTAGAGTGGAGAGCACAGTCAAGTAGAGGTGCGATACCAGAGACGTGGAAGCCTCATGTTCTGACGCACCGACACTAATCAGCGATTATGCACTGCCCGCTCCTGGCCACACCGGTGCTGCTGCTGGCTACCGAAGCCACAAGCGAGACCACGAACAAGCGTGAGGGAATAGTTTGGCAGGACGAAGCCTGAGATCCCCATGCATAAGTATCTTCTCCATGGCAGCAGTCATTTTTTCAGTATCTATGATAATTCATTCTCGAACGGCCGAGCCGAACTGTGTATATCCATTATTATTTATATGTCTCACTGTTCGACACACTTAAGGCAGCATCTGCTGAAATACATAACACCTCACTAGCATTTTCTTTTCGCAGGGTATGCTTAAATTATATGCTATGGGGATGGGCATATCTTATTTTTTTGCTCTTTTTTGTGTCTGGCAGCTTTAAAATTTGTTTCTGTGCTACAAAGTTTGCCGCCTCAATGGATGGGACAGGTTCAAAGGCCTGGCCAAGATAATCATAATTTTACTTTTTAATCGAGCATTGCCCTTACATCCTTTTCCCCTGCTACGCTGCCTGAACTTGAAGTAGAGAAGACAAATCTCGAGAGAGAGAGAGGGAGAAAAACATGTGTTCAGCCCCATTTTTATTGTTGCTGCTGCTGCCTGACGCATAAATTCGTAAAACCATTATGGTACGACTTAAACCAGGGCCCAAATGAGGGGCCAAAGCAATGTGCAGACATATTTTGGATAAGTCTTCGGCATACATAATGTGAGCTTTGGGTGTGTATTCACTTGGGGTATTTACGCTTTTATTTTGTCGCAAACTTTCGAGGGATTACCTGGAAGGAATTTCCTGAAGCAGGACAAGGGACCTTGCAGAGCAGTGAGACAGACGGGCGGGGTTGTCTTTTCGTTGCTAGTTAGTCAGTTGGTCGAGTCTTAAGTAAAAATAATATTTGTCCACATAGCAGAAATGCTTTTAATTAAGTAGAAGGAAAAAGCCAAGCAAAGGACACATTTCAGCAGCCCCAAAAGACACAGAGAGAGAGAGAGAGAGAGAAAGAGCAAAAGGGTTCATCAGTGTTCTTGTCTCATTATTTAGCCAAATGATTAAACTAGGATGTGTAGAAAGAGACAAAAGAGGCGTGCACAAGGGAGAGAGGGAGAGGAAAAGGAAGAGAGTGTCCTGTAGACCAGACATAGTTGAATGCAAATTCCTCAACAGAATGACACAGGGACCAACATTTGTGGTGTGTTGCAGAGCATAAAGAAGAAGCTGTTTTAATGAGTTGGCAATTAGCATATCACACAAACAGATACAGAGAGCGAAACAGAGAGAAGTAAATAGAGAGAGAGAGAAGGGACACACACGAGTGTTGTGTTGCTTGTCTGCATCTCTCTCTGGCTCTGGTACTCCGTTTCCAGCAGCAACTTGATTAAAGTTCCATATTTAAACTTTTTTGACAACCCACAACAATAAAACATTCCTAAAAGGAGTATGAAAGAAAAAGGGAGATGCAGAAAGAGGGAGCAAGAGACAGATAACCTTTAAATCTGAACGACGCACAAATGTATGCTATATAAAATGTTGTCCCCTGCTGCTCAAAATGCAGCCCAAGCAGCAACTTTTGCTGTTCTCAAGTGTGTGCGAGCTTGAGTGTGCGTGTGTATGAGTGCATGGCTGCTTGCGTGTGAGTGTGCGTGTGCGTGTGCTTGTGTAGGTGCGTGTGTTTATGTGCAGTTTTATTTTCAAGCGTCTTAACCTCAAAACTTTTGCACTTGTAAACGTAAAACCCAAAGAACCATCTCCATCCCCAACTACACGAGCCAGCCAACAAGAGCCCACAAAAACCCAACTTAACGCAACTCAAAAGCCGAGCACAAGACCAGCACCCCAAACGCTCAGCTACCTCACTCCTCCCTGCAGCCATACAAAGTCATAAACGTTTTATGCAAAAATTTGTTATTGTTTGCAAACTCAAAAGGGAGAGAGAGGTAGAGAAAGAGCCGAGTGAAAGAGAAAGCAGTTTATGCACTCGACATGCTTAAAAAGCTATGGCACAAAATACCATAAACAAAATGCAGCACAATTACAAGCGGCACCAAAAAAAAGGGATAGGCACCTTTTATACCCTTTTACGGATCGATAGTTTATGGATTTCGATCAAATATTATTACACTGAGATGGGATGGTATGGGATGCGAAATGCAAGAAGCTAAAGCTTACTTTATTTTATTCGATTAAGAGACACTTTTTTTTGGAACTAAGGTTCTTCCTTTAGCTAGATATAGTTACAAATTTAAGTGTTTAGTTGGCATAGATATACATAGCCTGGAAAGAACCAGAGTGAAAGCATTTCAGAATTGTATTCGAAAAGTTTACACCTTTTCCTCTGCTGTGGTGTTTCTGTTGTTGAAATTGTGCATTAATTTGAGAGCGATTTTTAATTTTAAAACAGCAAAAGAAAAGCACAAAGGAAAACAGAGAGAGAGAGAGTACCAGTGTCGGACAATGCTTGTACGGCCTCAAGCGATTCACAAGTCAGGAGCTATTCCTCAGAATCATTTGTGTGCAAAAAGAAATTGTCTGATTAATAAGGCTTGACTCTCATTAGCCAATATTTACGAGTGAAAGGGTGAGAGAGAGAGAGAGAGAACTTGGGAACTATATAACCAGGTGAGCTGCCGCAAATGAGTCCATTTTGATTATCTCCAGTGTCAATTTGCGTTTAACTAATAAATTCGAGTGTCCTGGTCAAGTCAGGTGTGATTGAGTGTGTGAGTTCTGTTCGTGACACTCTCTGTGGTGTGGCAAGGATGTGTTGCTGTGTGTGTCGTAAGATATATAGCATAAACTGCACAATACTCGCTCTGTGTGTGTGTGTGAATGGATAAATGGATAATGTTTTAATTAGAACGAGGCACACGTTGACAATGAACACCTTAAACAGAGGACAGACTCCACCAAACTTGCACGTGCCACCAAAAATGTATGGCACAGAGAGATGGCAATGCGGTTCATGCGCAACAAATATGTGAATTTCCAAAGGGGAATTCCAAGCTACAAATGCATATAGAAGTAACGCAAAATGTAAAATGCAGACAAATTAGAAATAAAATATGAAATATCAACAAATTGACAGTCAAATCAAAGCATATTTGAAAAGGCTGCAGCAAAGCTTTTACAACAATTATCCCGAGTTTCCAGACTCCCTTTACCGCATAAACCTGCCACGTATCCCCCTCAGAGGCCATCATGTGCATGGAAATTAAACAACTTTGGAATTTAATTAAAACTTTAAAGGTAAACACCAGTTTCCCAGTGCCGTCAGCAGATGAAATAAATTGCATTTAAATTATGCCACATTTACGAAATTCACTCAAGAGACACAAAACAACTGAGGAAAAATATAAAGATACATTTGCCGAATGAGCTTTAGTTTAAAGTAAACTAAATATTTGCGCAAATCTCTGAATGGCTTCTGTTATTTACCTCATTTCTGACCCTTGGACTCCGAGACTTTTTCCATATTTTATTCCATTTCTCTGGCTATTTATCGCATCATCAAACATTTTGATGTTGATTTATGGAAAATATATTTTTCAGCACTTGGCCAACAATAACAGCGAAAACCCCAGTCGTAGAGGCCAGTAGCCAGAAGCTGGAGAGCTTTGACTGCGATAACAAGCAAGTGTCTTTAGAGCGGGGGTAAAAAGGGGGCAACGCTCAATACAAACACAGCCCAAAATAAACAAAGAGGAAATCGCGAATATCGAAGGAAGGAGAAAGGAGTAAGGGCACAGAACAAAGCCAAGGCAACGATTTGCTCGGGTCCACTTCACAGTCTCCGTCTCCGTCTCCGTCTCAGTCTCTGGCACAGAGCTCTCCTCTTCTCTTTCTCTGTCCCTGCCATTGGGTTCTACTTCTGTCTTTCTCTCTCAGTCTGTCTTTCCTTCATTTCTGTCAAGTTTTTTTCTTCTGGGGCATTCGCTGGTAAAGAAATCATTATTCGGTTCAATACACTAGTTTATATTACAAAAGTTCTCAATGGAATTTTATTTTGCTTTTTCCATAATTTATTTTCATTGCGTTCGCACAGAGTTCTCTTTTTTCTGTCTCTCTGGTGCTCCCTCAATGTCTCTATGGACTGACTGATTTATATAAATTTGAAATTTGATTTTTATTTGACATGTTGACAGCTTTCCCATTTGAGAGGCGGCCTTTGGGGTCATGATCATTTGGAAGGTGTGGACGCACCGCAATACGTTTGACAGTTTTCCCCTCTTGGCCACAGTGTTTATTATTTGTGTTTCCTTTTCAATGGAAAAGTTTCCTCATTAAGTCCGTGGAAAAGTTCAGCGAGGAGAGTTCATCACATGAAAATAATTAATATGCGTTTGGAAACGAGATGGGCGGTATATGAGGTGTATCACAAAATATTTCTGTATTAATTATGCAAAAAGTTTATGCTGCTCGTTTTCATGCTTTATTTGAGCTTTTCCTTTTGATAGCTTTCCCTTTTTCTCTCTCTCTCTCTTTCTCTATCAGTGTGTGTCCTTTTTGTGGGCTCCTAGATTAGCGGCTCATAATCCCCATATGGAAGGCAGCCGAGTGTGCGCGACTTATTGGAGATTCTTGGCCTTAATTAAAATGTTTTGTGTATTCAGGCACCGAGGCGTTTATCCATATATTGGAGTATTATGGGGTGGCTGCTGTCTGTGCATTGTGCTTTTCAAATGACATTATTCCTCCACATACGCACTGTTTGTGTGTTGTATATAACAATTAATTAAATATCAAGTGTAAATTTACGCCTCGATGATAAACCACAAACTTAATACATCTCTCTCTAGTGGAAGTGCTCGTTCTAGTCCGTGTCCTTCTACTGGTCCAAACAGACATAGCCAGAGTCCACCCAAGTGCACATTTATCACAATCAATACTGAGGTTTCTGTGGCGCTTCTGTGGCGCTTCTGTGGCTCTTTCTCTTGGGGGTTGGCTGCCATTTCTATACGTGGCACATATTCCCCTCGCGCTTAAACTTTCTCTCTCTTACCCTTGGAGTTTTCCGTGCTTACACGGATCATTGAGCAACGCGGATGCGGAAAACGCGCACAAGAGTTCGACTTCGAGCTCTGTTGCATCCGATTTTCCACAAGAGCCTGATGATGACTGCAGCAGCCATGATAAATATGAATCTTGCCAATCATTGCCTCGTGTTGTCCCTCCGCGCCCTTCCCCTCTCATCCCTCCTCCAAGGGTAAACCTTTAGTCAGAGCTTTATCAACCGTTTAGTCATGGGAAAAGTGCCACCGGGAATGGGTCTGCTGCTGCATAAGCTTCATTCAGCTACTCTTACACAACTTTCTCCTGCCTCAAATTACACAAATTAATTCCTGCTTGTCAGGCGAGGGTCACACTCTTCGTTGAAATATTCCATCTTCTACCCGGCCATTTCCCTCTAGGTTTTGCTCTAGCATTTTCCTCTCTCTATGCCTGCACTCTCGCTACTTATGCAAAAACTTTTCGCTGTCGGTTCTCATAAGCCTTCTCGCCTGTCTGAGCTGCCCAACAAAGCCGAAAATTTCATTAAAAGTGGCTTTTTGCGGGCTAAAACAAAAATGAGTGGAGTGGCAAGGAGGAGCACTTTCCCGAGTGCCAGGACTTGAATTGGCCAACAATTTAGCCGCAAACATGACAGGGACATAAATTACCAACTAACCATTTCCTAACCACATGTCAGAGCAGGCTGGAAACTCGATTAAAACTGGGCTGCAAGCACAAAGCCTCGGCCCTCTCGGCGGAAAAATCTTTCCGGCAAATGAGGGAAAATGGAGGAAAATGAAGGAAAATGCCATTGAATTACACGTGTAATCAAACAGCAATCGCCGTGAGATGCAGTCAGAGCACAGAGCGTAGGGCCCGGCATAAATAAACAGCACTCTATGCTGGCTCCTGATGGACATCAGCCCTAGGAGCAGTAAACAAAAGCGGCAGCGGCAGCAGTAGCCTCTTTCTGCGACTCTTCGGACCCCACACGGTGCGGGTCATTTGGTTGCATTACTCATACGCCACATTGCCCCTAGGAGCGTTTTCCGCAAATAAGAGTCAAAGCCATGGCGTTGCATCGAGTATCAGCATGGGGCGGGGCATGGCGCATGGGGAACGGTTGCAATTGAATATTGATCGGCGGCTGTAGCAGCCGCAATAGCAGAACAAGAGCCCTGACTGATGGAAGGACTAAGAAAAAACGATGATGATCGAGAAGGGAATATCCAACTGTGAACTTTTTACCTGCCTTTTGTGGCCACTGCTGAAGGAAATGAAAATACGGTTAGATTTACATATGAAAAACATTCTCTGTGCAATTTTCTGCGAGGACAAGCAAATATTTTCATTCAGCTGCATAACAAAAGACTTCAGTGTGGGGGAGGGTTGGTATCTACAGCAGGAATCATTTTTCTCTTCCCTGCTGTGTCTTTCACCTGAACACTTTCATCAGAACCTCTTTCCCTGTGTGTGTTTTCAGCTGCTGCTGCTCCTGTGGCCTTTAGGCGGTACGGCGTCCGGTGCGTATGAGCGATGGAATGAATGAAATTGATTGCCAGAGAGAGCCGGGAGGAAATGGCAACCCGAATGCCAAAGCTGCTCCTGACAACTACCTTTTGCTGTCCAGCCAGCCTCTCGTTCTCGTTCTCTCTCACTCTCACTCTCAATCTGGCTCTGGCTGCCTGAAGTATTTGCTGCATGCAACAAGGACACTGGACACTGCATGCTGGCAGCTGCATGCCGTTGCTGTGTGCTTAAAATTTGCTTCGAAACTATGCCTGGAATTCAACAAGAAACGTCAGACCAATCCTTTTGATACCCATTGCAGGTGAAGCAGAGATATTGCAGGGCAATCACATCATACCCAACTCCAGCCAAGGGGAAGCTCCACGGTGATGGTAGCGATGAGTGGCAGCTTCAGATGAAGCTGCGAAAATTGAGTTTCTTGTCAGCCGACACCTGCCTCAAGTTGTTTTGCAACTTGTCAATCGCGAAAATTCAAACTAATTGACATCGAAATGCAGGCTGGCTGTAGGAGAGAGCATCCAACTCCATTCCGTGTGGAGTTTCATGCCCAAGTAAATTGTGCCACACGTGCAGGGATCTGATATGCCAAGTTGATGCCTATTCAAGGCGCCTCCAGCTCCATTTGCCCTCTGTTTCTGCTGGAAAGCGCTTCCTCCCTGACAGCATGTGTGTCCTTTGTACACAATATGTATGGAAACATATACATTTATTTGCTTTACATTTCCTGCAGCATTCATCACACTAATGTAAGCGCTCATCTAAGTGCACTAGACTCGTTCTAGCAACAAACTGTACGCCAGGCTCTCGTTCTCTCTATCTCTATGTCTGTCGCATATTGATATGGGGTGCGGAACTATGGTGGAACGTGGAAAAACTGTTACAATATATGCAAATAAAATACAAATTTTCCTTTTCTCCCACACACACGCACGCGCTCTCTTTGCACAGTCAGCAACAGGATCGATCGGTTGGGGGAGAGATGGGGAAAATGCCTGCCTGCTGCTGCTTCTACTGTCATAAGAATGTCGTTTCTGTTGCGTCTTGTGTATGTTTACATTTGATTTGTTCAATTTATACCCCAATGTTTCTATCTGTATCTTTATCTGTAGCTGCAGCTGCAGCTGTTGTCTGTGTGTCTGCCAACTACTTATTTGTCTACGATTTTGCCCATGTTTGCTCATTGAAAAGGCTGAAAAGCGGAGCGTGAGTTGAGGCAAAGTTTTTCCCTTCACAATAAGATAGTTTAAAATTTTCCGATACGGGTATGGAGATGTGTTCCAGATCTTCGTTTTCCATGTCCTTTTTACGGGCTCATGGTATACATAGACCACATTCCGAAATCCACGAGCAGCCGTCTCCCTCCAGAGCATTAGATTTGAACAATGTTCGTATGTAAGTGCTGTTTATAATTTCCAAAATAATGTTGATTACCCGTTTTATTTGCCAATGAAATTAGATTGATTCTGGCACAGTGGCATAATCATTATTTGAACCATATGCTGATGTATCTGTATATTTTACCACCAATTTCAATGAAAATTTCAACATTTTCTATGAAAAAGTCTCTTAAAACTTTTTAAATAGTTAATCAACACTTGAACTGCCCAAAAACTCTACTCTGCATAACTTTATTTTCATTATTACTAATCAAATTTATGCAATTCTATAGCTGTCCATCCCCTGGCTTCCATTATAATCATCGCTTACGCAAATCCAAATAAGTTTTACCAAAGTACAGAGATTGCTGTTGTAAAGGCAAACTTTTGCGATAACTAACATCGAATCCTTCAGGTATTAGCCCAACTCTGGTTAAATTTCTACTAATTTCTACTCGGAAATATAGTTGGGGAAGTGGCTTGGCTTGTTCTCTAAAAACTGCTAATTCACCTGCTTTCTGTTCCTCCCATAGTCGTCTCGTTGATGCTCCTAATTTTGCTTGTTGCTGTGTTTTTGCCTGCCTGCCTCCCTGACGGGCAGGCGCCTGCTTCCGTCGTCTGTAGTTATAAATTTTCATATAAAAGCCGAGTGCGCCACCGACCACCCAATCCTCCTCAAACTTTTCCGCCTTTGCATGCACATTATAATTTCCCATTAATTTGTGCCGACTTGTGCAGTTTTCGTGTGTGCACATATTTAAATGCGACTGCAGGGAAAATATGCATCAGTGGCAGCAGCAGTTGCACGTACTCTGTACGATAAGATTCGGTGTATTTGTGGCATGCAACCCAAACAGCATATATGTACAACTAAACTTACCTTTCTATTTGCGGGTAAGTATCTATAAATTGTCCATTTTCAAACATTGAAAAGGAGCTTTTGCTTTCTTGCTACTTTTGGGGCTCCGAAAAGTGTGCAACATTAAATTTTCAAGCGGCACGCACGGGACACGATTCTGGTGCTTTCACTTGCAGCTAAAACGATTTTCTTTTAACGCTTTGCTGCTTACGTTTTCACTTGTTCTGCCGGAGTGTACGTGTGTGTGAGTGTGTGCTGCAGAAACAAGGCAATTTTCCGTTGCACTGAACGACAAAAAATATAGTCGCATAATTCCTCTGCAGTTGACCCAAATTTCGTGGCTGCCTACTTGACTCCTCATGGGGGCTTTCCGTTTCTCTCCGCTCCTCCTCCGCTTGCACCTATCCAGAGCTCAGTCATGATGAAAAATGCATAAAGTACCTGCACTCTGGTGGTCTGGCGGGTCGGCAGGTCGGCAGGTTGGGGGATCGTGGGATCTGGGGCCTGCTCCGCTGCATAACTAACCTGACGGCGGGCGGCTAATGAGTTTAAGTTCTCAACTGACACAAAACACCGCTGCAACAGCAGCCACGTGTCCACACAATTGACAGTTGGCCCCTCTGGGCACACTGCCATACACACACACACACACGCGCGGGCTCACTCTCGCACCCTCATACACCGACACACTCGAGTGAGAAGTGTCTTGCCTTTTACAGCAGGTGTAAAGCAGAGTCTGAGGTCTGCAGCTGACACAATTGCACCTGCGGGATTTTGGCTGTGACTTGACTGAGACACAAATGGAGATGGAGTCTTGGCTGAGATGAAGATGGAGACGGAGACCTGACATGCATAATGCACTGTTTTTTCCCTCTTCAGAGGCTGGCCATGGGGATGCAGCAGCCAGCAGCCAGCAGCAACAAGTGCGAAACAGTTGTCGGGGAATTGTCATCCCGAAAATGTACCAATTAAGGAGATGGCGGCATACAACGGAGACTGAGAGAGAAACTTGCTCATCTCTATATTTGCTTATTCTTTCTTTGCTTAATGAAATTACATTACTAAATGAGAGACGGACAGATAAGGAAGCAAAGAAAAAAGCACTCGCCATGATGTTAATAGAGTCCTGGTCCTCCTTCCGTTTTCTTTCCCTCCTTTCCTTTCCTTTCCTTTGCGTCTCGCACATTCAAATTGAATTAAAATTCCATTTGCAGTTGTCGTTTGCTTAACGTTTTTTTTATTTTTCGCTGGCTTCGAGCGTTTTCCCCGCCCACCTATCATCCTCTTTGCGCGTTTCCATTTTCAAAAGAAAATGAAAATTTAATGAACGGTTATCGCTTATCGGTTATCGAATAGTTTATCATCCTTGGAAGGACAAAACGTTCACTAATTAAAGTCTCTGGCAGCAGCATGACGCCCGGAGGCAAAAAGTTTGCCTTTTTCTTTGACTGTTTGACTGGGGGAAAAACTTTAAGTTTATTTACAGAAGCGCCAACTGCAATACCCAGAAACAGCACAAATTTATGACAAAAGTTACTCACTTTGCCTGTTGGCATATTTGTTTATTGTAAAACTTACTAAAAACAGCAGCGGCAGCCGAAAAATGGAAACAAAAAGGCAACTTTTGGTCAAGGCAAGTGCTAATGGAAATTTTGGCCAGACTTTTCCTCAGTCGGACAAAAAAGGGGCAACAAAACTCATTAGAAGACGGGCAAGGCAGAAAGCAGAAGGGAAGACATTGGGCCAACAATTTATAATTAAAAGGGAGCCAAGAGAGCTGCAGCAGCACAGCAGCGACACAAACAATTTGAAAGACAAACAGAATGTGCCAGCGAAACGCGTCAAAATAGACAGCTCGGGTGGGTCCCCGCCATACTCCACTACCCCCCCTATTTAACCTTCCCCAACGACAACAATTTATCCCTTGACAAACCCCCCGCCTGAGTTCGAGTTCTTCATTTCCATTTTTGGATTGACGATTTTCCTCGTTTTCCCTTTCAATTAATTAATGAAGCGCAAAAGTGTCGGCCACTTTATCCAGTACTCAGCGAATAAGAGGAAAAAAAAACCTAAAAGGCTGGGAAATTAAAAATGAATGGATCTCTAACATAAAGTGTAATAAAATCAGCAAAAACAAAATAAAAAATTGCAAAATAACTGAATTAATAACTACAAATATATTTAAACTAAAATGAGTAAATAGATAAATAAATCGTTTGCCTGCAAATGTCTTGCCCTCAAACGGGGCCAACTATATTATCCGAAAGCGGAGTACACTTCATTTGCTAGCTTCTCCTGTTCGCTTTGTTTGCCTAATCGAATTCTGTTTAACCAAAATGCATTTCAATTGAGTAGCGATCTAAAGCGATTTACTCCCTCTCTAACCTCTCTACTCTCTCTCTAACCGAGTGAAAATCCCATTAAATGCTTTTCGATTTCTCCCAAATTGCTCAACTGAGCGTCGAGTCTGTTCAGTCGTTCTGTCCTTCTCTCTGGCTAAATAATGAAAGTAATGAAAGTACAGCTAACATTGCTCCTCCATTTCATCCTAAGCTCTGCAGCTCCTGCGGCGGCGGAGGCGATGGCACTGCTTGATGTGAGCATTTAGATAAAGTTTAATGGCACACCCGGAGAACAGCAAACAACAGTCGGCTCCTCGACAGGAGAGGAGAGGATTCTCGCTTCGATTGACAAACTTTTTCCCCGAGAGAAAGTGGGTGGCGTGTCTCTACTTGTGTGTGTGTGCAGCATACTGAAAGGACTGCGTACTACCCTCCGCTTCGCCGTCTTCCAATCTGACAACTTGTATCCCCGGACTGGCTGGCATTCTCACCTGATGATGGGTAATCGATAATAAGTGCTACACACCATCCACAAAATATAATATTATAAAGTTGACAAAGCACAGGCCCCTCAGCCCCGTCATCCTCATCCGGCATTCATCCGGTGCTGCGATGAGAGTGAAAACTTTGCACTGAAAATAATAAAGGATAATTTTCCCTTTATGCCTGGGGAGGGCTCGACTCGGCTCGCTCCCTTCTGGCTTAGATAGCTGGCTCAGACGCTGGATTGGGGAAACTCATCGCTGGGGAGTGGCAGGGGAGGGAGCTCCTGTTAAGCGGGCGTGACTGGAAAATGTCGGTGGCTGAAATGAACGACCCTTAAACGAGTCAGTCCCTCCCTCTGCGGTTTGTGGTGAATGTCTGGCAGGAAACCGTGCTCCAGCTTGAGAGGAAGGAACATAAGTTTTCATTAAGTTTCAACTTAATCTTTAAGCTGCACAAGTGGCGCCGCATTTTACATTCCTAATCTGCATCCAAGCCATATACGAATATTCCCAAAGTCAATACACGGCCAGACCTTAATATTGTTATCGCCCTGCTCTAAACTTTGGCCAGCCACTAAAACGATCATAAATATTTTGCCTAAAAGTTAGACAAACCCCAACAACAGCACACACATATATTCAGGCACATATGTACATACATATTTACATGTGTAAGTGGAGAGAGGAGGAAAAGTTTTGAATATTTTTTGTACTCTGGCAGTCGTTGGTTAGATTTACACATTTGTTGATAACAAAGTTGTTAAGCTCTCAATGCCTGGCCGCCTGCACGCCCCCTCTACCAACCTTCCAGAGTTCTACCTGTAACTAAAGAGAGCAGATTGGAAGGGATAGATAGATGCTAGCTAGTGCCAGTGTTGGTTGGCGGTGAGTGGTGGAAAAAACAAGTTGCAAAACGCTGCGGCAAACTTTTATGCGCGTAACTCAGACCAACACTAATCATAAAGTTTATAATTGCGAACGCCAAAAGCAATCAGGCGTGGAAAAACTGCCACCAGCTTCTGAGAGAACCTGCAAATATTTACCTTATATCTGCCATGTTTCACTCTCGGTTTGCATTATTATTTGTCAATTTTATTGCAAACCCAAAGTGCAGTTCATGGCCATAGATGGCGACGACAACAGCAGGTGCTGTTTATGCCCCAAGCATTCGTTTCGGCCACCGAACGAATGGCGCCACTCAAATTGTAATTTATGTCAGTAACGACACGTTAAATTGACTCCACGTGCCACGGTGATATTTTTATCTTTTCACCAGGCCAACGAAGGCTACAGCGAACAAAGCACAACAGGAAGCGGAAATTTATAGCAAAACGAGCAATGGATGGCCAATGGCCAACACAGGGAGTCTACCTGTCAATGGTAGAGTAGCATATTTCTCGGGGATTTTTAGTTGAAACCAAATTCCTATTTGTCTGGCTTTCAATAAGGGGTTAGCATTTGCACTTTTATTTTGGTTTTCTAACTATTTTTTCAGTCAATTATCACAACCCATGGCTTTTAGCACACATATCCACCGATTTATACAAATCTAATAATACTCGCATTTCCTCCCCAATATTCTACATTTCCCGTTTGATACTTTCTCCATTTTTTGCCTTATTTCTTTCCTGTCAAACACACACGCACAACATCTGCTACAGGCTTTCAAGTATTTCCTCTTTAGTTATTTGCATTTTTCAATCTACAGCCATTCATCAAACTGTCACAGAAGATGCTGTGCTCCCCCTTCTGTGGGGTTGCTCTCTCCTTGCAGAGTGACAAAATATTTGACATTTAGCAGCATCACGTAAATTGTAAGATCCGCATCCGACCGGCTGTTATTGCCACATGGCTACATGCAGTACATTCTCGTACCAAGTTTTGTGTACAGTTGTCTCGCTGCTGTTGAATCTGCATTTGCCGCTGCTGCTCCTTCGACAAATAAACGAGCCAAAAATCACCGCCAAAATGGTTGCCTCTTCTCTCGCTCCAACTCTCAATGTCTGACTGACTATCTGTCGTCGTGCGGCAGCACGAGAGTCCTCCATGTTGAGCATTTCCGGTGCTTGAGACTGCCAGTAGATTAACATAGTTCGACTTTTAGCGATACACTGTCTCCGTGACTGCCATCCATCACACACACAAACCACAGACCGAACCGAATTTCATTTGAAACTCTGGAACCACACTTAATCAAGCCACGAAATTTTACAGTTCCATAGACCAGAAGGAAGGTATCCAAAAGCGGACCACATTAGTCAGATTATTTACCAGGGAAGGCGGCTGCCATTATCCGCAGCACAGATCCACCTCGTTTTTCCCTCCCGTCTGAAGAGCCAATTATAAAGCGACCCCAAAGCTTTTGCTTTTACAAAAATTGATGTAATTATCGATTCGTATCCTGTTAGTTTTTACCCAATGCTCCGATGTCGGGCAGCCGTAAATGAACATGGAAAACGTCCACTCATTAATGACGGGGCGGACAAGCAACGGACACATGCCACATTCCGCATTGTAACATGAAATGTTGATTCCGATACTTTATACGTTAATGAGAAGAGATGTAGCCGCAGATGCAGAAGCCCATGCAGAGAGTCGAGTCCTGTCGAGTCGAGTCGATTGTGGTGTACTCTACCCTTCAGCCTGCTCTTAATGTGCGTTCGTGCAACATACACCCAACCCATACACCCATATTGGACACCCTTTCTGCAGTTACAATCAATGGCGAATTTCATTAAAATTATGATAAGCATCAGTTGGGGCGAAAGTGGAAAAAGTTGCAAGCAAAAGGGCAGTGCCTTATGGCTGCCTGTTATTTATTTGACCCCCGCTCACACACACACAGCTGCATCCGCACGCACGTATACACACAATCACACGCATTTGCGCGAGTCAAATAAATGGCCATCGTTCTTTTATCTTGTTCCGCATTTTATGGCCTTTTCCCGGTGCGTGTGCGGTGTGTGAGTAGTGTCAGAAATCGCATATTAAATATTGTACGAGTATGCGTTCCCTCGCTCTATCTCTTGCTCTGTGGCCTGGCTAATAATGTTCGCCCTGTGTGTGTATGTGTGTGTTTACTGCTTGTAAGTTGCTTAATTACATTGGGCAGGACACGGACACCAACCAGCCCCAAAAACTATGCCCGTCCCCTACTTCCATGTTCGCTTCTGTCCTGTTCTGGCCAGGCTTTCTTGTCATGCATTACGCGTGGTCAACTCGCGACACGAAAGAAGCAGAGAAAAGCACACAGAAGAGAAACAGAGGGAAAAGAAGAATGAACGTTTTGGCGGGAGATACCGACTAGAGGATACCCTCTTAGTATTTGGCAGATATATTCTCTCAATAAAATAAAATCTCATTATAATTAATATTATCAGACATTTAAACACTTTTTAATAAATCTTATGCAGTATTTTGTTGGTATTTAAGTAAAGCATTTCCTATTTACCATATTTACCATTTATTTTTGTTTGATTTGTACCAATGGTAACTCAATATTCGGTACAATTAAAATAGAAAACTCTGTGGAAACTTTTACGCTTTAACTCAATTTTAGTTGGGTATAGTTTTTCGATTTTTCCGGCCCCTCTTCCTCTGACATCCCACTCTGCTCTGCTTCTGGTCTGTACTCTAATGCACTTTGCTTGTCCCCTACGTGGTTTCATCACTTCTGTTAAGTTTTTGAGTTGCTGTCGAGACTTGTTTAGTTTTTGGCTTGAAAACTTTTGACCAATGCAGGCACCAAGAACGTTAGGGCCAAATGATGTTGTCGAAACAATTGTAAAAGGCAGAAAATAATTGAATATCCATTTGGATAGACATTGCATTGATGCCGGACATTGCCACTCTCAAATCTGTGTACCCGTGACTTTTGCCAGCCATGCACAAATTTTCGTTCCTACCTACACAGCATTTACCTAACCCACACCCGAAAAAAAAATGGAACAAAGCTCACAAGAAGACCAACATTAGCAACAGAGTCCTGTAAACTTTTGTAATAAAATACCAGTGCACACACAGGAACACACACATACTATATACATACATAGCCGCTGGTGCACCCGACCTGTCCTTCACCCTCTGTCGTATCCTATCCCGCCCTGTCCCTCTCTATTCAAAGTTTTGTTGTTCAGCTGTCTACAGCACACAAATATCCCACACTCCTCCTTTCCGCCACGCTCTGTATTTATCCTTTATATTTTCTTGTATTTTTTGTGGTCTAACAGCACAAATTATGCAAGTTTTTTGTTATTTTACTCTTATATACCCGTGCCCGACGACGACAGAATGTCATACATTTATACGTATACACAAAGGATGTATGCAGAAGGGATATATGTATGCATGTATAGAGTTACATGATGGTGTATACAAACGGATGGTATGGCATGGCTTCGCCCATAAAACATTTAGCAATTTGTTTCACCTTGTTGTTTGCCACAAAGAGTTTCCCTGTTGCCCTCCTTCAATTTGGATATATTTACTTTCCACATATTCTACATAGAATAATTGCTTTTAGCTTTTGGCGAGCAAAAGAGTCAAAGAGAATGCGTCGGAAATGACAAAGTAAAGGAATTTAATTGCATTTTGCAGACATATTAGATTTTAGCACACAAAAAGTTTAATTTTTCAGGTCACTCGATGCCATCTGCACGCTGCAAATAAATGGGCAAATATTCGTTGAAAATCCTATTAACATTAACTAATTGCTTTAATTTGCTTAATTAGGACATTCTCTCATGATTTCCACAGTCACAGATAGACACACACACTTAAAAGTACATAAGCTCTGAGGCACAACAGACACAACAAGTCGCCCATTTAATAGATTAATAAATTATGGACATCTTAAAAAAAATTTCCCATTTTCCGATATTTATTGCTCAATTTATTTGCATTAATTTCGATCTCTCTCTCTCTACCTCTTACTCTCTTTGTCCGTCACAGCATTAATTCCACTTACGTTTCGTAATTGTAACATCCGCGCCTTGCCACACAGACACGACTTTTCGCAGTGCCACTGCCACACGGATACACCCATTAAAAAAGCCCACAAAGGTTGCATTCATTGAGCAATAAGCAGCAGTCGATACTCGAACATAAAAGTATCCATATACATTTTATATATGTTTGTCAGTATCCATAAAATGGCGGCAGGTTTCATGGAAAATCACTTAAACGACGCCACGCCCTCGAATTGTTGCGCCGAAAGCGATGAATACAAAAGGAAGTTTACCAGAGCGGTGTAGGTAGAACGAAACATGTAATGCCCTGCTGGTTCTCTAAGATAAATATACCGTTCAGAAACATCCTTCTTTAGTTGGGAATATCCATTCAGTGAGAACAAACTCGTTTGGGGATTCAAATTTTTATTTTTTGAGGACATATTTCTATAAATTTCGTATGACAATTATCTTGATGGTAACTCTCAAAATATGCACTCCAAATCCGAAAATGTCCAGCACATTACCATTAAATTTCCTCAAAATATAATCTCAAAAGAGATGTTTTCCGTACGAAAGTTACAGCATAGAATGATGTTTATTTAAAGGGACGAATTTTCCACCCTGACGTGATTTTTTTTCATTGTCGCTCGCTGATTGAAATGCTCAAAGCAAACACCGACAGACATTGTGAAAATAATCAAAATGGTGTGCCCCACTGTTGGCGGTTTTAATTAAAAATGTACTTTATAAACAGGCGTCACTGTATACTCACACAAACACACCACTCTCGCCAGCATAATAATTGTTTTGCTTATTGTTGAAAGGAAAGTGATGCCAAGAGAATGCAATTTATGGCATACATTCGTAGGACATGGAACAAAGCACAGTTTTGGGCAATTAAAACTTTTGACGACGGCACAAAACATCCAAAACAAAAATGTTGATTCATGATAAATCTATTTACGAAGACAGCTGCCGCTGTCTTTCTTTTGGCAGAACCTCAACAAAATGTGAACCAAACGGAGCCAGCCAGACGGAGAGAAAGAGAGAGGGAGAAGTTCTCTTCCCACTTAATGGTTAGCATGGCTATGGTTGATTCCCCACCACATCTACGTACGTCTCTTCCTGCAGCATCTGTGCCCTCATCCTGTAGAGTCTGTGCTTGTGCCCTCTTCCTGCCACTTCAAATCCAACAAAACGATTGGAATGTTGCCCAATACCACTTCTGGTTGCTGGTTGCTGACTACTGGCTGCTGGCTGCTGGCTTCTGGCTTCCCGTTCTGGGGCCAAAGTCCATTGTGGTTCAGTGAAGTGCGAAGAGGGAATACTCCAAGTGGGAGCAGACTCGCTCGGAAAACTTTATTATTTTTTTATTATTTATTTATTGCAAAAATTAAATTTTTTTTTAATTGATTGAGAGTTGAGTTTTTGGCATTCGCTTTGTATCGTGAAAAAGTATCCATGCGGACTAGCAAAATCAAATCAGAATCAACCAAGCGATTTTCCAAAGTCAAATGATTCATAAACTTTCTCTCAATCACTCACTTACTTTCTTTCTCTCTCTGTCTCTATCTCTAGCTTTCAATATAAATCGCTTTCAAGTTAATTTCCTTTTACACAAAGTTCAATTCCATGAAAGTAATGTGATTAGCAGAACCCACACGAAAAATGCATTGGGGGAAATCTATTGGAAATTCCCCAAGCTACAACAAGTAAATTGCAAATGCACTTTAAAAATTGTTTCGTTTGTGGCCAAGCTCTCGAGAAATCTTCTCATTTTTGTGTGTCTGTGTGTGTGTGTGGCATGCAATTAATTATGCTCAAGTGTTAATTATTTTCCCATTTTCACTATTTGGCTCTTCTGCTAATTACATCTTCCGTTTGTTCCCTATCTCACTGTCCTCTCTCTTCCTTCTCCCTCTCAATCTCTCCCTATAGTGGAAACTTCCTGTTGCCGTTGGCGTTGGTTTTTCCCATGATAATTCTCGCTGCCAAGTAAAAATTTTCATTTCCGTTTCCTTTTTCGGGTAATTCCCCCAACACCCGTCTACCGTCTTCTGTTCGCGAAAGGCACACGCTAATTTAGTGCAGACAACTCTTCTCTCCTCTCCTCTCTGTGTTATCTTTTAGTGCCCTCTCTCGATAGCCTTCGCTCTCCTCTCCTCTGCTCTTCTCTCTGCTCCTCTGTGCACCATGCACCCAGAATCATGTGGAGCCCGCACCCACGCCACAGTTTCTCTCTCGCTTTAATGGAATATGTACACAAGTTTTGATTATTGCTGTCAACTGCAACGAGACATGGAAATGGGGAAATGGGAAAAGGGGAACGTTACAAGCAACAGTCAGTCATTCTGTCCATCCAAAGAGAAAGCTCAAGGCAGAGCAAGAGGCAGGGAATAAACGAGGGGGAATCGGAGATTGGCACGATGAGGCTATGCAAACCACAAAGATTTGTGGCATTGCAGTGACGTAGACGCAACCTGCCGTTGTGTCTGTTGTTGTGTGATTGTGTGGCAGCGTTGTGGTAAAATACCATTGCATTTGCTGCAGTTGCAACAGTTGCAGGATACCCACAGGACACACTTGACACTTGACAGGCACCCAACGAAATGATGAAAACTTTTGTGGAAGACTCTGCTGCTGCTGCTGCTGCTTCTGCTGCTGCTAGGTGTGGTGGTGCTCCAACTCCTGTTCCTGCTCCCAACGATGACGATGACAAGTTTTTGCCAGTAATTAAAAATTTACGTCATTTACCTGCAAGTAGAAAAGAACAGAAAACGAAGAAACTTTTTTAATACAAAACTTTGTTGATTGTTGTTGTTGCATGGTTGCAAGGTTGCAAGATGCGAGGCTTGCATAAAGTGGTGGATCAGGATGGTAGACATTCGTCATTTAACTAACTTAAGTTCAAAGTCCACACACACACACACACACACACACATAAAACATATGCACGTGCAGCTCAAAAAGCCATCAGCATTCGGCTATATCACGTTACCACCACATACTATGTGGTGGCACTTGCCTCTAGCCTTCTTTACTCGATATTCCGACTATGAGATGCCCCTCCACTGAAGGAAATTTCTAATTGGAAGTTTATTTTATTCCGGGCCATTTCTAAGAATTTATGAGTTTTCAAAGTTGTTCTTTCGTTCCCCTGAAAACAACATACCCTTCAATGCCCTCGTGGCCCACCAGCGCCACACACTTGGCAAAGCGTTTCGTTTCGTTTCGTTTCACTTTTGCACAAAATATTCAAGGGTTATCCAAGTCATATAAGAGCTACCTAACCATCAGACACCCCTAACTCCTATCTCCTGACGCAACACTCTTTCTGTTTTTTCCTGCCCTGCGCTGCGCTTATAATTTCCCATTAATTTCTGCTACGTTTGCGCTTTTCGAATGCACGGAAGCGCGTCACGTCACCTGCAAAGTGCAAACATTTTGATTGCATAGCAGAGCATAACGCAAACAACATTTTAACAAACATTTAAGTAATCACAAAGAAACCGAAAGAGAAGAGAGCGCAGAAGACGAGCAATTGAATATTTAAGCGGGAGATAAACGAGCATTTTAGTACCAAAACTTTCCCAAGTAAATAATCCAATAAGAGGAAGAGAATCCGCAAGGAAGAAGTAATCAAGAATTTTCCAAGAATCTGTTGGTTCGACTTTTGGGGGCGGTGGGGAGCTGTGCCAGGAAAGGTAAGAGGGAAGACTCCTACAGACAGATAAATAATTCCGCAATTTCGCATTGTATTAGGCACTTTTCAACATTTTTAGCCTGATGCAGCAAAGGTTCTTGTTGTCAAAAAAAAAAACACTTACGTGGCAAGTAACACATCAAATAAAGAGCAGGACACAAACAGAGGCGCAAATAAACCATGGAAGACGTGGAGGACAAAATGGAGACAGCAATAACGAGAAAAGGAAATAAAGTGGAAAAATGCTTTTTGGACAGTCATTAGCAAGGATATTCCTCTTGATATTGCCAGCCTTCTCCATGATGTGAGCGAAACAAACATATCATATCTTCTTCTCCGTCTAATCTCAATTAAGAAATGAAAGAATCAAAGGACAGAAAACATAGCACCCACATGTCTACGGTTCGATTAGCAAAGCACTTTGGAAACAAAGCAACTACCTACATGATTTTTCATTCGTGTTTTTTCTCCTGCATCGCAGAACACAACTCTTCCATTTCCATTTCCTTTTGAAGTTGGATTTCCACTCTTCGATGGGGTAGGTATGGGGTGGGAGAACAATAAATTGACAAGTTGGAAAATGGAAAAAATACTTTCGCACAATGCACGCGCTCCTATACTTTCTCAATTCGATTCATTTAATTTCCTTTTGTCTTTCTTTTTACTTTTGCTTTGATTTCTGTTTTGTTTCCAATGATTTCTCTTGTGCTTTTCGTTTTGTTTTTGCAGACAAGCCCTCCTTTTTCTCTTGCCTTCCTTTTTGTGCGAGAAGTTCTCCCTTTTTATGCTCCCCCATCTGTTTCTCTGTATTTCCCTCAAATTGAATTGTTCTCTAACAGAATCCAAGACAATTCAAGCACACTTAGGGTGGGGAGGGGGAGTTCTGATTTACCTAAAAGCTTTTTATAATTGGAAACATTTTTGGAAGACTGAGACAGAGGTGCAGTGTGAACAGTGAGTTTATGGGGCAATTGAATGCATAATCGGGTTAGAAGGAGCACAAGAATGCAATGTGTAGCACATGCTAGGTCTTTTACTCCGGTTTTCCACTTGCTTTCACCGAACTTTAATCGCATTTTCAAAAATAAGAAATAAAGAAAAACAAACGTAGGGGCGAACGGGCATACGCCAGGTGTTCCTACAGAAATCACTTATTCCAAAGATCCACTCTGCGGTTGCTCCTTCTTGGCATATTCGCCGTAAAATGGGCGGAGATACATTAACGTCTTCCTTTTTCAATTCCACAGAGAATTGGCAGCCAAACTGCCAGCCAGCACTTTTTTGGCTTCCCCAGTTTAGCAATTTTGTCAATTATACTGCAAAAGCTTCACTCTTTTTTCTGGGCTTAAACTCTGAAAAGCAGAAGTGGTAGCAGCAGCAGGGCTGTCCGCATCATCAAAAGGTGTAACCCAAACAGCACTGGGGGCCCAAGCAGTCGAAAGCCGCTTAGCAGGGGCAGCAAAAAAAAAGGGTCGAGAAAAGGTTTTAGCAGGGCATTCACGACTTGGCCAATAAGCGCCAAAAGGACAGTCTCACCTTCAAGAAAGGACTCAAAGCAGACTGAGAGGGTATATGGCCCCCTTCCAGGCATTCATAATTAAAAATGCAAAAAAAAAACACAAGAGGCTGGGGAGAAACAAACCCCTAAAGCAAGAGCAAGCAGACAACTGTAGCGCGGCGTTTTTCAAGCGGCAGACAGAAGTCAAACAATGAAAAAGCAGACAATAATTTCCACAATAACATGACAAATTGTTGTGCGGCCGCCGCACAAAACGAGAAAAACACAAGAAGAAAATTCAGCAGTGGTTCTAGCCTCCATAAACTGCCGCATACTTTGAGGCGTCGCCGTGAAAGTTGTTGACAAGAAAAGGGTTGAAAGAAATGGAACGGAACGGGGCCAGTGAATGAGGAATAGTTAGTCAGATGAGAGAAAAGTTAAGCAGGTGGGGAAAAAGTTAAGTGAAACTCAAAGAAAAACAGTTTTTCAAGTCTATGAATTATCCACGAACATTGCTGGCGGGCCAAAACTTTAAGGACTACAGTGTGGTAAAAGAGGGAGCTCTCTCTCTCTCTCTGTCTCTCTCGCTAAGTGGAATTCTGTCTGGGACTGGGACAGGAAAGGCAGGGCACCATCTTCCCTGAATTTATGCTGAAGATCTACATACCTTAATCAGAGTTATATTTAGAACGGAAGCTGTAGATCTCTCCTTTCAACAGCACCTTTTCACTGTAAACTATTCGATCTGCCCCACGCTCACTGTGTGATATATTTGATTGCAACATGGGAGGCAGCATTGCTATGGCGGCAGCATTTTGTAACATTTTCCAGTACAGTCAGCCGCACTCTCAGTCATAACTCTGACTAGGACAAACCTTTACTATTCCCTCTCTCGCACACTACCACAAGTCCGCTGGCTCTCATAATTTCAGTTTTTCGCCGCTCTCCAACGACATAAATCAATTTTAATGCTCGCAAAACGAGAAATTGCACGTAAAAGCCAAAACACATGAAAGTAATGCACAAATAGAGCGAGAGAGAGAGAAGCAGCACGAGTGGGAGCTATATGCACACAACTATACACATACATTCTAACAAAACTGTATGAATATTTTGTGATTTATGATAACGATGGCGAGAACTTCAATTTTCAGCGGGTAAAAAAGGGAAACAGCGAAAGCTTCTGGGGCGAAGGTAGAGACATAAAAAGCGTGGAATGTGAGAGGTAAAGGGGATACAGTGGTTTCTACAAATTGTTCGCAAATGACTGCTAAAAAAACAAGTTAGAGAATAACTTTCCCCCACCCTCGGAAGAAAGGTGAGATTTTCAAGTTCCTCATTGGGACTGAACCCTTTTTACCGCAGCTCAAAAAGCCCCATTCAAATAACATCTTCCATTTTTTTTTTGTTTTTTGCTGCACATCTTGGAAATCGCTTTTCATCTGCTTTTGCACAAAATGCTTTTAGGGCTTTGATTTGCACAAAAAACACACACACAGTGACAGAGAGACGGACTGCCACAGGGAGAGAGAGAGAGAGAGAGGGAGTGAGCTCTAAGCCACATGTCGCTCGATTTGGCCCCAAACGGTTGGCAGGATTGAAAGTACGGCTGCCTGACTAAAAGGATGGCTGCATGACTAACAGGATGGCTACTGACTGGCAGGCTGCCTTGCCTGCTAAGGACATTGAATGCTTTGCTCCAAGTATTATGTTAAAGCCCCTTTTCAAATGACCAACAACAGAAAGAACAGCCAGGCAGCCAGACCCAAGCCCAAGCCAGCATTCAACTCGCACTCACAATTTCCTGTCTCTCTCTCTCTCTGTCTCTCTCTCTCTATCTGTGTGTTTTGTATCTGTGTAAGTGGCTTTCACGCAGCTTTATACTGTGTGCGTGTGTCTGCCTGCAGTGCTTACAAAAAAAACCAAACAATAAAACATAATGAAAGTGTAAAGCTTTTGCCAGAGAAAGCGAGAGAGAGAGCAAAGCCAGAGCCATGTTTCCGCTACTATTGCTGCTGCTGTTTCTGCTCTTCCTTCTGGCTACAAACGTGTCCAAACCCAAAAACCAAAAGCGGGTCAATTGCCAACTCGAGTGCCACAAAAATGCACACATAACTATGATAGATGTGTAGTGTGTAGTGCGCCGTGTCGCGGCAACTGTCCTCCGTCAAGCTCTCTATCTCTGTCTCCAACCATATCACCCCTGTGCCTCCAAATCCCTTCATGCGAATCTGTTGAGCATTTGGCAATCAGTAGATACAAGACACAAGGACATCAACTTGGTGACCAAAAGACTAGACATATCGTTAAAGTTGCTGCCTTAGGCAGGGACATGGTCAGGGTTGATTATGCTTCCCCCCAATAAAAGGAAGGGCATTTTTATCCCGAATTGTTAGCAGAAAAATCGGTAAAAAGTACACAACTGATTCGTTTTTTCTTAGGTTTATTCTGTCATGATTTTCCTTCTTGTGGAACCCCTTTTCGGCTTGCAACTACGCCACAGTCTACTCATCTCTCCACTCCTTCTACTTTTCTGTATTCGTCATCTGCCATCCTCATCACAAGCATGAAAAATAGTTGCAGTTGTGGTTTTAGTTTACTCCATACTTTTCCCTTATTTTATTTTTCTTGTTGCCATTTGTTGAACGCTTTTTGAGGTCAGCTCTTTCGCTTTTACGGCCACTCGGTCACTCCCACTCCCTTGCTCTTGCTGTGACATTTTTGAGTAAATTTCAACATTTAATTATGAACATGTCATTGCGGTAAGAGGTTTATGAAATGAGCCACAAATAAACCCACACACACAAATGGAGAGACAGCGAAAAGGACATATAAAAGGAAAGGGAGGGCAGCACGAGGGAGGCGAAAAGTAATACAATAACCAACACAGACAGACACAGAGGGACAGCGAGAGAGAGAGAGAGAGAGATAAATATATAGAGAGCCAGAGCCACAATTTGCCATTAAAAACATTTTGGGGTCAGCAATTTTAAAACCAAAAAATGTATAAATAAAATGTCAACTTTTATGACAGGCACAGAGATCCCAGAGAGACACAAAAACACACACACGCATACAGATACAGATACAGATACGAAGGATATAGAGGACCTTTTAATGCACCAACAGTGTACATACATATATCAAATTAAGTATCCGTCTGCTCATACGCCTCGTTGTGCGCCACAACCATAAAAAGGTAACCCCACCAGGAGAGTGAAAGAAAGGAGCAGCATCAAGCCAGAAGCCAGATAAAGTGTGTGGGGAAATAGCAAATGGAGGCAGGACCAGTAAAAATGGGGCAAAGTAGCAGAAAGGTACAGAAGCAGAGGCAATCGCTGGCAATTTCTCATGCCATCCACTGTCACGACAATCGATAATTCTTTTGTTCATTAAGAAGTTTATAAATCACACTGCCACTGGCTCTGGCGCTGCCACTACTGCGGAAAATGTGAAGAGGAATTTTCATAGTTACACTGTCTTCTTCCCGAAGCCGTAGACAAAGAACTAAAGGAATGTTGGACTTGTGATGGACTTAAAGTAGAGAGCTTAAATCGATTCGCGTGAAATTAAAAACAAATCAACGTTTGAAAGCAAATAATTTACAAATTGAACACCAAATTGTCATCAGATTCGCTTGTTTCCGATCGATTTAAAAGCTCCTCGAACTAATGATGGGCAGCGGCAAATTTCGTGCTAATTAGTTTCCACTGGGAGGATTCTACCTTCCTCCTCCTCAGCCACAGCTGCAGCCAGTGTTGGAAATGTGATTTTAAGTGGCTCCAAAAACTGTTTAACTTCCTTAATTGCGCTCGCAAAGAGAATGGCGGCAGAGCACGTATAGAACGAGAATGGTGCACTTTTCTCCACAGCTTATTTGCATTTATTTTAAGGCAAACCACAAAAACCAACAAAATGCATTTATTTCTGCAACATTTAATTTATATTTATCCATCACTCGAATCCCATTTAAATCCCAGCCACAGGCTCGCAATTAAAGTTGCGCCTGGGAAATGAGCAGGCATTTGCATAATCAGATTTGAACACTGTTTTTCGCGTTTGTTGCCTGCAACAAATGTTATTCGTGCATTAAAAAGCGAGTAAATGTCAAAATACTAAAGCAGAGTTCAAATCGATTGAAGTTAATCGAGTGATCATCGCATTAAGGCACTCCACCCTGACGGCAATTAGCACAAAAAGTTGCTATTAAGTAACAGCCGATTTTGAGGCACATATTACGCACCAGATCCTTTGATTCAGAGCATTCTGCTAAGGATTTCTCTTTAATAGAGAGTCATAGTCGGGGGCAGCAGTCAGAGCTCAAGATAGAATGACATTTTCAAGTCCATTTGAAACTCAAAAAGCCATTTATAATTGTCAACTC
This sequence comes from Drosophila guanche, assembly GCF_900245975.1. NCBI lineage: Eukaryota > Metazoa > Arthropoda > Insecta > Diptera > Drosophilidae > Drosophila > Drosophila guanche. The sequence continues at coordinate 14,809,767 of NW_022995743.1, read as the reverse complement.
TCGACAAATGCAATTAGAGCCCTGGCTAATGGACAATTAACAGGGCAAAGACGGGTAACAGGGAACAGGGATGCAGGACGGCAACAAGGCCACACACCCACACCACATTCAAGGCTGCAAAATTGTTTAATTGAATTTTCCGCATATGCATTTTCCACTTTCTCTCTTTTGTTATTTTCAAACTTTTCTGGTTTCTGTTATTTCATTGTGATTCTTATTTTTTCTTTCAATCATTATCCTTCAGATAATGCAACTTCCTGGTATCATTTTCTCTCTTCGGGTGTTCCTGCTCCCTTCAATATTTCTCACAATTTTTATTTTAATCCTTCATGAGCCAAGATTTTCTTATTGTTCTTCCTGTTCATGTTTGTTTCTTCTATCATTATCTCAACTATAACTCTTCCTTGATTCCACAGTAAATCAGTCTTTCATCCATCGTTTTTTTGTCCATCATTCCTTGAGCTTCTTCAGTTCTATATCCCATCATCCCTTTGATTTCCTATATCTAGCATAATTCTTCACCTCAGCCTTTAGCAACTTTTTCTCTCCTCATTTCCTACCTTTCTTTTTTGTAAGTCACTTTGCGAAGCTATCGCCTTAAGGAGATGGTTCTTTTCAAGCCAAAAACTTTGCCAATTTCTTGCACCTTCTCCTTCTCCATCTCCATTTCCATTTCCCTTTTGCGTTCTCCTTTCTACCTGCATTGAATGACAATCCCTGCGCTTTTCCCTGCACTTTACACTTCATCCCCATTTGAGTGGTGAAAACTTTTTCGTTGCCATTAAATTTTCGTCCAACAATTGGCACATTAAATAAAAATTAAAATTTGCTCACTTTTGGGTTCATTGATTGATTGTGTTGCACAAGTTGCACGAAATGAATTCCATTTGAATCACAAAGTACAAATACTCAACTGTGTGTGAAACGGCATTGTGGAAAGTCTGCCTTTAATTAGTGCCTCAAAAGGGTGCACATGCCTTGGAATGGTATGGTATGGTATGGCATGCACCATCGTGGAATGGAATCCAAAATGTATTTTGCACAAATATTTGCATACATATTTCAGTGAACACATCAAAAACATTTCCTATGCGGGTGAAACGAATAGCAAGGGTTGGGCACAGGGCACAGGGCACCCCTCCTCCAGGGGTAGTGGCCAAGAGAAAGGGCCCACAATGGACCAGCGATAAACTGCTGCACATGTTAACAAAGTTTCCACATTTACTGCTGGCTGCCCCGCACAGAGAAACAGAAACAAACAGTGCCCCTCATCCCTGCTCCCCACTCCTTCATCTATCGACACAATGGTTACTGGCTACTGGCCGCTGCCTGCTGACTGGAATCGAAATTGTTGCAAACTAAGTCAAAAACCCAAAAGCAAACCCTAAAACGAAACAAAGCGGAAACTGGCGAGCGGCCATTTTTGTTATCGCTCGCGCCCATTTTCAATGAGCGTGGTGGCATGACTGTATGCGTGGTACATTTTTTTTTTGTTATTTATTCAGAGCGGAATAAAAAAAAATAGATCGAACTACAACAATGGAGTGCCATGGAGAGTGGAGTACGACTCGTACATGGCACTTATGGGGGTGCGGGTGTGGGCGCAGTGGATAAGGGTTGACAACGGAAGCGGAAACACACATGCACAGACAGAGAAGGACACAGAACAGAACATGCCAACATGTAACAGAGGCAGCAAATCAATTCAAAACAAAGGCAAAATTAAAAACGCCATCATTGTTGCATGTTGCATAGAGCATGTTGCATGTTGCATGTGTTGCGCCAACAATCTTGAAGGAAGGATCTTATTTTTTGACAAAACGCATCTGCTAAATTGTTGAAAATAGTTTTCCCTTCCCCTGCCATTTCCCATTTCATCCATTACCCTCTGCCACATGGCGCCATTTTGCAAGACATTTCGCCACAGAGAAATGTCACGTACACAGCGGTATGCTGCCAAGGATGAGGCATCTATTAGGGATAACACTCCCACAGCCGTACAGCATGGGACATGCAACCACTACGAGTGCCTTCAATATCAAAGTTTATGCGCGGCGACAGCAGCTCTAATGTCAAATATTTTGCCATTTGCCACACTCATCTTGTTGCTACACGCCAACGGCTGGCTGGTCTGTTGGCATTTATCCTTACATCAAACTGGGGCATGCATTCTGTTTCGATTTTAGATTACGTTGAAGCTGCCATTTCCTGTCAGAGGATCGAAATTAATATAGGTTGCCCCAAACTTGAGGATTGGTGAAGTTTGTACAGTTTTAGGTTCGCATTTCCATTAGAAAAGGTTGCAAATGTCAAATGAGTTCTGGCTTACTGCTTACCTTCCATTGAAGGTAAACAAAACGTAATTAAACAACTGAAATTTACGGTCTTTTCATTTCCGTTTACAGCCCCTCCACCCAACACAGTAACAACTAATTTATGTCTCTAAGCTTCCCCCCACATGAGATTCCATCTCCCGGATTCACATTCTTTCAATTCAAACATTTTTCTCATATTTTTCCAACACTAATTCTCACACAATATCCCTTTTGTTTGTTTAGCAAATGAGAGACAAATACCACTATAGGGATGTGGTATTTTTACAGGGGAATTAATAAAAGAAGTTCTCGGGTGGAGTGTCTGAAAAAGAGAGTTCTGGGTAGTTTCCGAATAGAATGAGGAAGTGGGAACGTTGCAACAAGCACATTTTTCGCATTCATTTCAATACAGCAACAGCCACTGTTTTATAGCGAGATTTCAGTTGAAAATTCAAGAGATTGAGAGTGAAAGTACAACTGATGCTGAGATTATTGACCTTCAGTTTCGTAATTTATGCTACCCAATAATACTTAACTCAGTGGTCCAAATCAAATTCATGGCCAAAACGAAAGGTAACAGGCCATGCAGGATTTGCATTCTTAACACTGAGTATGTGATGTGTGAGACGGAATACGAGAGTCTTCATTTGCCTGCTGCCACATCCGGTGGAGTTCGGGCCATCGAAAGCCGTTTGAGCCTCAAATTATGACAGCTGCATTGTCGTGCAGGGCACTAGGACCAAAATCAGGAGAAACAGAGGAAGACCCCTGGCCGTAGAGGCGGGACACGAGAGTATGACAGGGCACGAGAGTGCAGCAGACAAGGCAATGCGGCCACAAAGCCAATTGCCCTGCAGTGATTCAGTGTGCCCTCCCAACCGCAAATTGCATCGCTAGCCCCCACCCACCTTCCCCTGATGTTACCACTCCATCTGACTGATTTTCCACCGCATAATGCATTCATCTGCTCAATAGAATCCCCCACCGCCCACCGACTTGTGGTGTTTCCTGACACTCCATCGCTTTGCGCATTGCCTATCATCTCCACTCGCAATTTGTGAGATATATTCATTATTTTAATGGGAAACTTTTGCTGGAATTCCCAGAGAGTGCTTCTCAACTTGATATTTGATTAAAAAGTTGAAATCATTCCCGTACGTGAATCTGATATGATTTTTTGGGGGCTAAAATGTTTCGTTGATTAAAAAGTTGTGCTCCAGAATTATAATATTCAGCAGCCACAAAACAGGAAACGAGAGATGCTCCCTTCTCCTAGAGAAAGTCAAATTTGTGAGTGGCGTGGCGGCCCGGGGATGTTTTCCACAAAATATTTAAATAATAAATTAGGAAGAAAGAATCTCGAAAGCAGCACACATCTCTCGCTCTCTCTCTCTCTCTCTCTCTCTCTCTCCTTCAGTTTCATGGAATTTTCTATACTTTAGGTGGTTTACTTTACTATCCATCCATCCATCAGAGTCTAGCTTTTTCTCTCTCTCTCTCTCTCTCTCTCTCTCCGTCTGAATTATCCTCTTATGTGCATACAAAGGGCATCGTTTCCACACTCATAGCTAGAGGGGATAAGCCTCTGTGTTCTTCTTTGTTATTCAAGAGGTTCATCATCAGGTCATGCTCGAGTGGCTCCTCCTTAAGTGCAGGCCCTCCATCCGCCAACCGCTATCCTCAACCCTACATCCCCTCCATCATTCATTTTTCACGCACAAACTTAATGAAAGTTATTTGTTCTGTGTGATTTATGAAAAATCAATTGAAATCATTACACATACTAAATCAGATGCAATTTCATCTGTTTTATTTATTAAATTGCGCATGGGTTCACTCGTTCTCTCGTCCTGTGATACGGGATGCTGCTCATTTTGCTGCTGCCACTAGCATCTGCCAACGCCGGCGGAACCGCTTCTATCCGCCCATTATCCGGCCACAATTTTCCGATGCGCGGTGTTTGCGTGACAGCGACAGCGACAGCGTAAAGCCCCCTCGATGATAGCTCCTATCCAAAGCGAAACCTAAACCCAATCCCCAATACCAGCCCCAATGTACATATATACATTTTCCTCTTTATAAGATTTCCGATCCGTTGCCGCCTCCAAGCGCCTTTCCCTTTGCACTTTACATTTTATGCCACGTCTGATGCTGTTCATACCTCGCACTCTTAGAGCGCAACGGGGTAGATATTTTATTTTTGCTTCGTGATATGCATTTGTGTATATGTATATGAATTTTCCAGTAAGCGTAAATGACTATCACAAATTTCCAATAAGTTCTCCTTGGCTAAATTTTACTCTTTGTTCTGCAGATTTTAATATAACTATATTTTAATATTAGGTAACTTATCGTCGAAACAATCTGAATTATTCTCTGCTCCTTTTTACCCCCTTTTTTGCTTTTTTTGTTTGTTGACGCTCTGGCTGTGGAGACTACAGTATAGTCGTATAAAAAATGCAAATAATTTGCTAGCACTTTTACAGTGCGACAAGCCACGGTGCCGGGAATCCCCGAGTCCTGAGCTCCGCCACCTCTTTGAGGGTGCTGCACCCACTCTTTCTGGCTGCGACTCGCGCGTAAAGTCAAAACGTTTTAATATTTATGGCACATTACATATATGGCTTGAGGGCTTACTTTAGCTTCAGTTTCAGCATCAGCCTCAGCCTCGGCCTCGCCTTTAGCCTCTGCCACTGCCTCTGCCTTTGGCTGATAATATCCAACGCCTTCACCAATGTTCATATAATCGTATGTGTATCGTAGGCCTAAATATGTACATATGTATGTACGTGCCCTGGCCCTGGCTCTCCACTGCTCTCTCATGTATGTTTTATAGCGGCGGGCAATTTGAATCTAGGATATTGTGATAAATGTGTGTGTGGGCTTCGCTCCGCGTATGCTAAACGCAAGAAATCTTTGGTAAATCGAATAAAAATGTCATAAATATAATTGCACTGGCAGTCGGAATGGTAGACAATAAAAGAAAAAGCATACACAAATCCGACCATTTTTGTGGGTTGAGAAATTTCTCTAAAGGAAAATTTCGTTGCGTTACCGTTAGATGTTTTTATAGCATACTTTTTGGTGTCGCTTTTTAGCTGCTCTCTCTCTCTCTCTCGAGTGAGAGGTGGTAAAATCTTCATTAAGTGCGAGGGAAGTACCCCCTCCTCCAGTCTCTCAGTCTGTCTGTCTTGGTTGGTTGGTGTCATTAGCCCGAGCTTCCAGCGTTCCTATCCTAATTGAATTTTTCCAACGCCTCGCTCCTTCTCTTGTGTTGTGGAGAAGAAAAAAAAACGCTTAGTGCGCTGCCCAAGTACCGTAATCAAAGTTTAATTACACAGCCATTGAGGGAGCTTCGAGAGAGAGAGAGAGGTGTAGAGAGTAAAGGCGTAGAGAGAGAGAGAGGTTCTCTTGCGTGCTTTATCTCTTTTGCTTTTGAGTAATCATCGCTGGGTGCTGCTCTGGAATGAATATTCCTAAAAAATTGAGGCACTCAACTGTAAAATTAGGAGCAAATATCCAAGGGATACAAAAATTATATTACTTCACACATAATAATCGCAAAGGAAAACAGAACCAAAGAGAACATTTTCTAAAATTTTCCAAGTGGGTATAGTTTTTCAATTCCCTAATAAATTAACAGCTTAACCTTAACTCTTAAATTATATTTGTATTATGCAGATGATAAATGTTGGAATTCTCTATGCCTGAAGATTATTTGTGTGCTGATATGCCTTCTAGTCAATCGTATAATACTTGTTCCAACGTTTCATTGTACAAATAAATTCACAAATTCTCAAAATACAAATTTGCAAATGCCAAATAAATGGAAGCCGGCACCTTTGAGCTTAACGGACCACAGGATACGAAATTTGTTGGCCATATGCATAACATAAACATGTGAGGCACACAAGAATGGAAATTTTGAGGTAATCTTTGGAATTAGGAAGCTCCTGAAATGTGCACTGTCTCTGCCAGAAGTTATGTTTAATGTGGATTACAAAACTACCTACACACACACACATATGTACAATTCTGAGCGTTTCCCTATGCATGTGGCAGCCATTATGCGTGTGTGTGTGTTTGTATGTGTGCGTGTGTAATGTAATTTGTGGCCTGGCCGCATGCTACACATTTGCAAGCTGACAATTTCATTTAAATTAGGGTGGGGGATAGGTGGGGGACAGATAGGCAGCCAACACAGTAGCACCAACAACAACAATAACAGCTGAACCCATAGCCATATGTCTTTAATGCCTGTCTACGTCTCTGTCCACTTTGGTTCAACTAAAACATGACAGCATTTTGAAACTTTACGTGATTTATTATTGCCCTTGCTCGCATGCACACCCACACATGCATAGAGATACGCACAGACATCCACGGTACATGCACGGACATGCATACATGACATACTTGTCGGCAACCACAAAACACTGGCCAGAGAACCTAGGAGAGCCACTTCCAATGCAGATTAAATGGATCAATGGATGTTGTTGTTGCTGCGGGAATTCATTCGAGGGTAGGTCTAGGGCTAGGTCTGGGGCGGAGAATCCAATTTAATGAACAGCAAATATTCTCGATAATTTAGTTGATATAAATTAATGGAAAACTATGTACGAGCAACTACAATTGGGCAGATAAACAAACATATTGGTTTTTGGTCAGCTAAAACGAATTTGACTCGTTTGATGTCTCTGATTGTTAGAGAATTTAGCAAAGGGTTTGTGGGTTAATGGTTGGTTTTTGGGTTAGCTTTTGACATTTACTGGCATTCAACTAATTACCGAGTAATTACGGAAATGTACGCACAAGAAATATTTCCACTACAAAACTAAATTTAGTTAAATTTAACTTTAACTAGAATAAATAAATAAGTTTTTCTTGAAAAGCCTTGAAAATAATTCCAAAATATATAAATATATAATATAAATAAATATTTTCTATTCTATATACTCCCTCCTCATATTCGCTTGGACAATGGCACACCTTTAACTTCTCATATTCTGGGAAATTTTTGTTGCCAAACTTATCAAAAATTCCGTTCACATGAGTTTCAGTTTCTCAAATGTTTTCCAAATCAAAAATTCATTGCCATTTCGAACGAATGGATGTGTGAGTTGGAAAGAGGTGTACTGCACATGGAAACGCACCAATAAGTATGTGCCATTTATCCGAAAGGATGAGGAACCTGTCGGTGCCAGAAGGATGGCAGACGGAGAGTCACGCAGCAGGTGCCAACACACTAGAGCGAACTCCGGAACGATGACTGCTGACTAAGGGGCCAATAAAGTGCTTGACTTTTTGTGCATCAGCAGCATAGATAGAGGAGTGAAAAGAAGGAGTAGCCATTGTAATTGCCAAACGGGCAAATCGAACGAGTTAAAAACCGAAGAGCAAAACGGATGCAGCTTGGAGCTAAGGTGCAGGACAAATGGATCGGCAGCAGATTCTGGGAGTGCGAACCTAACGATTCTCTGTCTGTCTGTGTGTGAGGCAAACATGATTCAATTGCCAATTGCCTGGACATATGTATGGATGCCTGTTTGTTACCCATTGAACGCCAGTTGGGGCCTGCAATCTGCAACACATTTCCGAGTCCGCAACCCCACTGACTCCCATTTGCAGCTGCTACCCTGCTGAGCCACTTCCAACCTAGAATCCTTGCTTTTTGAGAGGTGGTGCACACAAAACGCTCTAATCGAATATTGATTAAGTGAAGTTGGGAGCCCGTAACCCCTGCTACTACTGTACGGTTCCTATCGTGTTCCATGGCTTGCCACCGATGCTGCAGTTAAACGTTGATAATGCACCAAAAGATTGTTTGGTGTGCGTGTCTAGTTTTATTGCCCACAGGCAACGGAGCACGAGGCTCGTGTCCACACTGTTGTGAGGTTGGCAGGCCAGAAAATTGAAGTGCTTGCTGGAGTTGCAATAGCTTCAGCCTTTGTCCTGTTCCTGACGTAGCTGTAGCCTTTGCCGTTGCTGTTGCTGTTGCATGAAAAACGTCATGGAAAATGTAAGAGAGGCTTCTCTGGCTGCTGTTTCTTCGTCGTTTTAATAACTCTGACCCCACCTTTTGTATACCCTCTGGAACGTGAGGTATATACAGTTTTGAATAGATATTTGTATACTTTTAGCGATGGAGCAGAGTTCCTTTCTTTGCTTTTGCTGCAGTTTCTTGCTTTCTTTTCTTGTTTAGGGATGATCTGTTGCTGTTGGACAGTCAATCCTTCGCTTGAGTGGAATCGGTAAGAGTATTCAATGCCTCAGGCTGCCTGAAGCAAGCGTTCCTTCTCATTGCGCCCCATTTTGGCAATGAGTTTTGATTGCTTTTTGGCCGGGACGGAATAGTTGGCTGGGGGCACTAGCATTTCACGGGTGCAGTGACCCCATTTCCGCTTGTTATCGATTTGGGCAGGGGGCAGGAGCAAGCAGTGCAAGGGGTCATTGGGGGCAAGGTGCAAGTGTATGGCTTGGCTGCACCTCCTGGCAATTGCTGGTTACCACACGTATCTCCCTCTTTCTCTCTGCCCCTCTCTTCCTGGCGCTCTCTTGCACTGGGGCCACAACTTTTGCACTTGACAGGCAGCCAGTCAGAAGGCAGAAAGTCATCTGCCTTTCCGATTTCCCTATTTGCTTAATGCAGATTTACAACGATTCAGATTCAGAATATGTATTTATGTATATTTATGTATGTATGGTACACATGAGCACTTAATACGCAACCATTTTTTCACTGGCCTCGAGGCAAGATTTAATTGATATTCTCTGCTCTTTTTTAGTGGCACAAAAATCACAGTTGAATTTACTTTAATTAAATATTTCTCTCTTCCATATTCAAAACATCTGCAGCGTTTTTTCTGGGTTTTATGGGTTTTTTTTTTTTGTTGGTTTCATAAATGTTGATGTCATTTGGGATTCCACTATTCCGACAAACAAAAACCCCCCAAGACAATACAAAAAACAAATTAATTATATAGCAATGTTTATGAGCAAATGGAGTTCGCGAACAAACAAAATAGATAAACAAAGATATTTTGACACTATTTTTCCGCTGCTTGCCGGATAATAAAAACAAAAAGAAAAAACGTGTATTTCCCATGTGTTGATACCGTAATCCTTACATCTTTCATTAATCTCATTCCTCATTCATCTTAGGTCCCTTAAGCATTTATTTTCATTTCTTACTTGACACACGCCTTCAACTTTTAACTCAAAAACCCTAAAAACTTCTCTCAAAGTTCCACTCTGCCACAGTTCCCTGATGTTTGAGCTGCCTCTTGATCGTGTTTCCAGTGCACCGCATAAACCGCACAAGAGTGCCGTTGGCGTGCTCCAGCAGCAGTCATTTCAATTTCTACACACATACAATACATGCTGCACACATGTGTAGATTTCAATGTGAATGCGTTGATTAGAGAGGGAAAATCAGAATCAGCCACAGCAGCAACTACGACACATTCAACAGTTCAACACTCAACTAATTCAATTGATTTGTTTGCTGCCTGTTTGCGCAGAATGGAATCCAAAAGAGTCGCCCGACAACAACTGCCGGAACTTTCGAAGACTAGTCGAAAGTCAAACGAGAAATTTTTGGCTACTCGAGTGCCAAATATTTTCTGAAGCTGCAATTCAATTCCTTTCCGAGCATATTCCAGAGACTTTGGCTCACCATTTGCTGCATATTGTGAGGCTTGCAGGCAGCCAAGCACTTGTAGCCGAGTGGCTGGAGGGATTTGATGGTTCGCCACAATGGGAAAATTTGCCACTTGAGCACGCAGAAATTCCACAAAAAGAAAATTCCCTGAGTTTCCTGAGTTTTATGCAAAATTAATGAAATATGCAATGTTCCCTGGTGTCTGGTGTCTGGTGCCTGCTCCCTACTGCCTGCCTGCCTGCTGTTGATGGCGTTGACATCACAAGTGGCAATTCTCAACCTCTCTCTCCTTCTCGCTCTCTTTGTCTTGTATGGCTTTCTCGTTCTGTTAGCTCCCCATTGTCGGTTTGTGGCTTTAACATTCAAAGCCACTTTGGTCTAATATTCTTGTTGTTCACATTTCAGAAAAGTTTTCTTTGTTGTTGTTGTTGGTGTTTTGGAGGAGAGTGCAAACCTCTTGTTGTCATTGCATTTTAATGGCTTGTGGGTGTGTATCTGTGTGTGTGCGTGTGAAACTGACAGCAACAAAAGAGAGAGAGAGAGATAGAGAGTGAGTGAGAGTGAGAACAATCGCCACCATATGGTGTCAAGTGGCATTTGAAAATGCTCTCAATCCGTTTGTTTCTCTCGACTATTCGTTTAATTTATTTATGCGAACAACAAAAGCTCCACAAATAGAAGCAACAAGCAATAGCAGCAACAACAAATCACACAAATACAGAAATATATATGCACATGTACAGCATGCATTCCCGGATTATTACATTATACAATTGAAGCTGGCAGCTTGAAAAATGGCAAACATCTGTTGCAACATATGATCCCGACACACGCCATGTGTGACATGGAATATCAAACGATCGACAGAACAATGAGACCAGCTGGCAACTACTTATAAGAGAGATTTTTTTTTGGAAAGCTCTTTCACATTTCTGTGATTAAACGAAACCCAAATCAAGTGCCAAAAGCATCTTAGTACTTCCACAAGTTGCTAGTTGGTTGGTGGTAAAAGTTTTCAAGGGTTTTCCATAACTTTTGTTCAGTCACTTTGTGAATGTCTTGAAAAACTCTGCACCAAAGCAATTGAAGTGCAGAAACCGTAAAGGAAAATAGAGAAAACTCTAAGCACGCGATGGGGAAAAAGCTAGAAATGTGAGCAAGCTGGAAAGATGAGAATTGGACTACAAATGCGCCTAAATATGGTTTAATATGGGAGGCCGAGGGACACTGTCAAAATGCCAATACACTAATAAACGGTGGTGTGGGCTAGGGAGGCAGGCCTAAAGTTTCGTGATTAATTGGATATGCCATTTTCATGTCAGCTGCAGTTGCATGTGGCACGCTGCGCCAGTGCCACAGTAATGCATAATGCAAACGGATGCATTGCCAAAAAATAAAACAGAGGAAACACAGAGAAAATGAAGAGCGGAAGGAGCCAAGCAAACAGGACACAGAAAGGACAGCAAAAAAACGGCACAGCCCTTTTCACTCGCTTTTCCACGACAATTAAAATGAAATTTTCATAATAATAAAATGTAACCTGAAGGCAGGACGAAAGGCTGTCTGTCTGCCTGGCTATCCGTCGGTCTGTCCGTTTGGCTCCTTGCTTACAGTGCCAGCCACAATTGTGTGTACACTCAACATTTTATATGTAATTTTAATTTGTTTTATAACTTCCTTTGGGGGCGAACCCAAAGTTGCAGCCAAACTTTTGATATCGCCCCAAAAAAATACCCTCCAAAAAGAATCTTAAAACGAAACAAAACTGAAATCAAATCAAATGGAATGACAAACCAATTTCAAGTACAACAAGAAGATGGGTGAAATTTCGGTATAGAAGCATTTGATACCTTTTAAGATCTTAGCTTATTCAATTATTTATTTATATTATTTTAAATTGTGCAAAAAGCCTTCGCTTGAGGGTTTTATCTCCCATTTTGGCATCTATGTATACGATATTCGATCTTCCATCTTGGCCATATTTCAGTTGGAAAAATGTTTCTTTAGTCTTTAGCAAAGGGATATGGATGCAAACTGTATCCCAAAACCATTACGCCCTCTTTAAGGGTAAACAAAAGCAAAATCAAAACACAGAGATACAGTGGGAAAGACTGAGAGTGCGATGCGATACGAGACTGTTGTAAACTTCAAATGGAAGTTCAAACTTTTTCCTCTAACAGAATGTAACACAAATTCTCAAAAGTGGGAAATATAATGAAAACTTTGGTATTGTCTCTCTCTCTCTCTCTCTTTCTGCATCTGTTTCTATGTGGGTGTGTGTTTAGGATTTTCTGAGGTCTGTGAGATAAAAGGGGGGGCATTCCGGGGGTAAACTCATCGTCAAACAAGATTATTTGATCAAGTAGCTTCATCCAGCGATGCCACAGCCGGGGCTCCACAGCTCCACATTCCCACTCATTCCACATCTCTTCGATGGAGAAAAAAACTTTTACTAGGGCTTTCCCACTCATTTGCTTTGGCGGCGTCTAAACCGCAGCAAAGTCGGGCAGCGGGCGGAACGTTAATACAAATGAGGCGGGGCTCTCAAGTTAAATCAACCAAAGAAACAAAGGGAGAGTAATCCATGGGTATGGGTAAGGGGGAGTAGGTTATAAAAAGTTTAAAGAGAGAAACCGAGAAAAATAAGGAAGAGCTTGGGGAGGAATGTGACTGGCAATTTCGAGATTTCGAGTCGGCGGCGATAGGCAGCGGAAAAGTGTGTTAGGACTTGATTTTTATACGATCTGCAGCCCATACCCTCTCCAAGCGCGAGATAGAGAGATAAAATAGCTAATGCTAATAGGAACAAAAGGAAGTGGAAGTGGCAGCCAAAACCCGAAAGCCCCCCAAAAAGGTAACCCCACGAAACAGGACACAAAACTTGTTTAATTTTTAATTCATTTTCATGTAATTTATTCATCAAAATGGAGCCACGAAATAAGCGAGAGAGCTTAAGGGTGAAGAAGAGATGAAGGCAGAAAAAATTCAGCAAAATATAGAGAGAGAATAGCAACAGCAGCAGCAGAGCAGGCCGGCCGCAAGGTTGCAATCACTTTATGGTTCGTTAAATTTGCGCCTAAACTTTTCCTTTAGGCCCCACATGAAACGACAGGGAGAAAGGTGCCGGCCATCACCCATCACGGCACGACATCCTATCCCAATTTTCTTTATTTTCTTTCTCTCGACAGTCCATCCAAATCCCAGAACCCAAAAAAAAACCCCATCTTCTAACCAAATCCCTTCTGCCCTTGCTTAAGCTTTCACGACTTTCACTCTCTGGTGCTCGGTGGGTCTCCTCCTCTTTCCTGCTTTTGCTTTCTCCTGCAATTTACGGGAATCTCGTCAGCATTAATTTTCATTACGCGTCCGTCCTAACGATTCGGTTAGTTGACTTGACCATCGCCAGCCAATTGGATCCTAACTTTAGGGCTAAGACAAGGAGTCTGGCAGTCTAGGGCTAAGATATTGAGGGAGAGAGGAGACTGGGATTCTAGTCGAATGTGGCAGGCAATTGTCGTTTGTTCTCATTCTCCCTCTCCACTTTCTCCCTTTATCCAAGGACCCTTTTCAAACCGCCTTTGGGCCCTGGTCTAATGGCTTCTCTGGGCCTGCCGCCTGCGTCTCTTCTTCCTCTGTAAAATGTGGTTGAAAAGGGGATGTCATAAACATTTGCTCAAGTTCAAATAAAATGTTAATTGAACCGCAAGAGCTTTAGACATAAAATCTATAAAAAATGAATGAGATGTCCTTCAAATGCATGGAAAAGGACATCGAAGAAAATACGTAAATACGTATAAAAAACTTCGATAAAAGGCCGATTGATGTCTCTCCTTTTTGAGTATTTTCTATCATTTGAAAATCTGTAAAAATCATAAAACTCCGTTGAAACTTTTATGGTTTCGTTGGGTATTAGCCCTGCCTGTTTGTATCTAAAACTTCCCCTCTATAACCACTATTCGTTTTATTTCTCTATGAAGTACATCAACACAAAGGAAAACGAATATTAAGTGAATTCAAATCGCTTTTGCGTGCAATTTGTTTGGTCATAAATCATATTGAAGGCAACACAGAAAAAGAGCAGCCAACAAAAGAGAGAAAATTGAAAGAGAACCAAGTGGGAGATGGTGGGTGCCTGGATACAATTGTGCAAAGGTAACCACCACAGTGGATACATACATATGTACATATATGTATTTGCAACGCTATTTCACGTTATTTCACATACTCTACTCTTTGCTCTATGCTCTTTGTGCAGCCCCTGGTCACACTCCCTCACAGAACTGCAGGCAGGCAGGCAGGCTGGCAGGCAGACAGCCGGGACAGCCGGGCAGGCAGACAGACATGCACACGGACACGTGTACAACTAACCCAATTTATTTGAGTGTGAAAATTGGCTTTCGCCCGTTTTGAAAATTGTAAGCTGTTGATGGCAACGTCGTTCAACTCCTCGCACACACCCATGCACAGGAACTGAATGGAGGAGAAGTAGGATATTATATGTACACACGTAGACATCGTGTTGTGCGAGAGTCGTGGAAGTCATGGAAAAACCGAGTGTAAAACGCACGGATTAGATGAAAAATCAAACAGAAAAGGCAACTATTTTGCAAGGAAAATCGGAAGGAGAGAAATGAAGGCAGGAGGCAACCCCATGGCAAGGCAAAAGGGGGGAACAGGCAAAGGAAAGCTCAAAAGCAAGGAGTGGGAATGAGAGTAGAGATGGTAGTAGAAAAAGTGGAGTGAATGGAAAAAATAAACCATGTAACATGCAAATGAAAACCGTTTTATATTGGCTTTCCAATGGAAAATAACTCAGAACTACCCCAGACTTTTTCATTGGCTTTTGGCCACTAAAATCGCTCACAGCCATTTACAATTACCGAAGCGGTCAAAGGGAAGCAACCGCAGAGGAAGGGGCAGGAAGGGAGACCCTTAAGCTTAAATTAAAGCAAAAAAAATAAGCACTGAGGAAGATCCTCTAGGATGGTTTCCTTTTTTGAAGATCCTGCTCATTTCCTAATAATCTCAACTGCAACTATGGGAAACATTTAATGATAAAACGACACAGAGAAAAAGAGAGTCAGACTCAAAATGGGTCACATTTCACACACACAAACAGCAGATAAACCCTAGAGGATGCGAAGATTAAAGTAGGGCGGGAAGAGCAATCTTTAATTGATTTGGCGCTCCACTCTCAGCCCCCCAATGCTTTCATTCACGCTCCAAAAGTAACCCACCCAATGGAAGATGCCGCAATGAAAATCAATTAAAATTATTACTCATCAGATTTACACAAGTATTTTATGATAGGAAAGAATGTACATGCATACAGCTGTGTCCATAAAAACAGTAGTGCAAATAGGCACAATATGCATTGAACCATGTATGCCTATTTTGCATGCTGTATTTATGGCTTTGTGTAAACAGATTCACAAAAGCTGGCTCGAATGATGCAAAAGGCGATGATGCATGATTAATGTAAGGATTTAATTTGCACATAGACGGAAAGGCTAGACAATAAGTCCAAAATTTCATTGTCACCGCTAAATCGACTCGAATTATTTTCAGCACACAATTTAAGATCAATTTAGATAAAACTGCAGCTTTGAGACCACTATTGAATAGCTTGGGGACAAATCTCGTGACATGCAACTCCCCACAACGTATAATTGGGAATTAATTATAAATGTGCAAGCTCCAAATAAATGCAAAGCAATCCAAATACACTATAGAGATTAAAATAGGAACGACAAGAAAGGTAAGATAATTATCTGGTGTCAAGAAAACAGTGCGACTATTTATCCGAACAAAGCTGTATCCACCTATGGGCTAAGGGCGCGATGGACAGAAATTTACATATACATTTGTACATATTTATGTACGTACCCATGTCCAGGAAGAAGCGAATTTCTTTTGGCCAGCAGCGAAATTAAATGAAACGGCAATAAATATGAATAATAATCGGTGCGAAAGTCTCTGATCCGTGAGAGATGGAAGGGCAAGCAGGACACGCACGCGTCAATAAGGGCGAGACGAGACGGCATTTCAGTGGCAGTTGCAGAAAGTCAATTCCATCTGTGGGGTAATTCGCCTCGAGGCAGCCAGAATTTCACGTTTAATCACCTGTTAGCTGGAGAGAGACAGCAAACAAGTTCCTCTGCTTGTGTACACTGAGAGAAAGTTGTAATGGAAACTGAGATGAATTTGATAAGAAATTTGAAATTATTTCACGGATTAATGGTATTCACAAATGGAAAATAGCTTGAACTCTTTTAGAATTTAACTGACAATGGCATGGTAGAGTTTATTTTCCAGCTCGCTCTCCCTTCTAAATCTCCTGTCAATTCTCTTAGTATCTCTGGTTACGACTTTGACTGCCTGTGGCAGACTTTTGATTATTTGCAACGTATTTTCATATCAATTATTCTTAGCTCTTTGCTCCTTGGTGTGCGCTCTTCTGTCTGATTTTCCCTATTTTCCCTGCTCTCCTGTACTTTTCTCTATACCCTAGTCTGAGATGCTTTTCCTAGCATTTCTCTTCATATCCGCAGGCATGGGGCTTCACCACAACTCTGGATAGCAAACCAAATGCCAGGACAGCAAGAGCAAGAGCAACAGTAGGGATCTCCATTATTCAGCCTCGCGTCGAGCTAACGAAGCAGCAGGAGGCCTTCACTTCAGAAGCTGGTAGATGGTAGATGGTTGGTTGGTTGGTAGCTGCTAGCTCGGTTTCAAGTGTCATAAATGAAAATTTATTCAGCCAGACATTGTCATTGTGGCGGTCATGGTGCCATATGGCGTTGCTGTTCCTGGAGTCCGTTTCCCTGCCACTGCGTTTCTCTGTGGCCGAGTGTTGAAGCGTTCAGGTGGCAAATTTGTCAGGTATCATCATGCCAGAGCAGACACAGGATACTGACATTTTCATTGCCACACAGAGGCTTCCTCTCCCACTTTCCCTCCTTCCCTACATTTACCGCAGGAGTTCAGGGTTCAAAGAACTCTGAACCATACATTTCATTAACAGCTGCTGTCTGCACTGCAGATCACGAGGCATTAGAGGCTTATAGATTATATAAATTACAATTACGGATACGCCGCGCAGGTCCATTGTCCGCCATACATGTGCTTTGACCTCTTCAGAACAGCGGAAAAGAGGAGCCGCGTATACAAATATACAATATTATATGTCACATTCTAACAACAATGGGAACCACAACATCAAATACTTGAACTGTGTGCACTACACAATACCCCTGCCCTGCCACACGCTGCAACATGTTATCTGAGGTCGCGGTGGGGTCGATACGTGTCGTTTCGTGTCGGCCACAAGCGACTCTTGTCCGCAGTTGCAACAATGCAAATGCCAAACGGTCACTGGAGCAGCAGTAGCAGCAGCAACAAAGTCGACTAACGATTTTCTAATGGACAGGCCAGCACAGCAAAGGACACGTCACATGCAGCACAGGACAAATAACGCAGGACAATACCGTGAAAAAATACAATGGAAATATTGTAATAAATTGCACAAATATAGGGCAGCAGCATGTTTTCTCTATGAACAAAACGTAAATTGAATGCCCGTTGAATTCCGTGTTCCTTTTCCCAGGGAAAAAATCTAATCCCAGAAATTACTTTTATCAGCTTGAAGTGCATTCTACACAGAGTTTGTTGATTCTTTCTACTGATTCAATATTGATGGAAGTTTTTGTGTGTTTTTGTAGCTGCAAAAAATGTATAGCGGGATTTTTCTTAGATCCATTTTTAGCGTATTTTTTTTAGTAGATTGATCATTTAAATTAAAGTTGGAGCTGAGTGAAATTTGGACAACATTTTGATTTTATATTAAAGTTTATTTGTTTTCAATATATCTATGAATATTATTCAACTGTTTTCCAAATATCATCGGGATTTAATGGCTTTTTAGAGACATCAATGAAGCAAATTAAAGGCATTCTCTCTGTATCTCTGTATAGTTCCCCAAATAAAAGTCCCATCTCAAAGTCGAAGATTTTAAATTGTTTATCTTTAGCATTAAACCGAATCCTAGTGCCATGCTCGTGGTCCCCGTGTGCACTTTCAATTTTAAGTCCACTTTAAGCAGCCAAAAACACACAGAGAAATAGAAAACTGAAGAGATAAGAGAACCACATGAGGGTAAACCGAGCAAAAACCGGAGCAGAGCGAGTGAAACAATCAAATCAAATATTTATATGCGGGCGCCACGCACAGAGGCACACGGAGACCCACTGAAAGTTGTGGCTAAAACTAAGCATAAACTCGGCCAAATACGTGGCCCCCAGTGTGTGGGATAAACAATCTTTGAGTGAGCTTTTCCTCTTTTCTTCTGCTTCCCATGCTTGATCTCGAAAGAAAGATTTTTCCCACTGCCAATTTGGACCGGGGGAAGAAAACTTTCGTGTTGGACAAGGATAAAGACAGGACGTAACAGTCCCATAATAATGCAGAAGACACAAAACTTTTAAGGGGCCTATACACGTATTGCTTGTTCGAACATTCAACGAAATTAAAAAGGAAAAAAACAACAGAGAGGGGATGATACAGGAAGCGTTAGGATATGGCAGGCGCGAGCAAAAAGAAATATTGTTTCCTATGCGAAACGCGTAAAACAATCAGAATACAAGAATCATCGACACGTAGACGAGGGTGTGGACGAGGGTGAGGGTGAGGGTGAGGAAACTCGTGGAAATGTAACTGGGAAATCAATTTAGGCAACTTGAAAAGGCATCAAATGGAGGGGCAACATGGGCCGTAAGCGTGCCACACATTCGTGGCTCACATATGGAAATCCACACATACACATACGACCGAGGCGGCAACGCGGAAAAAACTTGCACTCAATACAATCAGAGCCGACAAAAACTGAATCGAATGAAATTGATTTGTTTCCCTTTTTTTGTATTCTTCCTCTTTTTGGCTCAATTTGGTTTTTACGTGAAAGGAAGGAACATGGAAAGTAGGCACTCAAATATCATTCCATCTCTCTCTCCTAGCAACTTTTTACTGTAGCATACTTTTTAGGGTGGTGGTTTTTTTAGGTAGCGTCACTCACCCTTTGCACCCATCTCAAGCTGTTTCCCGAAGTTTTCCCTCCTCCTTCATCGTATAAGCGAGCAGGATGAACGCACTGAGCATACGAAAAGCGTAATGTAAGCCCAAGCCAAAGCTGCACTTAAACTTTTGATATCAATAAGCAGGAGGAAGGAAAAAGGAAAAACTGCACTGCAATACTTTGAAGCAAAAGCAACAGGAACAGCAGCAGCACAAACACCAACGAAAGTGAGATGACAGAGACAGCACAGAGAAGCACGAAAGAGAGAAAGAGAATAGGTTGTGAGAAAGTTACAAAGAGATGCAAGTAAATCAGCGGCATTCAGAGCCGGGAACTGAAATGCAAAGCTGTCAGAGTTACATTTTCTCGTTCTTTTTTTTTTGGTTCCAAACTTTATTATATAAAAAAAACGAAAATACAAAATAGAATGAAAAAAGCACACACCAAAAAAAAGGCAAAATAATTTAAAAAATGCAAAGAAAAGGGAAGAAAGAGATGAAGGAAAAAAGAAAAGAAAATCTAATGCAAAAACTGTCATTTAGAGTTGTCGTCTTTTGTGTTTATTTTCATGTCAGTTGCACGTGCTAGTCAGATTTTCTTTCTCCTCTAACCAGCCACCCACTGGACCACTTTCCCACTTTCTTTTTTCCGCACGACGGAGAGGGAAAAGCATCATGATGATAAGAGACAGCAGAAGAGACAGCAGGCCAAACGCTTTGAGACAGGTGTTGCCTCCCCTGATGGGGGAGCGTAAAGTAGTGGACGGGGACTAATATTAGTGCCGCTAGCCGCGTGGGGGGCAAAGGTTAGGCCGAGTGCCTGTCAAGTGATCATCTTCCGTCACCCTTCCTCCGCCACGCCACCCATCACCTTTGTCGTGTCATAAACGTTTGTCATCTCTGACTGAATCGTTAGCCAGATGATGCTGCTACACTAATGTTCAGTGCCTTATTCCCAGCTCCTCTTCAGTGGCTGCTGCCGTTTACACTACTCATGTTTGATTTTTCAATAAGACTTTCCAGAGAGAGAGAGAGAGAGAGAGAGAGATGAGAAAGGTGAGACATCTTTTATTTCCTCCTTCGATTAATTCTATGGCAAAGTTGTACTGTTTTTTTTCAACTGCTTGTTTCATGCCACTCCAAGCTGTACTGCTTAGTTCAACTGCTTACACCGCTTTCTTCTATTGCTATTTTTTTTTCTCTGAACTGCAGAGGTGAGTAAACTAAAGCGAATGGCAGTTTGCACTGTATTTATGTAGTTCATCAAGATTAGCAACAGATTCAATAGACAGACGAAGAAAAACACACAGTAGAGACAAAGAGAAAGATACAACTACGGCGATAATCAAGTACATGCCACTGGAGACATTTAGGCAAACTGTTTTCGCTTGATTGAATTGAATTGAATTCGAGGAAGGCCTGAACCTAAACCTAAACTATAACAACAGGCAAAAAGAGAAACAAGAAGAGGAACAAGAACAGCAACAAGAACAACGGTTAACAACAGTTATGACCAATGCCTACGGATGATAAAGTGGAGGACAGAGAGAAGCAGAGAGGCAACCGAAACGCCCCAACTGTCACAAAATCAATAAAACTTTTGGTCCACGACAGAGAGGGTGGGATCATAAGGAGAGGGTGGGAATGTGTGTGTAAAAGAGATAGCTTGAGCGAAGTCAAGACCTCTGTAATTCCGATACAAGTCTCAGCGGGCACATTAGCAACATGTGTTGCCCTCCAGGATAAAGCAAACGGAAGAAGGATGGAGTTTTGCAAGAGGAATAGCAGAAAGAGCAAGCCAAATAGAGGGAGTAAACAGTCCAGCAAGAGGCAGTAAACAGTCCAACTAGAGGTGGAAAGAGGATGGAGAGAGATAAGAATGGAACAGAAGAGCAGGCGAAAGATGAGAGCTGAAGGCAGAGCAGGAACGGAGTTCAAGAAAGATGAGTAGTACCGCAAGGAGCAGGAGCAGGAGCAGCAGCAGCAGAGAAAAATTTGTACCAAGACGAATCATCAGCGAATGTTTGTGGCCAACATAAAATAGACATATAAATGGCCAAATGTGTGTATCGGCCCAAAGGGCAGAGCGAAATGGAGAGATGGAGGAACAGTGGCGAGAGCAAGCTATAAATGGCAGATACTATCGCTGAGATTTATGTGTGAAGAAATGATATAGCGTGGGAGTTTCCCAAATAATTGGGTGTGTTGCCACGGCCTCAAGGAATACGCAACCAAATGAGAAGAGGAAAGAGGCGTGGGAAACGTATTTGCATTTAGGAAACCCTCCGGGCGTTTGCTTGCAACCGCGAACAACTTTTTTCCATTAAAATTGAAAACCGAAATTGGGATTAGAGATTTTCAATTAGAGCCAAGAAGCGCGGCATTGCTATCTAAATATTGGATGAGAAAATAGAAATCAAGAACCGCTACTCCGCTACTCCTTCATGAAAGTGGAATGCAAGAAGATGAGATTACAGTGTTACGTTATCCTTACAAGGATAGAGAGTGGAATGGTGCAGTGTGGAAGTTAGAAGGGGAAACAATTCAAGACAGGAGCATATGCCATGCCAAACAAAGGGATTCATTAACGAGTAAAAGATTTTGAATGCAAAGATCGAAAATGAATATACACTACCCTGCGAGAAAATGTTTGGCAGCTGTTCCAACTGATGTAATCCTTATCGTATTTTTTTCTTTCCTCAAACAACTTTAAAATGATGAAAGGGTATATCCAACTACGTGCACAGAGCCATGAGAAGCTCCAAAAAGCGCGAGAAAGCAGTAGAAATCAGAACGGCAGTCAAGCAGAAGTTTATTGCTGTAAAGCGAATCGAGAGGCAAAGTCGCGAAACTCCTTCGAGTCACGAGGCCCACTTGAAAGGCGTGTAAGACTGTTGGAGTGTGGGGTGTTCGTGTTAGCACAAAGGCGGAAACAATTTAAAACAAAGAAAATAAAAAAGGAAATACCCAAGGACTTCCCGTGTTATTCATATTTTTTCCTGTCCTGTGTGTGGCTGTAATATAAATCTCGCACCTCACCAAAGGCCCAACTTTCTGCACCTGGACGACGACACACGATTACCCATCGCCAACATCAGCGAAAAAGTCAAATGAAAATTAATCAAATTTTCCATAATCATAAGGCGACACACAAAACACAGTGTCGCAGCACAAAGCCCTAAAAAAGTTTCGCTAACAGAAATAATGTGCATGCATATATTTACTCCAACGAACATTCCTCTGTTCTCTGCCCCAAACACACACACTTACTCATTATGATGATTCTCTAATGTTTTTGTCAATCCCCAGAGATCATAAAGGGCAAAAAAACACAAGTGTATCCGGCGGAGTGGCCTCTCTCTCTTGTTAATCTGCCCCACTGCTATGCAGCTTTTTACGCCTCTCCCTCATCCGTTCAACAAGCTACGGTGGAGCTCACATTTTGGCACAGTGGATGTGGTGCGTACCTTTATTTCATTTCTTCTAAACGAAAGAATATTTTCATTTGAATTTCCCTTAAATTTATTATCTTCTCATCCCACTGTCGCCTGTTACAGTCCGTTTCCTAATGCAAACTTACAGATTCATCAAGGCCCCGCCACGATATGTAACTTTTGAGTTTTCTCCATATATTTTACCACTATGGTCTGTCCATATGCTTTTATTTGTATTCGTTTTTCGTACTGCTGCTTATTTGTATATTTCGTGCATTCATTCATATGGCACAAATGCCACCTGAAATTACGGCTCGTTGAAAAAATTTGACGAGAAAAAATGCAACGAAAACAACGCGCAAAGTGGGGAAACCCATTTTTCATCTGTCGAATGTTGAATATTTTTTTGTTGCTTGTTTTTAGAACCACAACAAACATATATATATTTACCCTTGACTGTAGGATGGCGAATGAGGGCGATTCCCCCATGGAACTGCCATAAATATTGACATTGGCAACGTGGGATTTTCGTGAAAACCGTTACAAAAAAAAGGTAAAAGATTTATATTTGATATCTGAGGGAATAACTTACCCCAAAGTGGGGACGATGGAACACAGTGGGGCAGAGTGGGATTCACTCATAGAATCAATCAACGAAAAAGGGGAGGCTTACCTGCAAAAATGAAGAGAGAGAGAAAGAGAATATTTAGTTATGTGTAGATATGTAGAAATAAATCCTTGTAATTTATTCATTTCAAAAACAAACACTTCTCCTCCTCTATCTGTCTGAACAACACTAATAAACACACAATTTCAACAAGTATTTTTGAAGAGAGAAAGATGGACAGAGACACGTCATTGTTTCCTCAACTAAATTTACATTCCGTTTGCCACAAAAGGCATTCAGATTGTTGCAACAATCACGAATGCTGATCCCTTTTTGAACTCATCCATGTTGAATGGGGCCAAAACAAAAGGCTCTACACAATTTGCTCATTTTGCGAGAGTGAAAGGGAGCGAGAGAAGTATCCTCCAAACACAAATACAAATCCAAATCAAATATTGAGCAGGTCCTCGGGTGCACTTTAAATACTTTTGATTCATACAATCCACTGCCTGGCAGAGCCCTGGGACTCTGTTCCGTCGAAATTATTTGCAATATTTATGATGCATTTGGAATTTTAATTAAATTCTGTGGCACATTGGCAGACATTTATTGTATGAGGACCTCCCCCATTTGCCTCCATAACTCGCCGCTTCTCATGTTGCGAATTCGTACAATAAAAAGCGTTATTTACTGCATAATTAATATCATTGCTTGTTTTCCTCTCCTTTTTTGTTGCTTGTTTGTTTGCCCACTTCTTTGTTTTGCACAACTTCTTGATTCCTTCTCTTTTTTTTTTGAAAATATATTTATAATTCTTTTGTTTTGTGTACACAAAGCATTCAAAATTAATGAGATATTTGCATTGGCATCTGGCATTCGAATGGTTCGACAACGAAATGGATGCTCCTACTGAGAGGGAGAGAGAGAGTGGGTGAGCCAGGGGTGCGTGGGTGCAAGACTGCGTAGGTGGCAAGGGTGCGTGGGTGTATGGTTGCATGGTACATGGAGTAGCACTTCATTATGAAAGGAATGCGAATAAACTACAAAATGTACGAGCATGTGTGGCGGCTCAACATTCTTTTCTTTTGACTCAATGTGTCATTAAATGGAAATTTCCTAAACATTTCAGCTTAAGCCCAGTACTCAGATGCGCTCAATTGTCTTGCAACAGAAAGTGACATAAATTTCTCTCTGTGCCCAGTATGTCCAAAGTGGGCAAAGTGAATGCTTTGATTTCTTATTTTTTTAAGGGTTGGTTAGCCTGATCATCCTGTTTGTCCAATCTCTCAATAAGCTCAGAAGCACACTAGATCTGCCTGTTGTTGAATGTTTACTTTCAAAGTTTCAACACAAATTTTGAAGCTGCAAAATGAAAGTTCTGCAAACATTAACAGCTTTCCTCGTGCAACTAATACCAAACCACCTCGAGATACATCTTCCATGTCCAAATATGTGTAAATTTAAATATTCCCACAATGTTCTCAAATTTGTTATTGAATATTCGCAAGGACTTTCCGTAACATCCTTCAGTACTCATGTTTGCGTCAAAATTAATTAATTAATAATGCTGATTAAATCTTGCTATGATTATTCAATGACGAGGAATAATTATGCTGCTTTCTCAATTGTATTATTATTATTTTAATCTGCTCAGTGTTCTGCGTATGAGTGTGTACGTGGTCTATACCTTTGGTCTCCCAGGAGAATTTGGGCAAAACACAAACTGATATTCCAAGCCCCCCCTAAAATATAATATGTATTGCATACCATTAACACCCCCCGGCTACAACTCCACAAGAGCGCTTTAATAGCTTATCAATTTACAATAAATTGATACAAGATGCGATAACTACCCGAGCGAGAGGCTATAGACTCGACCCAAGCATAGGCTCCCGACAGCTTTTACATAGCTACAATGTACGTATCGTTCTCCATGACAATGCCTGGTCATTGTTTATACCCCGAGTTACTCTTTGTGGCTTCCCTGCCTAGTTATACACATGCATGCAGGGTGCCTCGTGCCTTGTGTCATGTTTCCAGTGTCCCGTGCCCAGAGCGCCCTTTCAAACTAATTGCTGGACAAAACAAACCATTTACAAAATTCTCATGTGACAACAGAACCGAACCGCAAACATTGGAGAATATGGGAATACTTGCTTGAGAATCTGAGACCAAGACGTTCGGCCAAACACCCATTGGAGATGACCCGATCCTTTGGCCGCCTCTCCTTTGGGTACCCCTTCCCTGTTGCACTGTGTGTGTCTAAGTGTGTGTTGCCCCATTATCTAAGCTTATTTCCTCATTAACTCTTGGGTTTCCGCTACCAGTGTGTACGTGTGCGTGTTTGTTTCATGTTTCCTCCATCTATGCCAGTCTCCCTCCTGGCCATGCAATGTTGCTTTTGCTATATTACTCTCAGTTTCTTGCTCTTCAGCTTAAGTTCCCCTGCTTGCGTTCACCCAGCCTGAATGCCACTGCTTCACAGACTGCATTTTGCTCGCTCCTTTTAATACATTCATTCTGAGCTTCGCAGAGCTAAGCTTTTTCATTGCCACTAAGCAACACAGTCCGAGTGGGGAGTAGAGCTCCAAAGCGAAAAAGAGTCAGAGCTAGGAAAAGAAAATAAAAAAAGTGAAAAAATTGTCGCACATGAAACGGCAATAACATCGTAAAGCAGAATTTAAACCGAAGAGCACTGCTTACAAGCAGCTTAAAGTCCAGGTCCCTCGCTTCTTCTGCTTTCTCTATCCACTCTCCCCGTTTCTTCTGCCTGCCACACACACAATGGCATTAGGCATCAGCGGCAGGGGAATGAAATAATAAGAGTAGGAGTGACGCATAGGTCTAATTAGCATACGCCATAAGTCAGTTGGGGATTGCTTTTTTTATCACAACTAAAGAGTCAGTGGGAGAGCTATAAGAAGTTGAGAGAATGGGAGAGAGATGGGGAGAGAAAGAGAGGTCTCTCTGACGTCTGCAGAGGTTTTTCTTCCAGCCATAGATACACGTTCTACCATTGCTTTTCATTTAGTAGGCGTTTTGTCCGGGGAGGGGGTACTCAAACACAATTAAAAATGGGTTTCGCATCAACAGAAATTTGTTTACACAGCAAGTAAGCTCCGCCCCCTCAGGGAATGTTGCGACTTAAAGATACCCCCGCTAATGCGTAGAAAGGATAAATTGCCATGCAAAAACCACAAATAAAGGCAAGAAAATATGGAAATACTGTTCATAACTACTTTTTTAAGCATCCTCTTCTTTTTCATTGAGTTTGTGATAAATAAATGCGAACTGAACATCATACTTTATGCTACACAAAAAAAAACCATGGCTGAGTGGGAGTAAACACAGCGCCAGAGCGCTACAGATGGGCAGACAGACATTCCAGACAGCAAATAAATCGGCAGTAAGCAGAGCAGCTGCTGTAAATTATCGGCGATTAATTGGGCGTGCAATTGAAATGTGAATAAAAAAAACACTGAAATGGCAAGCAGACAATAAAACAACAAGCGAGCAAATACAATATTTAATCAAATAAGCCGAGGGTTCCGTGCCGGCAACAAAAATCAGAATCAAATACGCAAAAAACAAGCACATTTTATGCTCACTTTTTTTATACATCTATTTTTCTTGTTGCATCAGCCTTATTTGTGCATCGAGTGCAGCCAACATGTGGCTGCAGCCAAATGTGGCATGAAATGCATTTCCCAAATGGAATTAACAACATCAATGGACGTATCCACATATTTGCATTGATTTTGTGTCCATTGTGTTTGGCTTCGATTGTGTGTCCATCATCATCGATTGGTTAATTGTGCAAAAACATTGGTAAACATTAAACAATCTCAAAATTAGCATAGAACGTGCCTTAAAATAGCCGGCAATTAATGGTTGGCAATCTGAAAGGTATTGGTTATCGAAAGTTATTTTGAAGATCAATCAGTTGCGCGAACAAATAGTGTCCGAGCTAGTCACATTATCCACATCATCTAGAGGCCCTCCGCCATTTCGCAGCTATTTTCAATGCAAACAAAAAACTCAAAAGTAGACCAAACATCTTCAAAGAGCCATGGAAAATTTGTACTCAGTCTTTCCCACTTGGTTTACAAATGCCGGGGGAAAATGGGGAAAAATTCCAAAACTAATCAAAATCGAACAGAAACCCGTGAGCCAATCTGGGTCAGTTCTGCAATTTGTATTTTGTTTTATTATGCCGCAATATAGAATTCGATTGAACGCGATTTCCCACCTGCCGTCCGTCCCATGAATTGGCTCACTGGGAAAATACCGCGGCGAAACATTGATTTTTCCTGTACGCCCACACTCACACCTGACACGCCTGTGTTTATTTGTGGGTTTTTCACCATTTTGCGCTCGTGCAAGGAATCGTAATTGAATCATTCGGGAAAACCTCGGAAAGAGGAAAAACGAAACAAGTGCAAGTGGGGTAATGCGAGGCGGCGGCAGGTACTTGACAATCGATTGAAGTCCGTGGAAAATCCCTCGACATGCAAGGCTCGACGAGGTCACACCTCATCCACTCATCCACCCTTCCGCTGAAACAGTAATTAAAAACGAATCCAAAATCGTTAAATATTTCACCAAATATTTCCGAAACTTAGCTAAAAAAACGAAATATTTGATTTATTTATTCGTATTTATAAAACAAGTTGGAAGTTTTTTTAATTAAAAAAAAAATATTGCAAACATCAACATCAATTTGCTTTATCAATATTCATGACTGTGGTTGCACCCCAACCCACGAAGCCAAGCACCTTCTCCAGCCAACCACTGAATGAATATTATTTTCCATTTCCATTTCCATTAATATACAATAAATTTGCGACAAATGTGTGATTTGCACCCACAGAAAACAGCAGAAAGAGCAACAACAAAACGAAAGAAAAGTGCCCGAAAAACTTTGAAGCGGAGAACATTTCGAACAAAAGGAACCAAATGGTAAAATTTCACCACTTGCAGTCGATATCTCACTATCACTCTCTGTACCTCTTTCTCGCTTTGCGACATCTCTCTCACGCTCTCTCGCCTTGAACGTGCCAAACTGTAAATGGATTATTGTCCACCTTTTGGCTGCATTCCCAGTGCCCAATCCATTTAATAGAAATTGAAAATGTGCATTGGAATCCACAGAATGTAACGAAAGAATGAGAGTGTGTGAGAAGGAGATGCCATTAAAATGTGATGAGGAATCCAATAATTGCAGTGGAATGATAGATGGAGATGGATCACAATTTTGTGGATGCTGCAATGTTTATATTTAGAATACACCTTGGGTTCCACTTGCTAAAATGTATTGTGCGCTGAGCTGAGCCAACTATTTGAAACCAGTGCGAGTCCCCTATCAAGGCACATATCAAAAACTGCAATCTCAATATTAAATACACGAAACTTTTTCCATTTAAAAGTTGAAATTTCCATTAATTTCAACACACACACACTCTCACATTTCACACATTATGCACCGCTATTATTTCTATTAAACTTTTTCGGGTGTGCTACGCCCCGTATTTTAAAGGACATTTCTGCCATGGAAAAGCAACGGCATAATAAAGCTTAAACAAAGGCCCCCGGCTGTCGATAGTGAAATGGGTCGGAGCATAGGGTTGCCATGGGTGCTGCCAGAGGAGTGCCCACAGTTGCCATAGTCAGGCAGGCTGGCAAGCTGGCAAGCTGGCAGTGGCAGTCGTCAGTCAGGCAGCGGCGGCGGCATTCAGAAGCCAGAAGAGCCTGGCCCTGTTATCGCTGCCATTTGTGTGGGTATGTGCAAAAGTTCTACGAACTCTTCGTCCCACATCCTCTTCTTTCTCTGCCTCACTCTTTTTCTCTTTCTCATGACTTTCTATGCCAACGACGTTTGCTGTCAAAAAATCTTCAATTAAACGCAAGCACAAAAGCTGTCGCAGAGAAACAGAGAGAGAAGGAAAGGAAAAAGTGCAGAAATGAGAACGTTCCGAGGGAGCGCACATGTCAGCGCAGGGGCCAGAGGAGACCTAGGGATTGTGGTGCATTCAGCAGCGGATAGTAGGACTCTAAATGAGCCCCTGTTGCAGTCGCAGTCGCAGTCACAGTACCACAGTATCAGTCCCAGCCCTATGCCATGCCCGAGTTGCATAGCAAGACAATGATGTCAGCCGCACAACGTTGGGCCAAAAACCCCATCCGACCAGGCCAGAACAGACATGGGCATCAGCAGCACATGGCCAGCGGTGGAGTGGCAGTGGCAGTGGCAGCACCAGGAAGAAGAGTACGCGCTAGTCTTTTGTCAGATATTCCATTGCAATCACACAATCCTTGGGCCGAAAGGAATCTGTTGGCTTTTGAGCACCCGAATGTATGTATCTACAGGGTATGCAGCTGGTGCCAATCCCTGACGGTATCTCCCTCAACAAGGCGATACGCGCTCAGCTTAATGCAAAGTTTATCCAAACAAGGCCCACAGCTGATAAGCACGGAATTAACTCCGAGAATTCCTCTCTGTCGCTTTCGCTCCCTGTTGCCATCTCTTTCCATCCATCCACACTGACTCCTGGCATGGGGGCAGCTGTTGGTCCTCTAAATGTTGCACTCTCTCTCGCTCTCCCTCTTTGCCATAACTTGATCCAGTTGGTTGTAGGTGAGGCGGGGTGGACAAGGGCTTACAGAAGGCTGCACCTCAAAAGGATGCTTCCCTTCCCGTACGCGATGGCTGGTGGATGATGGAAAGCCTTTTGAAGTTTCCCTCAAAGGGAAGCTGAAGCTGAAGCTGAAGCTGGGACGCATGATGCCAAAGAACAATTTTGCGACTTTGAGGACAAAGTGGGAATGTGATGGAGAGAAAGGATAAAGGGGGGAATATGAAATACCAACAGGACAATGGGACATACAATATCAAAAGCACAAAGAGAGAACTTTTACATAAAAGGATATAACTTTATCATCAGTTTATTAAAACAAAATTGGTTCTGTTCGAACTTTGAGTTGCCATGGACATCCATCCATCTGTACCCAAACAGTAATACCCCTCATCTGCCGCCCGGGGGAGCCTCCTACACTGACATTTTAGAGAATTGGAATATGTAAACTCGGCCAAAACGTGCAAAAATGACACATAACGCGGGCTAAAAGTAAGTAAAAGTTTTGTTCCAACAAACAAACATAAATAAAAACGAACGAAAACAAGATGGGCTTTGGGGGGGGCGTGTGGTTGGGGGAGGTGGCGTTGGATAACAAGAGTGCAACATTCAGGACATGCAACACATGTAATTGAAAAACATGGAATGAACAACAGCTGCGTTTCATAACAGTCAGTACGTAGAAGTCTGAAGAAACATTTCTGTATTTTTGGTAAACGTTGATGTAAATTTCGGTTTTAAAATAAACCAATTCAGCGTCGTTGAAATCTTTTCCTTTAGCTTTAGTCATACAATACTGCAACGCACTGTACTGTATGCCGAATGCAAATGCAGGCAGAACTCGGTTATTTTTCAGTTATTCGAGAAGAGAACCACCCTGCGAACCTCACTTGCCTCATATGTATGTATAGATTTTTAATTGAAACGAAACCCTGAAAGCACCAATCGATTTATGGTCTATCAAGCAATTGACATTGAATTCCAAAATAGAGAAAATTTATATTGCAACACTTCATACACATGGGAGAGCTTTTTAGTGTACTTCCTGTGTGTTTTTATGCCTGTGTGTTTGTGCCTGCCTTGCATGCCAATTCTACGTGAAAAAAAGCACAAAGAGCAAAAGACGAATGTTCGTGCATATAAGGAATAAGCAAAAGAGGCAGAGGCACACACACACATACACAGTACGTGGCACATGTGCCCCCAATGGGGACCTGGCCTACAACACTGCTGGATCGTTGTCCGGTGGGTGGTTGGGCAGCGAAGAGGCAGGTTATTGCTGTTGGCAACTAAAAAGCTAAGTAGGCAAGTACATGATTAAAAATGCACCCACTCACACCATCTCACACTCACTCACGCTCGCATGGTGGCTTGCGAGAAGGGAGAAAAGAGCAGAGCGCAGTGAACGCGGTCTGTCTCCCTCTGGTCATTAAACCCTTCTCAAAAGAACTTACACACATACACACATGAAAATTGAAACAAAAAACGAATGAAAAACGAAACGAAATCGAACCCAAAACGAAACGAAATCGAACTGTTGTTAAAGAAGACAGACAGATAACAGAGCATGGATGTGGGTAGCGAAACGAAAAGAGGGCAACGAAGACGGTTACAAGCGAGCGGGAGGCAGGGGGCTGGCTATAGAGCAAACAGAAGTCCACGAAAGGCGAAAGAAAGAAGAGGCAGAACCCAAAAATGAAAACCCCACTGTGCTAAGCTTTGGCTTATCGACAAATGGCTATTTACTTAGTCTAGAAAAATTTACTGAAATTCTCCATTTCTGTTTTGCGTTTTTGGCATGACACCAGACCAGACACCGATCCACCCCATTCTAGTCCAGTCCAATCCATTTCATTCGGGGCATTAAAATTAGGAGTACAATCCATTTGCAACGCATTCCATTAAGGGGATTTCTTGATTAGCACTCGATTCATTTGACTCAAAATTAGGGTTCATATAACCACAAAAAATATTTCTGCACTGATTCTAAATTCTGTGTCAGCAATCCAGGGAGAAAAATCAAAGAAGAATCACTATTGAACTTCAGATCCGACCACTCCTTCATCCAATGCTACTCCATCCATGCCACAACAAACCATTCTCCATGCTATAGGCCTCTCCTTCACAAAGTAAATCTCGTTTTTCAATCAGATTTTAAATTGTTATTTCAGCCACTAAAATCGAATCTTGAATATTGTATATCTGGGGCACTTGAGCCTCTCCACTCTCCACTGATTGATTGATTACAAAAGAAGGAACCTCTCTGGCTGGCTGTCTGTTGGTTTTGGAGCTCCATCTCGGATCTCTTCGGTGTAATGTGTGTATACAAAATGTAGATTTATTGCATGTTTAGCCTTATTTCTGGGAGAGGTGAAAAATAACCTTAAATCCCATTTACTCCCACAACTAATTAAGTATTTAAATTTATGCAGGCAACAGAAACAACAGCAACATGAAACAACAGTGAATTTTCTCTTCCTTTCCGTCAAAGTGCATAACAAATGGGGTAGTATATCTCTCTCTATCTCTCACGCTCTCTCTCTCTCTCGCTCTATCTACCTTTCTCTCAAATAAACTTTCCGGTGCATGTTTGCATACTTTGCGGTTCTGGGGACCCCAACCGGTAGGTAACACACTGAACGAGCCAGAGGGAAAGGAAGCTGATGAAAAATTTACATAAATTACAGCATACTTGACCAAAAATGTGGCAGCAAACATTGCCATGAATGCCGAATAGCATATACCCTGGGCCCATTACAATATAAGCTATTAGCGAGCCATTAATGATTATTTTCAACTAAGACTTGACTAAACTTAAACTTCATTGGAAATTTAATAGATATTCCTAAACGTATCAACCCATTTTCATACAGAACAATTAAGAATTCTCTAAGACTTTAATTGGAAAAATGCCATCAAGAAAGTGGAACGCGGAAGGTCAAACGAATATTTTAAAATATTCTCTTTTTCAGGATATTCAAATACCTTGAAAAGCTCCCTATGTCGTCTGAACCCATGAGAGGAGTGCTGGCATGCAACATGTGTGTGTTTTTTGTGTTTGTGTGAGTAGGGGGGATTGGTTGATTAATTTTGCGAAATTTCAAATCAAATTATATTCAAGTGTGTTTCTGCTTCCCGGCACCGGTTTCAGCACCTCCTGCGATCCACTGTGGCACATGAGGCAGGCAGGCAGGCTGTCGAAACGGAAGCCAAGCAGCAAATACAGAATGTTGCAGCAACAGCCACTTCTACACACAACAAAATGAGAGAAGAAAATAAAGGAAAAAAGAAGCAGTCAAAGCAGTCAACAGTCATTGGCCCATGGGTAATTTCAAATGCAAACATTTTGCTCCTACTCGGCATTGGACAACAACTTCCTATTTGGCCTGGTCGGGAGTGTGGACTCCGGGACTCTGGACCGTTCGTTGCACAGCTGCTGTGGCGGCCGGGAAACCCAGGGAAAGCCAAGTGAGAATTGTTTGTGTTGGTGGAAAACACAACTAGATGGAGAGACGAAAAGAGATGTAAAGAAAATGTAAGCAAGGGATGTACATATGTATGTATACATACATATATACATACGTACAATATATACACATTTACATAGGGACTATCAGCGACAACAAAGCGTGGAAACGTGGAAAATTGAAAAATGTGAAAAGGCAGCCCGCACCATTACCCCACCCCCCCCCCCCCCTTCCACACGGTCCCATGGCTGAAAAAGAAAATTGTGCGAGAGCATGGCCAAAAGCAAACAACATTTGAAAAATATTACGAGTATTTGCATATGAAACAGCAAGGGGATGGAAGGGAGGCAGGAATGGCGACGGCACGCAGTGGAGAATGGAACAGTGGCACGGCAGTGGCAGACATTTGGGGGGCATGGAACAGAGTCAGAGGCAGAGGACACAGTGTACCCGCTGGCATTTTGCAAAGGGAGGCAACAGGAGAATGCGATCCCAGCTCGGAGCTCATCGTGTGGCAATAAGTAAATCCCAACGAAACGCCAGGGACTCCCACAGCCTATGCCCCTCCCCCACCAGACTCTATTTCCCCCCGCTTACCTCTCATCACTCCCCCCAATCCAGCCACAACAAATTCAAAGAAAAGCGGAAAAATTCCCAGGAATAAATGCGACGAAAATTGTGCTCTCATTTCAGGCGTAAATGAAAATGTAAATTCGCTTAAGCACGTGCCACGAATCAGAACCTTTAAATAGTATATAAAATAAATAAATATACTCATAAACATTTTCTAAATTGAGAGAGAGGACAAGAGAAAGGTGCAGAAAGCAGCCGAGGGGGCGATATAGAGAGAGGAACTAAAGTATTGTTTGCCGTAACAAATGGATTGCTAAGAGTCAATGCCAAAGACGCAACAAATGTCATTGGAACAGTGAAACAAACTAGATTATAAGCAAAAAATCGTACAAATAAAATCAACAGGCTCCCACATGAATTAATGTGAAGATCGAGAGATAATCACAGAATCTGAATCATTCTTTCTGTTTGAATTTTCCATTCTGTTATTCTCCTTGTTCAACTCTCTATCCAATTATTTATTTAAAAAAATGCAATACAACTAAAGATTTCCAGAATTGTTTTCATTTCAATAATCATCTCAACATTTCCGAGTTCTCAGAACCATAGCCGATTATCGTCAATCCGCCCCGTCAGCCCTTCCAATCTCTGCTGTCTCGGAGATTTATCAGCAGCACTCGTTTTGAGTCACATATAAATTTATGCAGAAATCTCGTGTCTATCGGCTTGAGACGCTGAATGTGTAATGAATCCCACCAAGAGATTGCCGCCGATCTTTCTGAGTCAGCAATCGGAAATGTGAGGCCACAAAAACGGAAAGCAAAACTACGTGACAGACTCCCCCTCCCATTGGACAGTAAATGTGATTAAAATGAAAATATAAATATGACAAATAAGCATAACTTAACATATTATGCACATGATTGTTGCTGCCACAGCCGCGCTGCTGCCTGGTTGACAACAATTAGGGCCTCAAAACCATTCAAAAAAAAGCATGAAAATCATGAATAATGCAAATGCAAACAAACTTTTTTTTCTATCGTTTGACTAAAATATAAATGCGTAAAGCTCTGGCACGAGCGACAACCGCAACTTCGTGACATAATTGAAAATATTTCGCTAAAATATTGCATGATTTTTGCATTCGACGGGGAATTAAATTGGAATATAAAGTTTTGTGTGTAAACAAAGGGAGTTTCCATAAATTAAGGAATTTGGAATAATTGAGCTTGTAAATTAGTAATAATTAAAAAAGAAAACGTGCACTATAATGAAGGAAGCTCTTCATCCATCAGTTTGATTTCAGCATTCAATTTGATGTA
The DNA here is from genome assembly GCF_900245975.1 of Drosophila guanche. NCBI lineage: Eukaryota > Metazoa > Arthropoda > Insecta > Diptera > Drosophilidae > Drosophila > Drosophila guanche. Next base: position 14,774,688 of record NW_022995743.1, on the reverse strand, counting down.
CAAATATGATATGTTTTCGAATATCTATGTATTATCATTCTCAGTTTCTCTCACATTTTAAATGCACTTTATGGTATGTTGGCTGAGCAACACAAGCAAAAGTTGAAATTTCTGAAGCTGCAGCCGTGCCCGCTCACGCACAGACACCCGAAACTTGAGTCGTGTCAATAAACTGTGTGAAAAAGGCCAAGAATCAAAAGCTCCAGAAATGGAAACTGCAAGCAGCAGCTGTCATCCAAAGAGAGAGATGGAGAGACAAGACGAGGCACAAACTTTTTTTGGAGAGCTGCAATCTGTTGCAGCAACATAAAACTTTTGCAATACATATATCTCTCCTTTGGTTTATTTTTCAGGCGGTTTTAATGGATATTTAGTTTCCCAAAAAGGCCAACAAGCATGCAAGCATCCATGCAATATGTCAGAATTTCAGAAGAAAGAACTTACAAATGTACACACACGAGCGTAAACCTCCACTACAGATAATAAAGGGGAGTAAGTAATTCGCTTTAGAAGATATTTGTTTCCTAGGACTTGTTTGGAATGGTTTCCAATCTTAAGAATTGTAAGCAATGCTTAATAGAAGCAGAAGTGCGTCAATTACAAGGGGATATACACATCTCTCTGCCGATAAAGTTGTTGTTTCCTTTGTAACACAAATCGGGGGTAGTTCCCGTTTCCATGAAAATTATATACATTTTTCTCTGTCATCCTGTATTTCCCCTGCCTTTCCTCTGTTTTTCTACAAATCAAGTTAAAATCTATAATTTCTTGAAATATATAGAAATGAGCTCATTTACTCAAATAAATCACATTTAATTTGATTTCTTTATTGTTTTTGCAATGCTTTTCAGCGTTAATCAGCGAACGCCAGTCGAGTCCACTGCGACCTTTCCCGGGGATTATCACTCTCTACGACGATGTCATTTATTCTTTGTTCTTTCCACATATTCATTAATTTTTACAGCGAAATGTTCTTATCAAATATGAAAATACGCAAATGAAACAAACGTCCAAATGAGTGGGCGTGGGGGATTAGCCAATATAAGACGATTATAGTATTGTATGTAGATACAATATATACTTTTTTGGGGGATGGCCAGCGACGGTCGCTTCGTTCCGTTCCGATAAAATACGAAATATTCCTTTAAATTATCTGAACAATTCATAAAGTCCCTCAATAATAAACATTTTATAACCGAAAAAAAACTAAAATTGAACGAAATCATTGCACGAGAGAGAATTTTGGAAATATTTTCTGACCACAGTATGCATCCGTATACATATGTACAATAGTAAACAAATCTGCATTTCTGTGTGGGCATACACACATACACATGTTCAAATGTATGTATTTATCTCGCTCTCTGTCTCCCCCTTTCTGCGGCAGCATCTGCGTGGGCTTTGTGGGCTATATGTACGTGTGGGCGTTCCAAAACACACAACAAGGCTGTAAAAATTATTCCACAAACAATTCGTGCAAACCAAAAACCAAACCAAACAACACAATCAGCATTCATCCATCGCACGAAAACTCACGAATAGCCTATACTCTTGCTTTATATCCTGTTTAAACAGTAGCGAAACTTTTTGATACACATCAGACATGGACATTGGATGTAATGTGCATCCAAATGTACGTACATTTCTACATTGTTCAATAAACGATACGAATTCAGCTGTTTTGCTGAAATTGCGAGTTCTAATGCTATTAATCAGTTTCTTGTTCTCAAGATATCATAATATTGAGCAACTTTCTGACAAAATAAAACGACTGTTATGTGCGGTGCATTTCTGTAGGGTATAAAACCAAAACGCAACGATTCCAATTCCAATGTATGAAGAAGAAGAAGAAGAGACTCAACGCAGAAGGGGGGTAAAAGGGTAAAAAGGCAACTGGAAATGAGCTGCAGACAGTTGGAATGTGTAAAAGTTTATTGAAAAGCCATCGACTTCAAACAAAGCAACAGAAATCACAAGCAGTGGAAGCGGAAGAGGAGAGGGAAAGAAGAAGAGCAAAAACCAGAGAATCAAAAACGAAAAAACGCATAATTATGAAAGTATGCAAAGAGCGTGGGTTAACAAAGAGGGACAGTGAGTGAGAGAGAGAGAGCTAGGGAACGGCATTGCGTGGGTGATAGCCATTAACTCTTTTTCAAACAATTTTTCCGCCCGGGCTTACATTTTCCATGTTAATAGTATGCAAACACAAAATCATAAAGCAAAAAAGATGACGGCAAAAGCAAAGCGAAAAGTCAAAACGGAGAAAAAACAGAAGCTACAGCAAAAACAACAAAATAAGGACAGGAAATACGCGCAATATACAAAAACCAAAGAGTTAGAGAGAGATGCAAGGAGAGAAAACCGACAGTCAGACGAAGGAAGGAACAGAAATCAAGAGAATATTTTTCGCGCGATTTGCGTCAATGAAAAAAAAAAGAAAGGGAGACAGGAACTGGAAAAGGCAGAGGCAAGTGGATAGCAGCTCCTACACAGTACATTTTTTGCAATTAAAAAAGGAAAAGCCGTGCAGTCAGGGGAGAAATATAATAAACACAGCACAAGGTAAACAAATCAACTGTAAATTCGCCAAGAATAAGAGAGCACGCCACATGACCCCTCACACACATGACAAAGAGAGACAGCAACAAGAACATGAGGAATCGGCAACTAAATCAGCATCAGAATGGCCCAAAAAAGGGGAGAGGGGCCCGAAAGAGAACAACACAGAAAATGAAAACAAAATTGTAAAACACCAACAACAAAAATACACACACGCACATTACAACGGAAGAAGGCAGAGAGGGTGCGGGACGGGGGATGAGCGCACACAACTTGTCTGTCAGCAAACCACAAAATATGAAACAAGAGACAAACGTGCAATAATATAAGGGTGAGGCATTACAAGAGAGTGGTCTAATCGTCTAACGACGATTGCCATGTATTTTTCAAAAACAGATGGTAGCCAATAACAACACCCAACTTGGCTGAGCGATTTTAGCCTAACCTTTTATAAATACACCTTGCACGAGACATTCGAAACAAACATACGAAACAGAAGCAACAGAGGAGCAACAGCAGCGACAATGAAATGCGGCAACAGCGCATGAATATTGACATTGCGTTACCCTTCTCTCCAACAGCAGAAGCAGAGCAGAGGCAGCGGCAGCATACAACGGGGGCGGACGCAGGCGGTTCAATCTGCTTGCTGTTGTTGTTTGTCTGTCTTCCGTCGCGCCCTCGCGACGACGCAGCCGGCCTATGTATACATGAGGACAGCGCTTTGGTGTGTGCAGCAACAGCAGAACACACACACACACACAAACACAACAGCCGCCTCAGCAGAAACTGAAATTTCAAAGCAGCAGCAGAACAGATACAGAGTCATACGGGTGGCTCAAGACGAGGTCGCCGAACAGTGTTAACACTGAACAGAATGTTGATAGTTTTAGGTGGAGTCTTACTTTGGAGCTAAGCATTCCAACCAGAAGTTATGGTGGTCTAGTTTTTCAGCCATCAATTACCACTTAATTCCCCATAATACCCGATAAGATGACCCTCGCTTAATTTATTTTGCTGCACAGTGTAAAAGTTCGAAGTTTGTTGTTTCTCCGTTTTCTGCCTCTACTTCTTCTTCGAAGTTGCTGCTGCTAACCCACACAAACACAGCGGCTCTCCCATTTTTATGCTTGGGCTTGCATGTTCCTTCGTTACGTTTCGTTCATTTACAATTTACAACGCGCTCTTTCGCTCTACCATTTGCTCGCTCTCTTCTACTACTCTCTATCACCGCAAAATGTTTTTGCTTTTGATTCATTTGTGGTAACCCTTTAATTATTGTTGCATTTGCTTTGTTTTTTTTACTTTTTATTGACCAATTGCAATTATTTTTACTGTTCTATTGAAATTACACGTGTAATAGACAAAGCTCTCTCGCTGCACAGTTCATGTTCTCTATCTTACACTCTCTCTTTCACGATCGTTGTCTAGTGTAATTGACAAATGACGCAGATTACTTTTGTGGCGGGACGCGATCTTTTCCATTGAACTTTGATTACAGCGAGAAAGAGAGAGCGCATCGAAATGGCAAATTATCTGTCATTATCCGTACTGCAACTGTGTGTGTTTGTTCGTACGTCTTTGTAAGCGAAACGACATCACTGATAACTTTTTGACATCAGCTCGGCTCTGTCGACAAGTTACTCTCCTGCTTCCCCTAACAACGACTTAGTCTAAAGAAAAAGGTACAAACAATATGGGGGGTTGTGCGGAAGAGCGTAAGCAATGGCAAAGTGCATGCACACGACACTGCAACAGCGACAGAAACAGCAACAACTGTTGTAAAGCAAAGTGCAAAGTAAATGAAAAGAGAGACAAGCAAATGGGAGAGGGACAGTGACGAGGCACCGCCGACGCCACACGTGAATAATAATTGAAAAAGAAGCGAGTGCAAGTGAATAAGATAGATGGTAATTATGTGCTGTACACAATGTAAATTAATGAGAAGGTGAGGCAGTGTGAAAGAATGGCGACTGTGTGGGCAGCCAAACGAGAGATAGACAGCAGCGAACCCCTGAACTAATATCCCCTTGCCAGAACACATGTCTGAGATGAGATACCTGCCAAGGGGCGAGGGAATGAGAAACTGGAAAACAGCGTAATGAAATAAGAAAAATTGTCCATAAGTAATACTAGAAAGACCAATAGAACAATCCAAAATATGCACAAACATACTAAAGATCGCAGCAAATGGGATAACATTAAAAATCTATTTATGCTCTCTTCTTCCACCACAAGCGTGTTTAGGTAGCGGCGACTTGCTGATCCGACAGGAAAATCCTATATCAATAACCTTATCGCTGTCTGCCGCCAATGGAATGATATTCCAAGAAATGTAAGAAAATAAACAGAAACAGTATGCGGCTGTGGCAGAAAAATATTAAAGACAGAGGGAGAATGCGGGAGCGGTACAGATAGCATGCATAGACAGGTCAGAAGAAGAGTCGAAGGAGGAGTGAGTGAAGCAAAGCCAAAGGAGAGAGAGCATATAGGGTTTGACACCTTTTCAGGTGTGAATGAGACGCAGTGCTGTCCTACTAGTAATGTTCCTCATCTCCCTCTCTCTTAGCTGATGGACATGCCAATAATGCTAATGAACGTAAAATGCGTAAATGAGATAGAGGAAGAGCGGGGGAGCAATCACAGACATTAAACTGCTCTCTCTCTCTCTTTCCCCTCTCGAACTCTATATCGCAAATACACACACATACTGTTACTCCATCTCCTGGGCCACTCATCAATGTTCCGAGCACGTTCTCTGAATGTTTTTGGCGACGCAGGCAAACAGGAGGAGAAGTATGTACACGTTGAGGATGAAGAAGAATAGCAAGAGAAGGAGTCGGAGTAGGAGAACGAGCACATGTAGATGGAGAAGCAGAATAGCCATAACCGCAGACCAGCAGAGACGGAGAGAGCAAATGCCAATTTTGGCAAAAACAAGTGACAAACAGGACAAAAGATGGACGGAATGGCAAAAACAAGATTACTTCGAGTCGCCCCCCGATTCCGACCACCACCCAAAAAGGGGGAGGGTAAAGGCCATCGCAATATTCATGCTGGGGAGTGTTGTAGTAAGAGGACGACCATGTGTGTGTGTAGAAATTGTTCGGTCCAATAAGTCACACACCAACAACAAAATGAAAAGGCAGCCAGCAAACAAACAAACAAACAAACAAACAGAGAGGTAGAGAGAGAGAAACAGCAATCGAAATTGGCAACAGCCGGATGCTTTTGTTGGCCAACTACTTGACTGGTTGACGTTGGCACCGCCAGCCAACGATATTGGAGATCATCATCATCGTGACCAGAACCAGACCCAAACTACAGGAAAAAGCTAGAGATGGTAGCAGATTGAAGAATTCACGACCACAGTTGATTAAATCACAAGAAAGTACTCATAAAACAATCGGAAATCAATCGTTAGAAGAACCCAATCCATTGAAAGCTGTACGACTTATTCATCTCTCACATTATAAAATAAAATATCATAGCACAATAGAACAGAGAACAGATGTTGGCAATTAAAAATTGTGATTTATTTAACCTTACCCGTCGCGATGCACAGAACGAATCTGTCATCACTAAATGGGAGAGCGGGACTGGACTGAAACGAACGTCAAAATTAGTTGGACTCGATGACCAATTGCAGATTTGCAGCCTTATTTGAAAAGACAAGACCCCCATCCACCATCACCAGGCGTAGAGAAGAGCGGCAGGCAGCCTTGTCTATGACTCCAATACAAACGTACGTTTGTACGTCTATGTGTCCATGCATTTTGTTGCCATATTTATGCGTTCGCAATGCAGACGTTTTTAATGTCTTCTCTTTCGAAACAAAAACAAAAAAAAAGAGTGGGAATGAACTTGTAGTTGCTCTTTCCAATCCATCATGCATGGTTATCTTGGTTCTAGCTATGTTCAGAGATTGGCCAAACGTTTAGTCAAAATCATGGTACTATTTCATACAACAGAGTAGAACCAGAGCAGAGCTTCACTTCATTATCTGCGTCATTGTGTGGCAGCCTCAAATTGCATCGAGTGCAATGCCTGGGGTGACTTCATTGTTGCATCTATTGATTATGTTCTCCCCGCACTCCCCTCAGTAACCCGTCTCACTCTGTTGACCAATTTTGCATAAGCTTCCAGAGAGTAGCACAAGGAGAGAGGGAGGCGGGTAACGAAGGGATAACATAACCCCAAACCGCAAAAACAACATAAGTGAAAAGGAAATGAAAGCAGAGGCTGATATGGGGGCGGGCAGACACTCAAGGTGGGAAATGTGGGTGAAGAAACACAGAGAATTCGATAGAGAAGAAGTGCGTGCATATCCGAAATTGATTCACCACAAGGGGGCGACAGCGACACTTACCTGATCTACGGCTTGGGTGGCGGCCACCAGGAGGCCCATCAGCAGTGCAGAGAGCATCAGACATTTACCGTTGCAATGCAGCGACACTGTCGTCACCAGCGTGCTGGTCCTCTGCTTTGGCATCATTCTTCTCTCAGTGGTGTTGTGGGCGTCGGCGTCAACGTCGACGTCGCTGTCTTTTGATGATGGGAGCAGCGGCTGGAAAGATCTTCCAGTTTCTGTTTATTGATTTGTAGCGGGGCGGCGGGTAGCACTACACTCACTATGAATATTTCTCCGATTCACGATCTTGTTACGATCTTTGATAAACTGGTTTTAAACTGCAAAATACACACAATTTATACGGAGAACACTTGATTAGAAGAGCAACACTTGAGGATCGATTACGCTATCAATTAAATTCCGCGAGAGAGCCAGAGAGAGAGTGAGAGAGAGATGGAAAGAGTGCGCGAGCGGCTAAAATCAAAGCACTAGTTGTGGGAGGAACAGGGAAGGGTGGTAAACAAAGCCAAGAGAGGCAAAAACGGTTTCCGTCTGTGTCTCTCTATATGTGTATGTTGCCGTCTGTGCGAAGGTGGTTGTAGGGTGGATTTGGCCCAAGGATCAAATTAAATTAAATCGATTGATATGTCACAGTAGACATTTTTACTATAGCTCTGTAAATCGAGCTAACCATTCATTAGCATAGAACACTTTTTTTATTGAGAGGCGCTCCTAACTTGATTTTTCATGGCGGCGGCTAACCGCCCACCACTACAGCCACACTACACCATCCACAAACACACAGGCACACACGAGCTCGCTCTCCTCTCTATGTCGCTCCTCTCGCTCTGGCACACGCTAACTGCGGGCACGGCGGCTTCTTTATGTGGCTCTTCCTCTTCTCTTCATCGCGTTGTTTGGCTTTGGCTTGGTTACATTTTATTTATTTTATTGGTATATTCTGCCAGACCTTCTTTTAATTAAATATATTGCACAGAATACGCCGAGCGTATTTCCACGGATTCTCCAATTACACTTACAACGCGTGTCGGCTATAAATTGTTCCAAAAATTTCTTTACACTCGTTGGATGGGGGGGAAAAACACACACAGAGAGAATGCGCAATCACCGACCGACGACATTCAGTAATTTTTTTCGAGTCCGCTTTACGCGTTCGTTTGGTAAGAAAAGCAACGGAAAACTTTGAGCGTGTGCGTGAAACACACATGGACACAGTGTATGTGAGCGCAGGGCATAGCTAAGTTTCAGGTAGGGACAACTTAGAGAGTCTGTTTTTGAGTTACCCAAATGTCGAGATATGCCGAAACAATCAGAACATAAATAACATGTTTTCGTTGTTGTTTGTTGCAGTTTATGTTTTATATTTGAGTGTCGTCATTAGGGAAAACACCTTGCTTGGACACTACCTATTTTCATACTATACCTTGCGGCTGGACTGCGTTAATTTCGTTGTTCGAATTTAAATACTTTCAGCGTATTTTTACGTTTTTGGCATTATTTCTTGATTTTATTATTAATGTTGGCATAACCGAGAGTTGGTCGATGTTATCAGGATTTTTAAGTAGAATTTAATTTGAAAATGTTTGGCGATTCAATTGAAAAACTAGTGAAAATGTTAATTCGACGGTTGAGTTAAAGAACCAGTGAATTGAACCAGCAAGACCTTTTCCACAGCACTGGATTTTTTGGTGTTACTGTATATTTCTGAGGGTCAGACGGTATATTTGATCGACAAATACGCGGTCACACTGTTATTCCCAAAGTATTCGGGGCAGGATATGAACATTTAAGGTATATGGTAGACTTTTCAGGATATTTTGACTACGTAATTGAGTTGTTCATTGTATATTTACGGTATATCGATATAGAATGGTATATTCAATGAATTTCATCGGTCCATTAAACTACATATTTGCGTACATACAATAATATAGGGTATCCAAAATCGCATACGCATGTTTTTCAAATATCCCTCGAGGAGTTTTTCTCTTTTGCGTTGGGAATTTTCTCTCTTTTGAAGGGATATTTCTCTCTTGCAACATGGGATAATCCATCGCTACAATGAGTCTTTATTCCATCCGCACTTACGTATTTTACCGTTAGCAACATCATTTGTAGGAACCAGCAACATGCTGCGAAAAGTGAGCAGCATGCTGTGGAAACTAAGCAGCGTGGTTCCCCAACATTTTGCACGGAATAAGCAACATAGTACCCTAGGAGAGATGGATATCTTCGGATTTAAGAAATTTAGGAAATCTCTGGCTCCAATCAATGCAAACAAATTCTATCTGTGTTGGTAAGCCATCTCAACCCAATTATGCATATACCGAGAATCTCTGTAGATCGATATACATACGTATATATGTGCATAGAAGGCATATGAAAGGGTTAAAAGTATGTCAGTCTAAGATAAAGTCGTTATTAACGTTTAAGAGAAGCTTTGAAAATGCAATTTTAATATTAAGTTATGGAAATAAGGTATAAACGAAGTTACTATACCATATGTACATACCAGTTGACAATCAACAAATTGTCATGGTACGTTGCATTTCGTTCCCCATCACGTAACGTTTTATGCTATTTTTGTTGGTTAACCTTTTTAGTTTTAAGCTTAATGTGGAAACAATCCAAGGAGTATTGATTGATAAATTGGATAAAATGGTAGTTTTAGCGCGGAGACTCCTAACTAGCTAGTAATATCAAATAGAACATCAACATCGGTGAACATTTTTTAAGATTCACGGTATATTTACAGTATATTTGGAAAATGCAAGGGTATATTTCCGAGGGTCAGGCGGTGTGAATTTTATCGACAAATCCGCGGTCACACTGTATAGGATGTATTCGGGGTTTTTGTTAAAAAATAAGCCATAAAAACAAAGTAAATAAGGTAATTATAGCTGTCCGAGCTGGCTACGCAGTAGACCCTGATAAGGCGCACTTTAAATGGTCTCACGTCTTTGCCGAAAACTTACTGATGTGATGATTCATGGAGCTAAAAGCTTTGTTGTTTTTTTCTTTTTTTCTGCTATTGCGTTCCCACACACATCGCTGCCTCCCACTCTCTCTTACCCCCCCTCCATGCAAACCCTTTTCCACCAATCAATCATCGAATGTGAAAATTTCGCATTCGTTTAGGCCTGGCTTATTACGTATCCGCCGTCTCTTCCATGCGATCAGAGCGGCGCCATGGATCTGGTGGACATTGATCAGGTCTTGGACAACCTGGAATTACGCATCGCCGCCGACGAGCAGGAGAGCAGAAATGCAGCAGCAGCAGCAGCGGCGGCGACAGCTACAGCTACAGCAGCAGCAACAACGGTAGACTCTGGGCACACTCGCCCAGTGGGTGACGGAGCCAGTGCCTCCAATGGGGGTGGAGCGGCAGTAGCACCTCCAACCAAAAGCTTTGTGGGCGTCTCGCAGGTGTTCAACAGCCTGGACGACTATCGCAACAATGTAAAATCGCTGGCGGTGGACAACCAGCTGCCCAGCTACAACTGGCAGGCGGAGCAGTCACTCGAGCACGCGCGCGACCTGGATGACAGCTTCGATGACATCAACAAGTTCAGCGAAGGGCAGGAGAAGCGCCCGAACGAGGCCATTGTCTCCTCCTCCGAGTCGCTGACAACCTCCTCCTGCTCCACCTTCTCCTCGGGCCCATCGCCAGTGAGCAACGACTCCGAGGAGCTGGAGCCCAGTGCCCTGGAGGTGGTGGCGGCCATGCCAGTGGAGCAACCAGTGGAGGAGCCCAAAGCGGTTGTCGAGGACCTGGCCGTGGGCCTCTCCTCCATTTCCATCAGCAACAGCACAACCCCAGGAACACAGTCGCTGATGCCTGGCGAGGTGACGGCCTCCTCGATGCTGGGCAAGGTCCTGAACGAGTTGTCGGAGGATCTGAGCAGCACAGAGCCGGAGACAGAGGTCACCAATGGTCTGGAGGAGTTGCCACGCGGCGTGAGTATTCAGGCTGAGGCTTTTTGCCCTGAGAGACCTCCAACTAATGCTGCAATCAATCCCCTGCAGGAATCATTGCCCTCAGAAGCTCCTGCTCCGCCAAAGGAACCAAAAGCAAAGGATCAAGGGCCACGACGCCACCAGCCGATGACATTTTGCTCAACAATGGACGACATTTCCGACACGGAGCTGGACAGCATGCTGCAGGAAATAGATGTGGATGAGAACCAGGAGGAGCACGTAGAGGAGCAGCAGGAACAGCAGCAGCAACAGGTTGATATTCTCGAGGAAGAGATCTCTGCCTCGGCCTCGGCCTCTGTTTCGCCCGTCACCGAGGAGGAATCTGTGCGCATACTCTCTGACCAGGAGACGACGTCCAACGATCAACTGAACGTGGACAACTTCTCGCAGGCCTCCACCGTTGAGTTTGCAGAGCTGAAGCCAAACGAGACGGCCCCAGAGGTGGTCCCAGTCGAGGACATTGCGTCTTTAAGCAGCACAGAGTCGGACTCGCTGTCGGGCAGGAAGCTGGACGAGGAAGAGCAGACGAATGGCGACCAATTGCCGGAGGAGGAGGATGACAGTGTGGCTGCGGATGCCCTGGAGACGCAGGAACAGCGTCCCCAGCGACCACAGACATTGGATTTGGGTCTCAATGCTGGCCAGACGCCGCCAGAACCCACCGAGGAGGCTGGTAGCCTGCCCACTGCTGAGGATCAGCAGCTATCCCAGTCGGATGTCGCCTCGGCACCAACCGAAGACGACGACGAGAGCCCCATCTACGAGGCGGTGGGCTACAGCGATCCGCACGCCAACCTGGGCAAGGTGCCGCCCATCTGGGTGCCGGACAACATGGCCGGGCAGTGCATGCAGTGCCACCAGAAGTTCACGATGATCAAGCGGCGCCACCACTGCCGCGCCTGCGGCAAGGTGCTCTGCTCCGTCTGCTGTTCCCAGAAGTTTCGCCTGGAGTTTGCCAACGAGCCGGAGTCGCGAGTCTGTGTGCAGTGCTTCATGATCCTCACGGAGCGGGAGGCCTCGGGCGGCATTCACCCCGATAATGCCACCGCTCCGACCTCGGCGCTGCCGCCCACGCCCATGCGCTCGCCCAATCCAAACAATCCCATGGAGTATTGTTCGACGATTCCGCCGCACCATCAGGTGGCAGCCAGCTCGGGCGCACCGCCGCCCAGCGTGATTGTGCCCGTGGGCGTGCTGAAGAAGACGGACGGCAGCTCCAACTCGAATTCCTCCTCGTCGGACAGCAAGAAGGGCCGCAAGCGCAAGAGCGTCATGTTCAGCGATGGCATAGCCCCAGGCAGCGAGCTAGCCAGCACCATGGAGCAGCAGTGGGGCGAGGCCAAACAGGCGCGTCGCGGCGTGCCCCGGAGCAACGGCGCTGGCCAGAAGCCGCCCACTCCGGCAACGGAGGAACCACGATCCAGTATTGAGAGCGCCACCAGCACCACCATGGGACTGGTGGCCCAACTCTTCCGCGGCTCCATTCCACCAAGCGCCGCAGCGGCCACCCTCACGGCAGCTGAAGGCTCAAGCACAGGTAGGTAAGCAGCGTGAGAACTGCCATACAATCTGATCATTTCCCGCTCTCCCACACAGCTGGACGACCCACGGCCCAGACATCGCCGCGTCGCAAGGCAGAGCCTGTGCGCTCACGGAAACTGCCGCCAAATGGCGATGCCCAAGGCTGCTATCTGCCCGTCGAGGAGCACGCCCTGCCGCCCATTTGTGTGGCGAGCAAGGAGGCAGCCGGCAACTGTGACGTCGACTACAAGGAGGTGCGCAACGATGGGGATCTACTGGAGCGACTGCAACACGAGACGCTCAAGTTTATCCTAAAGAACAACTTTTACGTTCTGGTCAAGATCATTAACAGTGAGTGGTGCCACGATGCTCCTTGACGCATAATGCATTTGTGTGTTGTTGTTCCCCCAGTGAGCTGCTGCATGAACCGCTGGGTGCTAAACTTCACCACCTCCGGGCTGCACCACATGGGCAGCGATGAGCTGATTATTCTGCTGGAGATTAAGCCACCCAAGCAGGGTGACCCGTTTGCTGGTGAGCCGACAGTGCCGCGCGATGTGTTCCAGCATCTGTATGAGATCTATGTGGAGGCGGAGCATGCTCGCTCCAGCATCCACGAGTTGGCCTTTACCAGCCCGAGGAGCGCCAACTTTCTTGGATCGCGAGAGCACGGCGGGTTCATCTACATTCGGCCGACATACCAGTGCCTGCAGGGCGTGATTGTGCCGGAGAATCCGTATCTGGTGGGCGTGCTGATCCATCGGCATGAGGTGCCGTGGGCCAAGGTGCTGCCACTGCGCCTAATCCTGCGCCTGGGCGCCCAGTATCGCTACTATCCGTGTCCGTTGATCTCAGTGCGTGGTCGCGAGTCGGTGTACGGAGAGATCGCGCAGACGATCATTAATTTCCTGGTGGACTTTCGCAACTACTCCTACTCGCTTCCCGCCATCCGGGGCCTGTACATCCACATGGAGGACCGCCAGATGACGGTGATCATTCCGCGCTACCGCCAGCAGGACGTCATCAAGGCGATCAACAATGCCAGCGATCACATTCTGGCGTTTGCCGGCAACTTCTCAAAGGTGGCCGACGGGCATCTGGTGTGCATGCAGAACATCAACGACGACCGGAACGAGATGTACGCCTACTCCACGCAGGCCATAAACATCCAGGGTCAGCCTAGGAAGGTGACTGGGGCCAGCTTTTTTGTGCTGAATGAGGCGCTGAAGAGCAGCAGCGGCCTGTCCGGCAAGTGCAGCATCGTGGAGGATGGCCTCATGGTGCAGATAATGCCCGCCAAAATGGAGGAAGTGCGCCAGGCGCTGCGCAACCAAACGGACATCGACATCGTGTGCGGTCCCATCGATGCCAGCGAGGATCAGTGCGAAATAGTCAGCATCAAGTGGGTGGATAACAATCGGGACATCAATGTGGGGTAAGGCAACAGCTAATCCTCCACCGATCCACCCGCTAAATTAACTTCTAAATTGCAGTGTAAAGTCGCCCATTGATGACATGGCCATGGAGGGCATCTCGAATATGCGTGTCCATGCCAGCTTCAATTATTCCAATGCCAATTACGCTATCCGCTTGAGTGATATTTACATTGTTAAGGTGAGTTCATCGCAGGTAAAATATCAATGTCTTAAAGAAAATCGTATCCGTTTTAGTGCGATGATTGGTACGCAACAAATGGTGGCAACTATGCGGACATTACGCGCATTGCCGAGCAACTGGCAAGAAGCGCCTCGATGGCTCTGTTACCATTCCTCGATCTGCTTGCAGCTGCTGGCATCAATAAGGTGGGCCTCCGTGCCACGCTCGACCAGGAGAATGTATGTGAAACCGAAACCCATTTGCTGCAGCTTCTTAATGTTTCTCTCTATCACTTTCCAAAGGTGTGCTATGAGGCCGGTGCCCGTGGCTCGAAGCTGCCTCCTTTGTATATGAATGCGCTGGATAACCATCTGATAGCCACGCTGCATGGCGAATCGTCGGGCATACAGGAGCCCATTATCCTCGAGCTGGTGTTCTACATACTAAATGCCTGAATATAATCAATCCCCTCATAGTGCAATTCTTCTGCTGGAAACGAAAGCGATAAGCGATAAGTGAAAACGCTAAATGCGAAATACGGAAACCGTCTTAAGTCTAAGCCCAAGTCTACGGCTGATCCGTTCTCTAGTTGTATATGTCCGGGTGGCTCAGCTACAATAATAACTGTGTATATACCTATTTAAGTAGATCCATCGATTGCGTTTTGTTTCTACACTTTTCCACACCCCCCACTACCCGTCTTTCTATCATGTGCTTTGTTTTTCATCCTAGTTTATCGACAATGAATTTTTAATATTTGAGTTTTCATTGAAAGTAAAAAGTAAAACCTATCTAAGATACACCTTAAATATACATATATATATTTCTATGTGATGTTCTTAAATAATTCATTTCCACTTTGATTACTATACCTAAAGATATGTATTCTGTGTGCTGTATGAATTAAAAACAATATACAAATGTTGACAAAATCAACGTCATTTGAAAATGCAGGCGTCGAGGTAACATCACCATCAAAGCCTGTTAAAACTTAATGATTTACAAAAAAAACCTTATTCTGATGCATCTGGTTCTTACGAATCGGAACCAGCCTATTTGCGGATGTGTGGAGGAAGAGCAGTTGCAGCAGCTGCTGGCGGAGCAATTGAATGGCCAAAATTCTTGACAAGTGTTTCATTAGAGTTACATTAACATTATTGGAATTGGTTTTCTTTTCGACACAGTCTTTTTCCTGTATTTCCTGTGCCAAAGGTAAGACTCCCACTCTTTGTTTACACCGAGCGGGGTGCCTATAAAGCTTTTCCATTCTTGCAGGCAAATCAAGTCTACGGCGTGATGCAAAATTTAGAGGCTCTAGCTTTTATAGTCTCTGATATCCAGCCACCCATTAAGATGAACGGACGGACGAACGGACAGACAGATATGGCTATATCGACTCGGCTATTGATGCTGATTAAGAATATATGCATAAATACTTTATGTATAAAAGATAATGAGAAGTGTGAAAAATTACTCAACTGACTGGCTGGCCTAAATTTGAAGGAGATTGTGAACTCTGGCGACCCCTAACAGGAGATTTCCA
Source organism: Drosophila guanche (assembly GCF_900245975.1). NCBI lineage: Eukaryota > Metazoa > Arthropoda > Insecta > Diptera > Drosophilidae > Drosophila > Drosophila guanche. The sequence goes on along the minus strand of NW_022995743.1, from coordinate 14,759,122 downwards.
GACCGTCAGCTCCTTTAAACTGAGGCATGAGTCTCTATTTAACTCTTTGAATAGTAGTATGAAGAGATAAATCTGCGCACTTTTAACTACATTTTAATTCGAAGTCAGTAAGTAAATAAGTAAATAAAGCACTCAAAAATCGTTGTTAAATTATGCTTTATTCAATTTTAAATGGTTTCCAATTGACTTTGCTGTGCGCGTGTCTGCTGTGTGAGTGTGTCTGGGCATGTCTGTATATGATATGTTCTTTATGGTGATTAAATAATCCCATTGGCAGACAGCAAGCACCAAAAAATGAGTTACAACTTTGAATATAACAACCTATAAATGTATATAAAAATGACGTGTGTGTTTGTTTTCTTCGATCAGATTGTACATACATAATTAAAGCCTAGAACGATGGGACAGAGAGCAGACGGACAAACCGAAATTTAGATAGTTGTACATACTTATTCTCTCTCTCTCTCTCTCTTTATGTATATTTATGTAGATATGTATTTGTATGTATATATGTACATAATGACATGGGGGGAAATCATCAGTCGAGTTTGAATTGATTTTGTGTACAGCAATTAACTTCTTGTTACTCTGTTTATTATCGGGTGTAGTATTACTATTTTCTTTTACGTTTTATGATTTATGTTTGTAGGTAGGTATATAACTTAAGCACTCTTGTCCCTTCGTTGTCACTCTGCACCCGTCAAACTGAGAGGCTCGTACTGGGCGTCTCTCTACAGCTCGTCGTGCTTGGGCCCGGAGAACTCATCGTGCGAGATGTAGCCGTTCTTGTCCTTGTCCTCATGCTGGAATATCTCCTCCACCAGCTTATCGTTCTCGGCCAGCATGTTCTTCAGCTCGGAGGAGTCCTGCCCCTCCACGGCGGTCATTTGCTTCTTCAGATACTCGCTCACCTAAGGAATAACAGTTGGAAATTTATTAGTTTCAGGATTCACTTCACAGTTGGCGGACAAAGAGAAGGAAGCTTTCTTTGGGGGGTTAGTAGTATTAGAAGTATATGGCCCAGAACCCAACGGAGTGTAGAGTGTAGAGTGGGTAGACATATCGTAATCAAAGTGCGATCCATACATATTCGATTACCTCTTCGCGACTCAGCTGCTTGTCGGCATTCTCGTCGATCTCCTTGAACACGTTCGTGGTGGGCGGGGCATTGCCGATATTGATCAGCTCCACGTCGAACAGAAGCGTCGCCTTGGGCGGAATCACATTGCCAGCTCCCTGGTCGCCATAACCCAATTGTGGGGGGATGGTCAGCTTGCGTTTTTCACCTTCAAATTTGTGCAAATAATTGTGCATTAGTTCTCTCTGGAGAATATTTCGGTTTGCGCACTTACCCACGCACATGTTGAGCAGGCCCTGGTCCCAGCCCTTAATCACCTGACCGGCGCCCAATTGGAATGTGAACGGTTGGTCCCGGTCAAAGCTGAAAGACAAAACAAACACAGTTACAAAATGTCAAACGTTTGCTAGATCAAAACTTTAAAGTGTATTAAATTCTCCTCCTTCTACCCTTCGAACAGAGACAATTCATCATTTTGTTGTATTACTTCTGTTTCTGAAGCGCCGTCGCGTTTGCAGTATATAAGGAGTGTGGACGTTTGTGGGACGCTTTTTAACGCGTCACTATTTTTATACCCTGCACTGAGTCAGTCAATGTAGCCTTCAGATGTTTAAGAATTAAATACTTTACGTCTCATCATTTCTTACATTTAGATGTAGAGAGAATAATCAAGCTGGAGAGGGTTTGTTGTTAATGCTGGTCGAATATACCCCTTAAATCTGCCGAGTACCGTCTAAAAAATGATTATTTATTTGATGGCTTTGCTAAGCGAGTTTACTTTAATTTGTTGCACGCATTAAGGATCTCCGCGTGCTGCCTGTTCAGGTATGCATGAGTCTGTCGCTGCTTGAGCTTGATGTATGATGTGTTTGGCGTGGCACAGTTGCAAGTTGAATTAGGCATCAGGCAGAGCCGCTGATGGTGATTATGATATATGGCAATGGATAAAACGAATGGCAGCGCAATCCTGTAAAATGTCACCGTTAAGAGGCTGTAAAGTGGGTTTATAGGCCACACCGTTACACAAACTCGTATAATCCAGAGAATGATACTAACAGTGAGTGTAAAACATGAGAGGGGTTACACTTGTTAAAGATTGGGATACTGGGAAACAAAATGTGTTTTAGTTTTCGCCCTAAACTCATTCTGAGTCCCAGCTCTTGTTTCTGCGCCTTTGTCCAACAATTAACATTGATCAGGGTCATATATAAAAGGCAAATCAGCTTTTCCTTGGCAGTTATTATTGTGGAAATCGCATAAATTAGCGAAATTTAGAACGCGCACAGGATAAAGCCATTGAGCGGCGTGAGAAGAATCCGCGAAACGGGAAAGCAGGAGCAGCTCCCACAGGCCACCCCTGCCGAGAGTCCATAAAATGTTTCACATATTGCTAGATATTCATGGAAAATAATGCAATAAAAATTCACAGCCACAGACAACGACCACCACCTGGGATTGTGGCACCCATGCCATGAGCAATACGCAAAGGAAAGGTGTCTTAGATGCCCATAATCCCTGAAAACAAACGGAAAAAAACCCACACACAGGCACACCCTCCTTCCTTTGCCCTAAAAGAGATACAAATTTTGTACGCTTTTTTATTTCATCTGGAGATTTGCACTTGAGCGAAAGCCACAACGACGACTGCGACGATGACACTTTGGTTCCGCTCCAGAGCCACAGCCAAAGCTCCACTTAACCGCTCTCTTTGGGTGTATCTGTGTGTGTGCTGCTCTTTTTTTTCGGGTGGCTGGATTATTCAGCGGCAATCCGCATGCCACATGCCGCATGGCCCATCATCATGAGGCGTCGCGTCGCGACTTCCAACTTGGAATTGAAACAACAGCGAAACAACATGAAACATGTAAAAATGTTTGCAAAATGCCCCAGAGATGCACATAAAATATTTAACAGACAAGGCAAGTGAGCTGCTGCTGCTGCTGCTGCTGCTGCTGCAGGCGGGGGCAGGTGGCACTCTTGACTCTAGCTCCAGAAGTTTGTGGCCCCCCAAACTCAAGGGGCAAAGGCGCTGCTACATGTGGGTGACGCCTTGTTAATCATTTGCAGCCGCTTTTCCTCCGCCTTCAAGTGCAATAATCTGTCTCGGATTCGCATCTCTCCGACTGTTCCCAGGGGCAGCACAGGAAAAACTTTAAAGTAACATTGTAACCCCCCCTCCCTATCAGGGGAAAACTTTCTCAACAAAAAACAACGATAATAATTTGACAAGGAAACAACAGGAGAGAAGAACTTTGCTGCCAGTTAGGAGTAGGCCCAAGTGACACATTTCAATTGTGAGATCTCCAGAGACTAAACAGTGGATCAAATTCTATTCGAACTTAATGGAAACTTAAGAAAAAGAAAGGCAGAAAGGTATTTAAGGAGTAGTCCTCACTCTAGTATAATCTTAGTTGATTTATGAAAAGTAAGTGGAAGGGAAGTTAAGGCAATGCTTGAATGAATTAAGATCTGATCTGATCCATTTACCCCTTCAATTTTTTTACACTTGCAACTTTAATTCACAAACGTTTAAAACTGTTGTAAATAAAAGAATAAAATCGTTTAAATGTGTTGATTTGCAGTCAACAGAAATCAAGGAATGACCACTGGCATGCCCCACTCCTACTGCTCCTCATGCCTGTCCTGCCCCAGAGACCTTAAATATTTATGAATCGCCTGGAAAGACAAACAAAAGGTCAACTCCAACTGCAGTGCCTGGCATTCCCTCCTCCGATTGGCAGATGTGCGGCGCGTGAACAGGTGTTTCTTTTTAAGCTGCTCGACAAACAGGCTGCCCCCAGCTGCTGCTGTTGCAGCTACTCTTGCTGATGTTGCGTAAGTCCTGTGCAAAGTCAAACAGATCTCATATGCATTTCGCAAGCGTTTCTCAGGTGTTTTCGCAAGCGTTTACAATGTTTTTCTCAGCTTCTCTACACCGAAATAGCCTTGATATTAAAGGGATTTTGGGATTGGTTTCTTTTTTGGTGGCGCCTTTATGGGCAGCGCATTATCATAAAGTCAAACAAGAAATGCCAACTCATTCATCCACAGCCTAAATATTTAAACAGTTTCGATTTCATTCTTTTGGCATTCCTGGCAATCCGTATCCGTATCTGTGTATCTGTGTATCTGCGAATGAATCCCCCAACGCAACGAATAATTTAAAATGCAACTGAATGGGCGCCCAAACATCCGTTTACCATCCGCTGCCATCCTACGTGATTCCGCACCGCAGGGGGTTGGCAGCCACCAGGCTGTGTCTGGGGGCAGGTGGCGTGGCGTGGCGCCTCCAAAATCATACCACGTCACTGCCACTGCCACGCTGCCAGTCTTCAGACACATTCAATCCAATCAAATTGAATCCTTTTGCCATTTTTCCAGGATGCTGGAGACCGCTCTCCCCAAATGACCTCGTTTTATGTGTCCGCTTGTCCCCGCACAAAAAAAAAAAACAGAAAAGAAGTTATAAAATCAAATATGCAACCGCAATTCCTTGGACTTCCCTTTGCTGCCTCCCCATTGGGGCGACAAGTTGCGATTAACTTGCAACCAAGGACAAGGACCTCACCTCACCTCACCTCTGGAAGCACGCTCTCCACAGAGATCTGGGCGTCCACGCCGGTCAATGTGCGAACAATTCACACAAAAAGTTTGAACAAGTTTTTGCAGCCGCCACGAAACACAAGTGGCGAGTGAGAGAGAGAGAGAGAGAGAGACACAAATTTATGCCCCACACAGATGGTGGCACGTTCGGGGAACCTTCCTACCCTTCTTCCGCCCAACCATTCAGAGCATTGCCGAAAAACTGCTGTAAATTCTGGAAAATAAAAATTGCAGCCGTTGAAGCTCATTAATTATTTAAACTATCTACAAATGTGCCCGACGTCTGAGTTTCGCCAAAAACGGGGGAAACCCATATATATTCCGTGGCAGGCCTGGTCATAAAAATAAGTCTGGCTGCCACTGCCACTGCAACAGCAACAGCAACAGCAGCAGCATGCCGTGTGCTGCCACATGGTAATGAGCTTTAGATTTACTGGCAACTCTGTTTCTCGCAGCCAGCCAGGGTTGCACCCACTTAATTGAGTGTTCATAAATGTAGCAATCGGTGGACTCCTACTGTGAAGATCGAACACAAGAGCGAGTCAAGCGAAGTCAAGAAATGTCTTCAATACAGAGAAATAGTTTTGTAAATTCATGGGTGGTGCCAGCGTCAAGCGAGCGAGAGCCAGCGTTAAGCGAGCGAGAGCCAGCGTCAAGCGAGCGAGAGCCAGCGTCAAGCGAGCGAGAGCCAGCGTCAAGCGAGCGAGAGCCAGCGTCAAGCGAGCGCGAGACAGCGTTAAGCGAGCGAGAGCCAGCGTTAAGCGAGCGAGAGCCAGCGTCAAGCGAGCGAGAGCCAGTGTCGATCGAGCGAGAGCAAGCGTCAAGCGAGCGAGAGCCAGCGTCAAGCGAGGGAGAGCCAATTAGTGTGTCATTGATCCAATTAATTTTCTATTAAATAAACTTTACCTCAACCACTTCTACAACAAAACAAACATAAATGATATTTTCCCTCTCCTCTTCTCGCTTCCTGCTGCCAGAATGCGTGTCAAGGTGGACACCTTGGACACATCTATGGTGCCCTCTGGCGGCCACTCAAGCAGATCCAAAGGCCATTTGCCAACGGCACTCCCCTGTCCGCGTCCCATCACCACCTCTGGGGGGACATTCAAGGTTGTCTTTGCTGTTGTTGAAGTTGAAGGTGGCCAAGAGTAAACAGAAACTTTCACTTTAATGCATTTTCTGGTCGCTGCCACCGCCACTGCCTCTGTTTCTTCGCTTTTTTTACGCACTCTGCTTTTGGACACTAAATTGCACTTGCCACAACGCACAGCACTGGCGCTGCTACAGTCAGTTGCCACATACAAATCATGGCAGCCGAAAAGCGACAACATCACAAGTTATGGCCCGATGCTTTAGGTAACTGACTTCTACTCTCTCTCTCTCTCTCTCTCTCACTCTCTATTGCTCTTCCTCTTTCTCTGTCTCCTGGCCACTTTTTAGTGACGTTGTCAAAAAACATGTTTCTACAGCTTCCCACCCAGCGAAAGGGGAGCAAGTCGTCTGTCTTCTTTAAAGCCTCTGAGGATGGACCCTGCTACGAAAGGGAAATCCAGATTGTTTTTCAGTGAGCCATGAGCTCCGAAACAATCCTTAAGGCACTGTGAATGTCAATTGGAAGGGTTACAATTATTTAAATACAATTTTTCCCTTTCCTTTTCTTTCCTTACACGCAAAACTTTCACCATTGAATAATTTGTATAAAAAATGAATATTTTTATTATCTTTAAAATGTTTCATCCCTGGTTCATAGTGCAAGTCCCTTCCTCACATTTTATCATATTAAATTTGTTGAAAAGTTTTTGCTGCTCTTGGCGGAAACATCAAAATGTTTTGGCCCCGTGAAACTCAAGTAACAAATTAATTTCCCAGGAACAATGACAACAAAAACTGAGTGGAGCACGTTGCACATAAGAAACTTCTATGGGGGCACAGTACACGGCACATATATCATATAAAAGAAGGAGGGAGGCGCTGTGTAGTCATGTTTCGCGTCACGATGATTAGAATATAGCGCGGGCAAGGAGACTAAATAATTTATGCGGCCAAATGAAGGTTTGCGGGTCAAAAAGTGGAGCCCAACTTGTTGCAGGACTCACTCTCTGTCTCTCTGTCTGTCTCTGAAGCCATTGACAAACTGTGGCCGCACGTGACATGGCCATGGCGCTGACAGGTAGACCTCCACAGCCACTACTCCGTTTGCTTCCCATTTTTTGTTTGGCTGAGACAATGAATATAAAAGCTGGAGACGGGCACGTGACTGGAGTGGTCTCTGCTGTTCGTTCTGCTCATTATTGAATTAGTTGTGGAAACGAGAGCCTTTTTTTTTAATTGTCCAAAGAGGTATAAGGTCTGTCCGAGAAATGGTTTGTAATCCTTTTTATAAGCAATCAAGCACGTATGCAATTGAAGGCTCCATCTGCTATCCTTTCTCCCGGAATTCTGTGTGTGCTTAGGACAGTTCCCATTTTGATTGGCATCTCAATAAGCATTCCGCCCCAATCGAAGGACTTGTCAAATGCACAAGAAAGTGCCTCTCCTTGGTGTATCTATCTTTTCTTAATTAAAGCCTTTGCCTCTCAGCTCCTCTACAGGTAAAAGCTTAATTATCCTTGGTAAAGGGGGGATGGGTGTATGGCTGGCTGGAGCCAGCTTTCAGGCACCTAATTTCCGTTGCAGTCCTTATGGCCCAAAAGCTGTTTGTGCCCTGAGGCGGCTGTGGCTGAAAAGAGATTTTTGCATAGCAACAAAAGAAAACTCTTTGGGAGAGATGGAACGCGGCAGGGAGTCGCCGACGTCGCCGCAGTCGACATCCTTGACTGCACTTGACTGCCAAAGTGCCTTGTTGTACTCTTGAAAAGGGCATTATGATTATGTCTAAATGTTTTACGGGCAGAGGAAGAAAGAGTTAGTCTATTTCTATTAGAGTATCCCAATCTTCGACTCACAAGAGGCTTGACTTCTTGCCTGTTTGTTGCCTTAGCTCTTTGGCGGAAAGGGGCAAATTTAAGCCGCATCAACAAGTGGCAGACACCGACTGGCACGGGACAGAAGGTGCACTCTCATTGAGTTAGTTAGTTTGCCTGCACCGACTGCCACGCCCACTCTTGTAGGGGGGCAGGTCTGTGACTTTGCCACGCTAAATTTAACAGCAATTGCAAAACTTTCAACAGAGACAGAGAGGGAGAGAGAGACAGAGACTACTCTGAGATAATTTGCCACTCAGTGGGCAACCAAAAGACAAGGTAAGCCCCGAAAACCAAAGGACACCTTTCGACTCCAGTGGCAGGCAGAGGCAAGGACGACGGTTTGGAGCACCTTCCATGGCTGGACATGTGAAATGAAATGTTTTAGCATATGGCAAGGTCTGCGAGGGTAAGGACCTGGAACGATTACGAAATCATTTCCTTTATGAGAGACACAATTTTCTGGTCGTAAAATGAAATCAAAATTTGATAAGCCAAAAGATAACGAGAGGACAGCCAGATACACAGAGAGAGGGAGAGAGAGGGAGACCCTAAGTTTGTGCCAAAATAATGTAGTTTATTTATGTATATTCACTAGACCATATATCAGCTGCAGCTAATCGCGATTCCACGGGTTATCTTGGCCACAGCCAACTGATATCGATGGGAATTCTGCTGTTGATAAATGCAATTTTAGCGCTTGACAAAATGATTACACGCCTCCCAAGCAGACCCCAAAAGACAGAGAGAGAGAGAGAGCGAGAGGAAAAGCACTCCCATGTGGGTGTGTTGGGTTGGGAAATATTACACTCTTTTGAGGAGATCTTTTTTTCAGCTTTAATTGGTTTCTCTGCTGTGCTGTGCGTATGTAAAATGAGAGTTGAAGTGGAGTGGCTGAGCTCATGTTTAAAATTAAGCAGACAACATACACGATTTATTAGTGTGTCGGGTTAAGGGTTCAAAATTGAAATGAGGGAATCGTTAGGAAAGGAAATCCGGGCTCTTATGCAAGTTTTGTGCTGGGAAAGTTCCAAATCTCACAACACTTTGACATAGCGAAAGCCAACTTGGAAATCTCTTCGAATTTTAACATTTTTAATCGAATACTTTAATAACTTTGCATGAATAGATGAACTGTTTTGTGTGTTTAAGCAACTTTAACCTCGCTCATTCACCCATGCCGCCATAGGAGCTGATTTCTTTGCTTTATGAGGGCCACGTCAACGCCGCACACACCCGACGGAAGCCGCAACAAAAACCAACACACACAAAAACAAAGATAAAGGGGGGAAGAGCGGTGGCATTCAGGCATGGAAAATGCAACAGCAACAGCAGCAAGAACAACAATGCAACAATGAGATCGCTTATCAGTTGGCGTCTAATTTACGACAATGAGCCGCCGTGACGACAGACTATGATGCCTATGCAGCACAGTGTATGCCCCAAACTGCACAATTTTAAATCCCCATTCAAAAAGTGTGTCCATGTTAATCTCGAATATATGTATGCACATATGCTGTGGAGATTACTGCAGCAATCTGCTTTTAAAATTGTCCAGCCACAGGGTTAACCCCTGACCTTACTGAGAGTGAGACTTACCTTGAATCGAACTTCTTGCCATCGGCCTGCAGGGTGCCAGTGTAGTGCATCGTTAGGGAGTCTCCGCTCTTGGACTTCTGCTCGCAGCCCTCCGGCACGCTGACCACCTCCACTTTGAGGTCCTCGGCGCGAACGAGGCTGCTGCTGGCCAGCAAAAGGCACGACAAAACGAGAGTAGACTTCAACATGGCTGCAAAAGATAGAAAAAGGGGGGTAAGACTCGAATAAACAACAAATACGGCTTTGATTTGCGTAAGAGAAACGAGAAACTGCAACTCGTTGGTGACACTGCACTACAAAAATGTTGACAACGAGCAAATCGGAGTCCTTTGGATGTTTGGATGGAGAATAAATAAAATCTAACGATCAGTGCTGGAAGCAAAGTCTCACATGATTCCAATACCTATTCCTATTAGTTTTCCTTCCTTAACTTTGAGTTAAGGAAAACCTATGGAAATCTTTGTGTAACTTCCTGCAGCCTCTCCATACTGCTGCTACCTCTGATCCCCAGCTGAAACAAGCCCTGATGTGCACCATCTTTAGCAATATAAGTGCAGATCCATCAACTTAATTATCTCTCGCCTGTAGCTCTCGTATCATCATCACCTGGCACTGATATTTCATGATGAGTGTTGCACAAGCGCGATAAATGTTGGATTTAAACCAATTACTCGTAGAGGTGGAATGATTTTGCTCAACAGTGTAAAATTAAATTGAAATGAAGAGTGTAAGAGGTGCATGAGGCGGATAGGGGCGATTGTGGATGGGATGCAAAGTGCAAAAATTAGTCATTATGCAAATGTGCAATTCATTTTATGGAGAGGGGCAGAGCCAACACTGCCAGCTTTTGCCATCTGCTGGACTGACCAATGCTGGTCTGACTGTAGCATGATAGCGAGGGGAAGAAGATTATGCAAGCCGAAGCCGAAGCCGAAAGTTATTGCGCGTTTTATTGCGGACATGGCGTATGCGTAATGTCCGCACAGGGTGAGGTGACCACAACAATTTGGAATTTCAGAGAGGTTGGTAGGTAGCCCCGCACACGTAGGGACGTGGGCAAGTAGCAAGTTCGCAAACGAAAGTTGCGGCTTGAAAGCGCGTAGGTCGAACGCTTGGCCCGTCGATGGCCCTGGCAGAGGAGACAATGCTAAAAATGATTTGCAATAAATTCAAAAAGCAAACAAAACGCAAACAACCTTTATATGGCATAAGGAGGGAGGGGGTACAACTTTCACTAATGGAAAGAAAGGCAATGAATAGTCAGATCGAGAGTGACTTCAATTACGTGAAATCGAAATTAACATCTTTTGGTCCCACTCTCCAACGACCATGTAACGGCAAAATGTAAGCAGAGGGTTACCCGGACATTGCTTTCCTTCCACCTGTTCCTGATATTCAACTCTTTTACAAGTCACATTAAATAAAAGGTCGGAAAATGCTGACACCACATTCGACTACTACAAATCTCCCTTCGACAATCTTTATGTTTTGAGGAGTCCGAGGAGAGAGGAATCAGAGACGATCTGCTTCTTTACTGCCACACCCTCGGAAGAATTTACCCTGCGCTGTTTCTTTTTCTTTCTTTCGCATTGCACGCCAGTGTGTGTGTGTGTGCGTGTGCTGGGAGTACCCAAAAAAACCTGTTGGGGGCGTACTGCTGCTTCTTCTTTTTTCTTTCTTCTGTTTATGTCGGATTTTTGTGTGCTCTTTCTTTTTGTTGGTATTTCTGGTTGTTGTTGTTGTTGTTGTCTTTACTTGTCGTGCTGTATAGCAGTTCAGTGAACCACTGCAGAGTACCGTTGGCCACAAATCTGGGACTTAATTTGCAGCCTACCGCTAAATGAATCGGATATGGAATGGAATGGAAAACTGCGGGAAAACGTAGACCAAGGCAACACGTCATGATTTTTCAACTTCCCTTCCCAAACGCTAATTGTTCCTATACGATACCAAGATCGGGGACAGCAAATAAGACGAATCGTGAATAGAGCTACAACAAAAAACCGAAATACCGCCCGGCAACATCTTTTTCCTTATGTTTGAAGCGATAAGCGCTGCGCTCTCTCACACGATTACTCTTCTCTTCGCTCTCGATATTCTCTCTTCTTCGCGGCGGATCATATGTATGTACATACGTACGCGTGTGGTCGTGGTCTGAATATGAATGAAAGAGACAGACTGCAGGCAAAGTACACGCTTTCTTTTCATTTCGCCTCTGATTGAACAAATTTCACTATATTTTTACGCTCGCCAAGCACACAGATTGGATGTTATACCTTTTGGGTGTTTGTCTACAGACAGATATCACTTGGGATGCTTGAATAGCGGTGGTGCGGGCGCGGCTGAGGATTATCGAGTGGAGACACAAGCACAGAAACACGCGAGCAACAGTGGCGGCAAATCAAGTGGGGGACTTTGTTGACTGTTGCGTTCGACTCTCGAGAGGCAACTGCTGGAAATATTGTCGGTCGCGGCGGTTTACTATAACGTAGAGACAGTGTGGCAGCAACAGCGATCACTGATGTACATATGTATGATCATGCTACTCAGTGTACTCAAATGAGAAGGCACGTTGTTGCTCCAGGTAGCAAAAGTTGCTTGCCAGCCGCTCTCCTTTTGAATGAAGCCCCGCAGACCCTCTTATTGGTGTACCCTGCTGGCACTCTCTCTCTCTCTATCTGTTTCTTTCTCCCCCCCCTATATTCACACAGTGAGAGCGACAGCACTTGTCCACGTAATCAAGTTGCTCGCGTCGAAGCTGTTCAAGTTGATAGCGACGAAGGCAGAGAATCTGAACTGTTCAGTTCCTATTTTCGCTGTTTATGTTCACGAGAGGAATTTAGGAGTTGTATTTAGTTATATTAATAGTTTTTTTTTATAATTTTAAATTGTAAATTGGACTCATTTCATACAATTTAAAATCTTTATAAAAAAAGTTTTTTGGTTTTCTAATTTAAAGTTTATCAACTTTAAAGTGTTTCTAAAATATATATGTAAACATTGTTACAATATTAATAAATATTTTATTACATTTTTTTTTAGTTTTTTTAATTACGTTTTCTTCAAACTGTAGTAATTTCCACAAAAATACAATTTAAACGGATTTTGTTTTCTAACAACACTTACAGGCAAAATGATAACACTAATTTGAATGGTTTTAAAGTAAAAGCCAGAAGCTAAATTTAATTTTGTATATATATTTTTGCAGTTATGTTTCAAAAAAGTCAACCAAAAATGCGAAGATTTCGAAAATCAACAGAATCTAGACAGAACGCACACAACCAGCTCGCGAAGTTTCCAAATGTTGACTAAAGGATGCTGTGGAAAAAGCTGAAGGCTTCACAGGTTTAGACATGTTGCTGGCAACATTCGTCCTTGGGGTAGTCGCTTAACATAAGGATAAGCTCCACCCCTTGGAAGGAAAGCGCAGGCGTCGTTCTTTGGGGATGGAATTAAGCCCATACACTTGGCTTGAAGATTGTTTTTCTTTGAAACTTACTTTTAAAACAACAAAATAAACATTTCTTACATTACTGATGGATTTAATTGAGCTTAACTGAAATATTTAGAGATCTTTTCGTCTCAGATAAATTGTTGCAACTATTGTCCGCTTAGTACAGATATCCGATTTAGTATGAGCTCAGAGTTTTCTACACAATCTACATGGGCACTCCTCTGAAAGCGAATTTGTCACCCTTGGATCACGTTACGCCCCACTGAGCCCCGTCCAGCGATATCGAGTCTTGCAGCGTGGGGCCCCAAATTGAATGAAATCTGAACAAATTAATTGGAAATCAGTTGGAATCAGTGTCAGTCTCGGCGCGGTCGTGTGTTGGTCCCCGAAAATGATGCAAGAATTACAGAACAACACCCTGGGATTCGCCCTCAAGCGTCGAAACGATCGGTTCGTGGTGGAGCCCATCGGTGGCATAGTGAATCCTGCCTATGAGCCCGACCAATCAGGAGATGCTGCATCAACCCGAACCAATCGAGGCGTTGGCCAATCAAAATGGCGAGTATAAAGTGCACAACTACTCACTCGGATAATATTTACAGAGTCCAAAAACTATAATCAGCGCACGATTCAGATCTCAAGGTCTACTTAGATGATAAAAATAACAAAATTCCATTCCATTCCGTCCCAACTTATCCGAGCAGCTGTTCATTGGGGAGTCCTAACAGGAGCTAGAATCCTTTGGTGTAGTTGGTCTTGGGTTTCTTGGCAGGCGTGCGTATTTCAGCCTTTACAATGTTCCTGGCAGCTTCCTCGTAATCGTACTCGATGATTGTTGACTGACAAGGGAGTAGAGTGGAGTGGAGCCGCTGGCTGCTGCTGGGCCCACCCACGTCGTCGTCCACAGACGGCTCCTTCTTAGGGTTGAAGGGAAGATCGGCAGACATCTCCTGGTGTGTGCTGAGTAGGACTTGGCCAGGAGCTTCTTCGACTTCAAACGACTCGACGAGGGTGCAGTTCGCCGATGTGACGCCATAGCGTTTGGGCAGGTTTGTGCCGGGCACTAGGGGAGAGTCGTCATCCTCGGTCTTGGGGGCTTCCGTCTTGAGTTGCTTCAGCCAGTCGTCCATGCGATCGTTTGGCTCCTTATTTTCCTCCTTCAGGTGCTCGTTGATCATGCTGGCGTACATGTCCCGCGTGTGATCGTAGTCGTCCATGTCCCACACACTTAGGAGCCGGGTGCTCAGCATGTCCGTGTAGCTGGACAGCTTGTAGGCAGACTTCTGCCATGGTCCGCGACCGACTTCCCTCGCCTTTTTCTTAAAATCCGGCTTGGGTGGTTCTGGCGACGCAGCTTCGGCTGGATCAGCATTTTCCTTTGAAGTGTTCGTCTCTTGGGATGCATGGATCTCTTCCTGCGACTCCTCCAGGCCGTACTCGATGGTGATTTCCTCAGGCTTCTCTTCTATAGAAGCGCGGCGAGCTTCCATCTTGAGAATGTCCCTCAGTACGGGAACGGAGTGCACTTCGGTGCATCTGAGTTCCTGCCTCTTGACGCACTTGTTGACTAAGTTCCCGTAGTAGGTAATGGGCGGTATGTTGTGGAGGCCCGTGCGGTGCTCCTCGGGCTGCGACTTCTCCCGCACCGTCAGCCGCTGACTGAAGACATCCCCGATGCTGTTGGAGGTCAGCAGCTGGGCAAAGCCGTGGTCGACGGTCTCTTTCTCCAGCATGCTGAAGCGCAGCCCTGTAACGCACGCCTTGACCCGCTCCTTCAGGTCCGCGTACACATCGACGAAGCCCTGCAGTCGCGCATCGACTAGGGTCTCCTCCATCGAGAGCGGCTTGTATGGAATCGTCGGGGAGGACATATCGTTGACGCTTTCGGCCAATGCACCTTTCAGCTCACAGATACGCTGATCGCTGGCCAGTAGGCTGCTCATGGCAACGTACTCGCTGCCTTCGTGCATGCAAGTGTCCATGAAGGTGGGCGGGTAGGTCATCTGGTGGGTCCAGGTGAGCACGGCGCGGTCGGAGAGCCTCTTGCCCAGACAGCGCATGTCGAGGCAGTGGAGCTTGTGGTTGCTGGCCACATACAGCAGATTGGGATTGACGCTACGGGCGAGGCAGGAGAAGGTCTCGCACTGAATCAGATCCACACTGCTGGCGTGGCAAGGATTGAGCGGCTGGTCAATGCGCACGTCCACCGTGAGCAGCATCGGCTGGCAGAGGTAGTGAAAGCTGCTGCTCCCCGAGGGAATCAGCTGGGCCCAGGTGCTGCTGTGTTTGTTGAAGGACTTCAGCATGCACACATTGTGCTTTTCGATGTCCTGCTGCGTGACGAGGTCCAAGAAGCTCACGGTCCGATCCTGGCAGGCGAGGGCCAGTATGTTAGCGTTGCCCGCAGCCTGCGCTGCGCTGATAAAGGGCAATTGCTGGTTGCTGAACTTGCATTGGCAGACCAGTTCGTACTCCTCGATCGAGTCTGACTCCTTCAGCTCGTAGATGGATATCTCTTTCAGGAAGCGTGAGAGGAACATGTGGCCGTGGTTCACGCGAAAGCTCTCCATTGGCAGCAGTTGAAATGCCTCGCTGGACGTTTCCTCCAGCATGGTCGAGTAAAGGGGATCCCAGAAAATGGTCTCGTCTTGCACCTCGGAGAAGTGCAGGTTCCTCAGCCTGTCGCCACTCACGTGCATGGCCAGGGTCTTGCCCTTGTAGCTCATTGTCTGTAGGTTGCCGCCCGTGTAGTAGTAGTCGTAGCTGTCCATAAAGTATCGGTTCTCCTGCGAGGCTATGTGTTCCGCAATGTCAAAGAGGCGTGCATCGTAGATTTTCTCCTTTTTCTTCTTCTCTTTTTGTTTCATTTTCTCGGTGCGATTGTCGTATTGTGCCTTTAGCAGCTGCAGCCGGTGCATATAGTCATCGTACGCCTGTGGCCGCTTCACGCAGGGCTCAATGAGGGGCGTCTGCCCGTCGCTAGCCACATATAGAGGCACCGGCGCGTACTCTCTGCAGCTGGGAAACATTTGCAGCTCCTCATCCGGCTTCACAGCGAATCCCTTGTTCAGCGAGGTGTGGCTGAAATGTGGCGTGGTCTCCATCACGTAGCGCAAACAGTTACTTGTCCGTTTGTTATCGTCCTTGCTTTCGTCTTCGGACTCTTGCCCTTGTTCCACTTCCTTGGGTGCATCCTCGCCATCGTCTTCTGGCTCGCGCAACTTCACTTCATTGGTACTCCAGTTCACACTAGCATCGTGGTTCGAGTTGTTTAGTTTGTCCAGCTTCCGCCTCTTGCTGTAGCGTCGCGGCATTTTGTCTGCAATAAAGAAACAATTCAGTTTTACCAGACAAGAGAGTTTCATCATAATTACCGTTGCTGCGGCTATTTTTGGTGGATGTTTAATTTTATTTAATTCTATTGCGTGCAAATAAAGTAATTATTAATATTCAGAAACCCGCAAATCCTAAGTATTTCCACATTTCATGTTTTGACATTCACACGGAGACTTACAGCTGATTTCACCGCCAGTGGAATTGCAGCCCTAGCAATCGATAGCTATAGCAAAAAACTATCGTTTAATGAGACACATTGCCGCGCTCACCAGGACAACTTGATCACCGTTCCATGATTCATTTCTTGTGATCGTCCTGGTGAAAGCATTTGATCAGCGTTTTTGATGCAATAATTCATGGATCGAATTTGGCACATGGATCGGCTCATATCAATAGCTGACAAACAGAGACAAATTATTTTAAAAAACCATGAATTCAGCTCACCATGGTGAAATTAGTAACAAGGTGACGGATTCAAAACAGTGCCTTCTCAAACGTCGACGAAGGAGGTTGGCGCATGATTTTTTCATTGTCTTCTTCTTTTTCTTCATTGTTTTCTTCTGTTCTTCTTCAATATGCATGTAACTACTTTTTTATTTTGGATGTGTAATGTAATGTGTATATAATTAAATCTTTATTCAATTACATCTTTTTTAGAAACAAACATGTCTGCAAAATATTTTTTGCTATGCCGCTCCAAATCGTTTCTTTGCTGTCAGCAGAAACAATAAAAGCGAAGACTGCAGAACGTAAAACGTTTGCCATCTCTCTCTAGCGCTTGCCTCTCTGAGAGCTGAGAGAGTGTGGTGAATAAGCAGGTGCTCCACCGCTCAGCTGACGATGTCACCTTGTTGGTAATTTTACCCTGAACTCACCACTTCCTTTTTGTTGAAGTAATGTTCCAATTTGATTTGACCACTCGCTCAGTAGGCAATTAGCAAGGGCGTATAATTAAGAAAACGAAAAAATGAGCACCTGTTCATGTCAATATCCTTAGTTTCACGTTGACCAGGATTGAAAACCCGAACGCTGCCATGGTTCATGGATCGGTGATCAAGTTGATCAATTTTATTTAATAGGGTTGGGAAAACATCGACTGTTTCCACTATCGATGGTGGAAAACCCAGATAGTATCAATACCGTCGGACAATTTGAAACCTCAATTGAGAAAGTCATTATGTACGAAAACAAAAAATATATTCAATTTTAATATTAATGCCCTCCTTGCCGAAACAATATATGTTTAATTATAAGAGCACCTTTTCAATGCAACACCTTGCATGCCCTCATCAACAAACATCGATAGCAACATCAAGGCATCCCTCTCCAACAAAATATCGAGAGCCCAGTCACAGAACAGATTCATCGTCGCGCTGTAGCGATTAAACACAAAAAAATAAAAACTAGCAACTAACTAGTTAGTCTGCGATTTTTTGGAAGATTAAGTGTGAAGTGTGTGAGAACGCGAACGGTTGCCTGCTGCCTGCTTGTGGGTGGAAGCGAGTGCGCAAACAAAAACGGGCGAAACGCGAACAGAAAAGAAAAGGAGCCGAATTACACAAGTTGTAAAACCGTTTTTGAGACCGAATATTGATTTTTTCATAGAATCAGTCGTCGCCGCGGTTGTTGCCGTTGTCCGTTTTGTGGAAAGAACAGTGGCTGTGATAACAGTAAAGAAAAGCAATTAAAAGCGTGCAGTAGTTGTCCACAACACGGTTACCTGTATTGCACCTGCCTGCCGTCTGCTAATCCCAAAGTCGACCCATTTCTGCCAGGAGGAGAGACACCACCACCCCCTACGCACACACACACACACACACGGCCAACGACGACGAGCGTCAGGTGAGTTTTGATGTCCACTAGCACTCTTCCACACCCACTCCCCCCTCACACTCTATCTTCCATTCTTCTCAAACACTGAAACACACACACAGACACCTACTACGCAAGCACGATGAACACACATACACACGCGAAAATAGACAAAACAAATGCAAAACGCAGCGAAAGAGCAGCAAAATTAACTTCATTTAATCATCGTAATATCTTACGCTGCCCCTCTGCCTTGTGCATTTGTTTTGTTGCATTTCTATTCAACTACTTCTACTGCTACTCTCCATCCCCCCCCCCCCCCCCCCCCCCCCCCCCCCCCCAACCCTCTCTGTCTTGTCTTTCTCTCACAAGTCTTAAAAACTGCGCTCGCCCCCATTAAAACACGCTGCATCGTCCAAACTTTATCATTTGCATCCATGTATTTGTAATTACTTTTTCTCTCTCTGTCTCTGTCTCTCTTTTTCTCTGTTTCTTTTTCCAATTAGCACAACTGTATTTTGCACTGCTTCTTCTTTCTGCTTGCCTATTTCTCCTTTTCATGCTGTAGTTAACAGCTAGCTGTTAAATGTTACCAACCTGCATGTTGTTGATGTTGTTGTTGCTTTTGCTGTCTAGCTACATATACTATATATCCGACTAATGCATCCCAATTTCTTCATTTTTTGTTCTTTTTTACTGATTCTTGATGTTGTGATTTTTGCTGCTAATTTTGACAAGCCCCATTCCATGGGAATGGCTCCATGGCTCTGACGTAATGCCAGCGCCTGTCTCTGCCTCTCCCCGTCTATCTATCCATCTATCTCTTCCTCCCTTTCTCTCACTCTGTCGACGTTTTCCCAGCTCTAAACGACCTCCAGCAAAACTTCGCCGCAGCACTGTGGGGCCTCTGCAGAGTGGAAGCGGAGACGTGCGACTCTCTTTGTTCCTAGAGTTTTCACCTGTTAGAAGCTCAACTGTACTTGCAGACATTTGTTATTTGCTGTTTTGTGAAATTTTATTGCTCGCTCTTTGTTGCGATTGAGGCGGGGACGGAGTGCTTGATGTAACGGTAACCTGTCGGCGCCATCGCCAGTCATTTTCCTTTATTCCCTTTCGTTTTCTATTCTCCATTCCGTTTGACTATTCTGCATATTTAATGCGTAGGTCAGTTTACCCACAAAACCCACACACAAGCGCATACACGAGCATACACACATGGATACAAAGGCAAACACTAACTAAGTCACACTCTAAGAAAAAGTTCACAAATTGCTTTTGGCGACTCCTTCTAGTTGTTGGTGGTTTTGATGATAATATGTCGTTGTTGTTTCTCTTGTCCACTCAGGTGGTTAACCTAAATACTCACTGCCCATTCTTCCTATTATTCTCCTGGCTCCATACCTCTTCCCTTTCGTCTGCAGTTGCGGCGGCGGTTCTGTTTTTATGTAACTTTCAAATCGATTGCAAACACGTAACAGTAAAGCAACCTGCACAGTCCGCCACCACCTCCAAAAACCCCGAACTGTCCTCCTGCTCACCCCATATCCTCGCATATCCTGCAACAACACACTGACGTTGAACGTGTGATTTTGTACGTCTTTGTATCCAGCAGCAAGGGTATGATTGTTTTGCACAGCAGTTTGGCAAATAAACTGTAAAGGCCAGTGAAATAAGTGAAATCTGGAAGATATTCCACTTTAGTACAGCCAGCATAAATCCCTGAAGTTATAGTTCAGTTCTTAAACAAATAGAGCAAAATAGGAATATGAATATAAATAGAAAATAAGAATTCGAGGTATCGCAACTTCGGCCCCTACAGTTTTTCCGTCTATCGTGTTTTTTCGTTGGCCTGCGGCCTGGCATAGCGTGACATTTCCTTTATGTGATTTGCTGTCGTTGTAGCTGTCCCTGGCCCCTGGTCCCTCTAGGCGGGCCTCCATGTTTCCCTACCCCTCTTCCAAGGAAAGCAGAACATTTGAATAATTTCTGTTTTGCAATTTTGTCGCTACAGCAGGCGATATATCCTTGAAAGGTTCGGACAAATTGCACTCAATCAAACGGGAAGGACCATGAAATCGTTGCAGTTGCAAGACTATTTCTGAGGGGAAATCAAGCCCATCCATTGACTGACTGACACAAAGAGGAGTTGCTCAGCGGAAGATCTACCAAAATGTCGAATACATGCATAGTTCTGTGACTATTTTTCCAGCTAGGGAACCTCCTCTCCAATGGCTTT
This sequence comes from Drosophila guanche, assembly GCF_900245975.1. NCBI lineage: Eukaryota > Metazoa > Arthropoda > Insecta > Diptera > Drosophilidae > Drosophila > Drosophila guanche. The sequence continues at coordinate 14,739,041 of NW_022995743.1, read as the reverse complement.
GTTGTTGCCCGTTGACCTGCCAACGGTTGCCATGGCGCTCTGCCAAATTGTCGATATTTTGTGTGCTCCTTTGGCACGGACATGGGAATGGCCCGGTACTATGAGGTTGTACCTATAACCTGCTCTCCATTTGCCAATTTCCATGGCTCGACAAGTTTTTCCACCTCCTCCGCTGCTACTGCTAGTGCCACGGCTACTGCTTTCCTTGTTGCACCCTCGCGTACAAGTGTAATTATGAATAATTCGCCATAAATGGCACACGCTGTTGGCCTGGCAATTATTGGAATTGAAGTGCCCCAGATGGGCCGCTGATAAATCGCTATTCGCTTTATAGTTATACAATCTTACAGCCATTCCCATACTATATTTAAATATAAGTATTTCTGCATGTACCCGTGTTCTTCTGCTGTCATTATATCATTTCGTTCGGCCACAGAGAAAAGTGCAAGCGCAACTTTATCAGCGCCCATAAATCGCCAGGCAAAAGGTCAAAGTTGAGCTCTGCTGGTGCCTTCTGCAAGGGTGGTCTTAAGGGTCTTAAATGACTTACCTTGTAACCTCCAGCCTACAGCAGGCGGAACTTTAAATGGGATTCTGCCATTCTGCAATGTTTCGGTCCGTGCCCGTGTTTAAATGGTGGTAGAAATTGTTGTCGATTAGTGGCGAAGAACTGTTTTTAAACTACGCAATTTTAATAGTTTTAGGACAGAATATTAAAATAGGAATTTACTAGGTTAGTAAGAACGCTGTCCTGCAAAACTTGTGTGGTTTTCTGACAAATTATAGCCTTGGAGGGTATAAAAATCACGTCTTTCAGACGTGACTGATCGAGAATTGAAGGAAGAAATATGATGACCTCGTTATGCACTGAGCCATAATCCCAGAAACGAGCTGAATTAAGTTTGAAAAGATGACCATAGTAGGCAAAGTCCAGAAGCATGAGAATATCGCTAATTGTTAATCGTTTTCTGGAATATATGTACGTATTTTTTGATGTTTCGACTGACTAACAGGAAAACTGGGCTTTAAACTCTTGAATGAAATCATCCGTAAGTTACTTGTGTTTCATTTTCACTCTTACTCTCTGCTTCTTTGGAGACATGTCTCTTGCCTTTGCTGTGTGAATCAGAATAACTGAAAGAATCAGTCAAAACTTCTGTATTATTATATTATGATAAGCAGATAAGATAGGGTGCGAGCTTGAACAATTACTGGGGCAACATTGATGGAGGGGCTTCTACTTAAAAAAGCTTTTCATGGCAAAAGTTTTACTTTTTTTATTGCAAATTTATGCAGCAAAAGATGGGTATTGCTGCAGTTTAAATGGGTAATGACCAATGAAGCAACAAAAGTTATTGCGCTCTGTATAATAAAACTCTAAACAGCTCTCTCTCTCTCTCTGGAGGGTCACACGCAATGTTGTTCCAGTTCAGAGACGAGTTCAAAATTCGCTGCCCTCACTGCCGTTCATAACCTAAGACGCAAAAAAAAAGATTTATTCATAACGAGTTTTGTTCTGTTTGGTGTATGTATAATTTTATACACAGTTAAATAGGTATGTATACCTATGTGTGTATGGTTATTACTCCGAGTATATTTACGAATGTATTAATCTATATCTGCTTTAGAGCTGCGTCATAGCTGGCGGCAACCCACTCGAGTGGGGAGCTGCTTTTGATTTATATTTTTTGTTGCTTTTGCATTTGCCTTTGTTGTTGCTTGTGTTTCTTTTTGTTTTTTGTTTTTTGCGATTATTAGTTGATAAATTTGCTCGTGTGACGCACTCAATCAGCACCCCTCTTTGGGTAGAGGGTTCCCGTCGTAGTCATCCTGCTTGTGTGAGAATTTCATGGCTTTGGCACTCTTGGCCCTCATCTGGGCCAGGGCACGAAGCTGCCCGGACCCGGGTAACCTCTTGGCGCAAAACTGGGTTAATGTAATGCATACATGTGCTGCTACAGCAAGGGTAAGAGGAAGAGATGGAGAACAGAAGCAGATGATGGGCTGCAGTCTCTCTTCTTTCTATCTCTCTCGCTCTCTTTCTCTCTCTGCGGGCTGACACTTTGCGGCTTGGCCTGCATATTTAGTTTCAAGTACGTACATTGACGCCGAAGCTTTTAGAACAGTAAAGCGTGCCTAAAGGGGAGAACAGTGACAGAAAACACTAGCTGTATATGGGGCTTTAGATTTATTTTATGTACTTATAACTACATTTTCTCAACTAACAAAGTCTGGTTATGGTTTTCACATAGCGAGGCCTCACTGCTTATTAACCCTCATTAACTGCGCTTCTGTTTTGCTCTTCCCTCTTGATTAAAAGCATATTCTTTCACAGGGTGCTGCATTCCCACACTCCCACTCCCACTTTGTGTTCGCATATTTGGTTGAGCGCTCTCTCTCGCTCGGTGTGTCTTCACGCACTGCAAACCAAATATGCGCCATCTGGAGAGTGCTCTCTGGCAGAGAACGCACCTTGCATTAATACACTGATTTGCCCCACAGCTTTCAATTTGTGTGTGTTGTCTCTTTGTTGTTGCTGTTTTAGTTTTATAATTTTTGTGTACTCTTCTATTTATTTTTATATGATTTATGTTTTGTGACGTACCCGCCGCTGTCGCTGTCGCTGCCGCGCTGATCTCTCTGTCTGTCTGCTGCCTCCATCTATACATGGCGCACGCACACAATTATACTCCCACACAAACATCGACGCTGACGCTGACGCCGGCTGATGAATCAAATGCATTATTAATACACTCTCACACACCAAACCAACACATGCACGCACGCAATATGCATGCACAGAGGAGGAAGTTCCGTTTCTTTTCGTATTTCGTTTTTTTAATACGAAGACAAGACCCGAAGCAGGCTAAGTATTACAAATTAAAGCAAACAGTCAAGAGCGCAATCAAGCTGAAAAAATCAAGAGAAAATAATTAAAAGACAGAGAAATTAAGCAATGCCTCAGGCAGAGGGCGGCTATGTATCGCTGCCGGCTGTGAATGGCAATGGCAGTGCCATATATCAGTCCACCACCGAGCCCTCGGCTCCACCCTCCGTATTCGAGAGTGTCAAGCGGGTGATCGGGCAGGCGATCAAATCGACGCCCGGCGACAGCGAGGAGCTGTTGCGCTCCGAGCGCCAGCCGGTCATTGTAGGCGGTGTCAGGTAAGTGGTGGGAAGGGGGTGGTACTGCAAAAGCTCCCACCCGAACTCTCTTGTGCACTCCGAAGGTGTATTCTGTACAAGGCGAGGCCTCAGCGTTGCCTTTTTCCATCGCTCTCTGAGAAAAAAAATTAACGGCAACTAAATATTGTGAGAGCGCGCCTTGGCATTGCCATACCTTGCATAGGTACACCTTGGGCACTGCTACTATCAAACTTCCGCACTCGCCTTTCTCTTATTCAATCTAATCCCGTTCACTCCCTCACATTATTCTCACTTCCATGCCTTTTTCCCACTCTCTCTGGCTGCAAGCACTTATAGCGGAACATCAAAACTCTCTCGACCTCTTGACTCTCCTCCCCTTCCTTACCCGTTCTGTCAACCTCCTATCCTCTCTCTCCGCTTAATTGTGATTGCATGTGTTTTCATTTTGATTGTTGCCGTTGTTGCATTTATTTGTGTATCTTCTTGTTATGTTTGCACTTTGCATTTGATTTGTTTTGGCTACAAAGAATACACATATCCTGGACATATCATTACCGTTACATCATCACCCACATCCTCTCTGAAGACCCAAAATTGAAACAATAATATCAGGATAGAGCATCTGTAGTTGCCTATCCGAACATTCCGTCATCGAATCTTCTTTCGGGGCTCCATTCTGGTTAGCCATGACTCAAGGTCGAAGCTGTTTGCAGCGCAGTTTGCACTTTTACCGCCTTACTGCATTACCGCCCGCTCTGCGGCACAGCTTTGCCGTTTTGTCAATACAACAAACGTTCAGCGGAGAGCTGAGCAAAAGCTCCACTCAATCCACACACCCGACTCTACGGCGGTCGAGATAGCGGTTTAGTTGGACGCCAGCCGCGGTCCGACCCACATTCGTTCCATAGTAGATATTACTGTCCTCTCTTGATCTGTGCCAGATCTCAAGTGCTTTAATTAATATTTCCGCTGTAAGTGGGGCTGGAGCCTGTGCCCGTGATTTAGCTCAATTAATTTCGCATCCAAGTGAGACAAACGATTGTAACCGAGAGAGCTCGGAAATTCTCCGCTCAGTGCATTGCACTTATCCATGGGTCAAACCAAACTCACCCGGTTCGAACCGGTTAGAATAGGGCCTGGCACCGCCTTGAGTCGAGCTCTGTAAACTGAGAAGTCGAGGAGAAAAACAAACGCAAAGAACAAACAACAGATAACCGGGAACGGGAACAGTTATTTTCCATCAGTCTCTTTCCCGTAAAACCCTTTCCACCATACTCTTTATAAGCAGTGCATTTGTTAGTGTAGAGAATTTAACTCGAATGGATCCATGCCTATAAATTATTCAAACAAAAATGCCTATGGCCTGTAATTATACTATTAAATCTGTCCTTGACGAATATTCATCCCCTGCCAGAGTCGTTCATAATTACCAAGTGGTGGGCAGTGGATGGAACTTTCCACTTCCAACAGGCCATGCTCTATAAATACCTTTCTTGGGATTAATCAAGTTATCAATGAAAGCCTGAATTTCATTCCAGTTAAAGCTGTCCTTGTAGTAGCTCTCCTGGTGTAGTAGTCGAGAACATTGGCAAGAATTCCATTCGAATAGTTTTCGTTACTATATTTCTCCTCTCCTGTGGGACAGCTTAACGTTCCCGCTGTGACTGTGCTGTAACTGTAACTGTAACGCGCATAATCACGTAACCAATTAAAGGTGATAGCCACAAAAATTCCATTCCATTCCGGCAATTCCAGGATAATGAATCTACCTTTCCACAAGTTTCTATCCCTCCTCTCTGTCTCTCTCTCCTACAACATTAACTAATTGAGTTTGGGGCCCGTCCTTGCAGTAAAAGTTTTCTATTTGCCAAAAAAGCGTGTGGGAGAGTAAACAAAAGTTTTTCTCGCACACTCCACCTTTCCGTTTCCTGCTATACCGATGGTAGTGGAAGTTTAAGAGAGCTCTGCTCCAAGGGGAATGGAACGGTAAATTGTTATGGCAGCAGCTGGTCTCATATTTCTGGCGCCACTTGTCTGCTGTCTCTCTTTATCCGCCAGACATCTGCCACATCCCACATCGGCATATTTACCCCGAATGACATTGCGTGACTCATTTGCTTACGTTTTACGTAACGCAACGTGACAGCCTAGTCAGCGTCCTTGCCTCTCACTTCAGCCCCCCCTCCAGCTGTTCTTCAGTGCCGTCCTATCAAATCCACATTTATTCACATTCATTAAGTCGGCGAAATTCCTCTATAAAACTCTTCATCTCTCTTTTGCTCTCTGTGTATCTCTCTCTCTCTCTCTCTCTCTGTCTGTACATTTCTCTGTCAATCTCCCCTAAGAATTACTCAAAAGAAATATATATCTTTAATACATACATACATATATCGAAAGAGGTTTCTTGTTGATTTTTCGCATACGTGTTTAACCATGGAAAAGTCCTCAAGGAACTGCCTAGAGTTTGTGTTTTTTTTTGGTTATTCTTTGCTTGCATGCTCATAGACTCTCTTTCAGAGACCGCGACAAAACTGGTAAGACTCTGAACACCAAGATGCCGTCAGCACCGACACACACTGCCGAGGAGGCACACCTGCTGGGGTAAGCAAAGTTCACCGATCCCCAAGTACCAAGAACAACAACAGCCCAAGCAGCGACCGAATCAGATTCCCCCCATAAACATATTATAAATATATTCCCTATAAGTATATATTGTATAACTGGAAACCAATCCCTACTACGAATGTAAGATATTCGAGCAGCCCCCCGCCCGCTCACACACACACACTGGACACACTGTAAAAACCCTTACACTATCACACAAGTTTAGAGTTTTGTTTTATGTTAATTTGACACACACACATTTAGAATTTGATTTATGAATATCTCTATGAGGGAGACAACAAGTACTCGTAAGTTTTGTAAGTATCTTTGCCTAGATTTGAGTTGAGTTTCAGTTTTTTTGTTATGTTAATTGCAAGCAGACGATTAATAGAAATTAAACCCCATAAACAGCATCTTTCTATATCTATCTCTAACTCTCTCTCTTTCTGTCTCTGCCCTAACCCGAATGTTGATTAACCGAACTTCTTTCGTCTTGATTTGATTTAAGTTTTGCATTCACTATAAATACTATACGATACACACATTGATACATAAACTATATGCCATATAGTGCGTAGTCGAGCAGCGAGATCATGCCCCAGTCCTACCCAATAAACATTAGCAATATTAGTAGTAGCCTTATAGACCAGTCCATAGATAAGGATGCACCCAGAGCCATAGATCGAGTGAACAGCTGCCGCTTCTACAGCAACTGCTGCAGCTGCCCCCACTAATGAATCCAAATTATTCACCAAGAAACATGTTAGCTGCTTACTAATTGAATCCTTCGCTTTACCATTCCTTACATAGCACCATGCCCGTTGATCCCATGGACGACATCGAACTGCGCTCCGTGCAGCTGCACTTCCCGAATGCACGCGGCTCCATACTGGAGGCCTGCGACCAGCGCCGTGTGCCCACAGACAAGGGGGACATACACGTGGCCATACAGGGCGATACATCCAAGCCGGCTATCGTCACCTATCACGATCTTGGCCTAAACTGTGAGTACTGTTCTGTTAAACTGAAGGAAGCTCCAGTCTTAGAATACGTGCTCGCACAGATGCCACCAGCTTCGCTGGCTTCTTCAACTTCCCAGTGATGCGGGGCCTCCTGGAGAACTTTTGCGTGTACCATGTGACTGCACCCGGACAGGAGGAGGGCGCTCCAGCATTGCCAGAGGAGTAAGTCTTAAATGATCTGTAACGATCCTTCTCTAATTCTATTTCATTTCCATTCCAACAGCTACGTGTATCCAACCATGGATGAGCTGGCCGCCCAGCTGCTGTTCGTGCTGTCGCACTTTGGATTGAAGTCCGTGATTGGCTTCGGTGTGGGAGCTGGTGCCAATATTTTGGCCAGGTTCGCCCACGGCCATCCGGACAAGGTGGGAGCACTGTGCCTGATCAACTGCGTGTCCACGCAGTCGGGCTGGATCGAGTGGGGCTACCAGAGCTTCAACGCCCGCTTCTTGCGCACCAAGGGCATGACTCAGGGCGTGATTGACTACCTGATGTGGCATCACTTTGGCCGCAATCCGGAGGAGCGTAACCACGACCTGGTGCAGATGTATAAGCAGCACTTTGAGCGCGCCGTCAATCCGACCAATCTGGCCATGCTCATCAACGCATACATTCATCGCAACGACCTGCACCTGGCGCGCACTCCGCCAGGCACCCCGGGCACAGAGACGGCGGCCACCACGCTGAAGATGCCAGTCATCAACATCACGGGCTCGCTCTCGCCCCATGTGGACGACACGGTCACCTTCAATGGTCGCCTGGATCCCACAAACTCGTCCTGGATGAAGGTTTCTTGATTGTTTATTCCTCCCACTGTATGGTTTATTCGATTTCTGACTGTGACCATTTCCGTTTGCCTTTCAGATTTCCGATTGCGCTCTGGTGCTCGAGGAGCAGCCGGCCAAGCTGGCCGAGGCCTTTCGGCTGTTCTTGCAGGGCGAGGGCTATGGTAAGTGTTAGAACACGCACACACCACCACAACAACATCAACCAACTACTCCAACAACAACTGAACAACCTCAGCAAATCTCTGCTACAATCTCAGCAACCTATAACCTACTTAAACCCTCTTAACTATCTACTACTACTACTACTACTACTACTAATACTCTAACTACTCTTACCTACTACTAAACCCCAACAACTATCTTAGTCTTGACCCTCAAGAACCCCGACTGGGACTGCGAGCAGTCGTGGAGCTGCCTCGAGAGTCCGCTCCGAAGAGGAGCTTAGCTTCAGTTCAAGAACCATTCCAAAGAGGCACCTAGCCTAGACCCTCTACTATCTATCTATCTACCAACTAGATCCTAGAAAAACACACTCCAAGTCGCCTTCTGGCCTTACCCGAACCCCAAACCTTAGCCTAAACGGATGAGAGTCTTTGAGAATCAAAAGCTTTTCAACCCCCAAAAACGAAACAAACAAAACCAAAGAAAAACTATTATTAAACAAATTGTGCAAAATTTTATATTTAACAAATTTAAAAATTGGAACAAAAAAATCAATTGATATTCGCTCGTATTATGTTGAAGAAGCAAAAGTATTTGTACGCAAGAAAAGTATTTCAAAATAAAAACCGAAAAGTTGTTGAAAATCAAATCGTTTAGTTTACTTTCTCTATATATACGATAATCCATCCCCAAAAACCTTCCCCTAGATAGGGCCCCAACCTCACGAAACCCACTGAAACAGATGATACAGATAAACCCGAATACAATACGAAATCCCCAAATGCATTATCGCATCAACAGAAACAACAAGATATTTCAATATGTTCATTACTTTGTTTTTCATTTCTTTTTCCTTTCTCCAAAACTGCTTGTTTTTGCTAAAAACCAACATACCAAAACAAACCAAAAACAAAATATACAAAAAAAATATGAACACAAAATGCAAAAAAAATATATATCAAAACTACCTAACAACACGCCACACGAATCCAAATAAAAATCAAACAACAACGAAAAATATATGACACGAAATTGCACTCTGAAAACCACATCCCACATGCAACACCATCCATAAAAATGCACACGACCTTGGGTACCATTCACCCATCCATCCATTCATCGATCTGGTCCCCGGTCTGCGTCTGGGTTTTTGATGCCACAATAATTCTGATTTTCTTTTCGTTTCGAAATTCGTTTTCAAACACACAACTGAAATCTATTCTCTTCAACAATTAAAAAAAAAACAAACAAAAACAACTTAATATAACGCATATATGGTATGTATATTTGTACACACACAAAAACATACAATTACACAAAACTGTAGTATCCGAGAAGCCCCAGTAGAGGACGATGCACACCCCAACAAGGCCCTCCAAGGCACACAGCGCAGTAAAATACCGTTACGAAATTCTAGTTGGAATGCATTTAGTCAATTAATTAATAAAATAATACAAATTAACACACATACAAATATATACTATGTACTTATAAAATAGTCAAAATGTAGAGATTTTAGTCGAACCAAACAAAAAATACTCTCTAGTGACTTTTGCATACTGCCTGCACGAACACGTAGTTTGCTTCTTTGATCCCCTGGCTATGTCTACTACAGTAGAGTACAACAGCACAGTGCGGCCTGGCAACAACTGATGCTTTGACGCTTTTCCAATGCTCTTTGATTTTCCCCCACACACCCACCTATCCACACACACACACACATATACCTAGAACACCTTAATTAGATAAAAACCTATAATTTATTTGATGTTTTATTTATTTCATTTATTTACACGCAAATTGAATACAATAATACAACTACAACAACAATTACTACAACAACAACAACAACAAACCAAACAAAATAATTGTCAAAAAATCACCCAAAAACCGCAAAAAGCCGTTGGCACGCTCCAAAAGCTGGCACGCAAAATCTCAATGGCCAGTCGGAGCAGCTCCACACAAATTCAACTTAGTGTGCAGTAAGTGAGAGACAGAGAGCAAGGGGAGAAAGCCAACGGAAGAAAGCTTAAAAGAGATAGAGCAAGAGCAGCGGTGTGACGGCAGCACAGGCTCCACAGACTCCCCACACAAGAAGAAGACGGAGGGGTCATAGAGTGAGACAAATTGGAAGTAACCACACCCATAAAAAACATACACACAAAATACACCACAGGACATGCACACACACACACTCCCGCGAGCTCTCGAAACAGTAACGGTACAGCAACAAGTTGGACCCCGCCCTAGAGCTTTATTCTTTATTCATTTTTTGTGTGTGCTCTTTTTGTTTTGATGTTAACCTTTTATATTGATTATGGATTATAAATAGTCGTAAGAGAACTACATAAGAAGCGGCAACAGCATTAGTGTTCAATTTTATTTGTTGTCTACATACATATTTACAATAAATGTATTGCCTATGTATGGTTATGTGCTATACATATTTCCCTTATGTCTTGAATCTCTTATTTATTTATTTACTTGTCCTTAAAGTCGTGCTGTACCTACACACACACATAGCTTACACACATTACACCCCCACGCAGCAGCAGCAGCAGCAGCAGCAGCCGCCGCCGCAGCTTGTACGAGTAATTAAAGCAATAAATGTATACATACTTTCTACATGCAGTGCTATTATATACATACATACATACAACTACAATACATAAATACATACAAAAGTATATGCAAAAAATGGAAAAACAAAAAACTGAAAGTGTAAGCAGCTTTTGTTGTATATCTGAAAATTCTGAATAAAACGAACAACGTAAACTTTCGAAACAATAACGAAAAGAATCAACAGCAACCCTGAAAAAGAACTAGTTCCAGACGGAGTTGAGTCTGTTGTGTCTGTCTCTTTCCCACAGCCTCATCCGCGCATGCGCAGCCATCGATCCCGCCACTCATTCTCAGATCGCCTCATCAGCCAGAGCAACGAATGTCGCCGCATCATCCAGTATCAATCCTCAATCAAGATGCACACCAGACACAGACACCACACACACACATACACTCCCACACAGACATCTTTTAAACAGCAGCAAATCCCTAGAAAGTGTATAAAGAAAAACACCCATCAAGAAAAACCAACCAACCAACCAGTCAATCAATCAATCAATCAACCAATCAACAACTTACATGCTCAAGAGTAACATAACGTAAATAACTACTACCTTCCCCTCCAAAAACAACCAACAATCAACCAACCACTAATACTGCCACAGCAACGCCACTCTCGACACCGGCGAGCTCCCCGTGCGGCACCAAGTACCACACTTACTCCTCGATATTCTTCGCCAACTTCCGGGAGCAGCAGCAGCAAGCGATGGAGGAGCGCGACCGGGAGCGGGAGCACGATCGCCAGAGGCAGCTAAATCTCCGGATTGGCAATCGGCTACGCGAGACGGCCATTAACTGTACCAACAACGGAGCCGCAGCTGGCAACGGAGCCGGGGACAATAACAACGCCGATGCCAGCGAGGAGGAGGAAGATCAGGAGAACGGAAATGGAAATGGCAACCGTGCCTATGTCACCACAGACACATCCGGCACACTCTACTATGGCACACAGAGCAACAAGATACGCATCACCGAGAACCCACTGCCCGAGCCGGTCAGCTCCTAGATTGTTACGCCCCCCCAAGCCCAACCCTTCTTCCCACAATCAAGATAAACAAAAAACAAACTACTCCACACCAAGGTACATTAAATATATGGTCAGGCCTTAATCCTCACTTTGTTAATGTTGTTACAAGCGAAAAGAGAGCAGAAATATTCACACACACAGCAGCAGCAGCAGCAGCCGCAGTGCAGCGCCGCCGAAGCCGCAGCCAAGTCAAGCCAAGCTTCAGAGTAGACCTAAAAGCCGAGCCGTGCTCCAAGAGACACCCGCTACACTCCACTACAAACACACACACACACACAAACACACATCAGAGGTGTAGAAAATTCCAATAGTTACGTTAATCATTAAAGAGAATTCGTTGTTGTTTTCGCTTTATCCGATTATCGATCGATCGACAGAGAGTTAGCGAGTGAGAGGGCGGAGAGCCGCTCCATCGAGATATTTGTAATTTACACTTTGTGCCTGAGCGTTACGCATGCAGTACACACATAGAACATAGCCCCCCACCACCACAAGACACAAACACACACAACACACATGCAAATGTATGTGTATATCCCGCCAGATCGGAACGGATCGCGGCAGCTTAGGAATCCTTTTTTTTGACGAGCTTGCTTAGTTGTTGTGAAACGAAGCGTAACGAAATCAGAAACGAACAATATACAAAAAAAAAAACAAATATATATACATAATGTGTGCATGGATATATCCGTGCACACGGATAGATCGATTGAGATCGCGAAGTGGTAACGTAACTCAAAGATTACAAGCATTTTCGCTTAATGTTAAACAAAATGAGAAAACGAAAAACAAACAAAAAAACTGTTAACTTAATCCCCAAGAATAACGAAAACCTAAAAAAATGTAGCATATCAAAATAACGAAAGAAAATACGAATACCAAATACATAAAAATCTCTCAAAATTACATAAATAATTATACAAGAAAAAAATTTAGACAAATTGGACACAAGACCCCATACAAACACACACGCAAACATTAAGCCACACACACACACACACAGACGCTATATGATTATAGAATATATATATATATATATATACATAAATACATACATATAAATAATGACAACTTTTTGCAATAACTTCGAATTCAATTCAATAAAAGTTTTAGAAGCTTGAGACAAGTCATGCAGCCTTTCCTCTTCCTTCCTTAGCTCCCCTTTGGGCCCTCCAACATTTCCGATATCCGACGAATAGTCTCCTCACGATCCTGACGCATTAGTTCGGTCACATCCTGCAGAAACTGCTTCTGCATATCCCGCTGATGTCGGAGAAAGCTATCATTCGACTGCTTGAGATACTCCACTAGTTTCTTCTGCCCCTCGCTTATCGAGGTGAGCACCTCCAATGGCGTGGGTTCGGTTGCAATTTCGAAGGCATCCCCGCAGTCGTCACTCTCGCCAGCGGCCCTCAACAGGTCACAGCTGGAGGTGGAGCTCTCGCTGTCGCTGTCCAAGAGATCCGTGCGTGCTGGAGCAGAGCGGGCTGGCTTTTGGGAGCTGCTACGCGTGAGATCCTTGGGTGCGTTAATTAGCTCATCGAACAGCTGGAAGTGACGGGGCAGTATGCGCACATTGCTGAGGCCTTCCGTTCTGGCCTCACGATAGCGCTTGATGAGGAGCCGCAGCTTGTTGCGCAGCTGGTGTGGCGTTCGCTTGAAGGACTGCTTGGCCAGAATGTTGGAGATGTGCACCAGTGTCTGGAAGTTGCGCTTCTTGGAGCCATCTAGGGCGCGAAAGAAGCCGTTCTCCTTGATGATCAGCAGAAAAGCGTCCACCTCCTCGTCTGTCCAGAAGTGGGCTGTGGGCAGAAGAGGGATTCATTAGTGCCAGATTCAATGGTTGGATAAAGAGCAAAGTCAACCTCCTCCACGCTGCGAGATGTCACCGTCGTCGTCATCGCTGTCATTGGATTCACTCTCGCTGCCGCTGCTCAAGATGGGTTTCGCATCCACAGCCGACAGCTCCGCCTCCGTGGGATCGAGAAGCTTTCGCATTGCTTCGTAATACTCGAAAGTGTCGCCTCCGTTCTTGGCCTTATTGTACAGGCGTCTGAGCAGCTGGAACTTGATGCGCAGCTTGTCCGGGCCTTTGATGTACTGCCTTTTGGCCATTTCCTTGGACAGCAGCTTGAACACTTTGGCGTTCCGCTTGCGCAGCAGTGCAGCCTGCAGGCCCATGGAAGTTATTAGGTCCAGGAAGACATCAACCTCGCCCTCAGCCCACTTGCAGCGTACATTGCTGGGCATCGACGACGAGGCATCCTTGGCATCTGCAGAGGAATGGGAATGGTAAACACTTCCGTTTGCAGCTGGATTACATACCGTCACCGTCAGTGTCAGTTGGCGGGGCGACTTCCTCATCATAGCTGCTCAGATTGCTGTCAGTCTCGGGGTCCTTTTTGCTCTTCCTACCTGAAACGGACCTGGAGCGGCCATGGCCATTGTCCAGCGCCAGGCCAGCACCCGGACTCAGCAGGCGGGCGTATTTGAGTTCAGGTTCATTGTCATCTTCATTATTTTCCTCGAATGGGACGGAAGGTTTGTTCATTTTTTTATTTTATCCCGGCGTTTATTATTATTTATTTTTAATATTCCTATCGATAACAGACAGAATGCGGCCATCTGTGGCCGCGAAATTATCGATAAAATATACCGTCAGGGCCTCGATAATACTTTTTCATTTTCAAAATATACCGTAAAATATACTGTGGAAATAAAATGCATATATTTAAATAAAAACGTTTCAAACCCGTATTATTTCCCCTTTTGAGATAGTTTCTTTCCTTTCTTCGTAGACCTTAAAATGCAAAAAATTATTTTCCTTTAAATTAACTCTATTTACTATCTTCATCACTTTAATATTCTTTGGGTTGAGGAAAATACTTTTTTTTCGAGTTCGAAATGTCCAATACCATATATAGTATACCGTAAACGGTCAACCTGCCGGCCATACAGATATTTGTTTTTTTTTTTTATGTTGGGGGAGTTTTAAAAAAAAAGTATTTTAGGAAAGGGAAATCATAAAAACTATAAGATGGATAAATGATGTATGGATAAATGTGATAAAATTATAGTTTAAGCCGAGAAATACGATTTAAGATTTACGGTACATTTGCGGGATATTTTGGAAGAAGGTATATTTTAGTATATTTTTGCCGGGCGGGCGGTAAATTTGATAGATAATTTCGCGGTCACACTGGTGCGCGGTTCAATGGTGGCATTTGAATTTTCGCTTCTCACAGTTAAACAACTCGATCGCTGTTGTTGTCGTCGGTTAACGGTTGTTCGCGCGAATCAGTGCTATCAGTGCTACCAGGCACTGCTCCAAATAACAACTCTGCAGAGCAAAGCGGAGGAGTCTCTCTCTCTCTCTACGGCCAAAAATCCTACGGGAATCAATCAGAGTCGAGTCGAGTCATCAAATCAATGAGAGCAAAGTGCAAGTTTTATTAACAACTATTGCAATTACACCACCAACAGCAAGATCAGAGCTTTCAGGTGTCTGTGTGTGTGCGTGGATTGTTTGTGCGCGTGTGAATGATCGCCCATTGAGCGTTGTGTTGGTATTAGCCACTACCGTTGGCCTCGCGATCTGTGCCGCACCGCCCCCGCGCGACCTGTAAACACGTTAACTCAAACGCGATCGTTCGCTTTTCGAGTTTCGCATTTCGCGTTCCGTGGAATCGCTCGCTAAAAACAGATTTCGGCGAAACACTTGCCAACCCAGTGCAAAACGAGTAAAAATAATATAAAGTTTTATCTTTATACAACACAAAGGTAATAAACGGTTCCGCGTATTATTCAGCCAGTGACAGAACTGGCAGCGGGTTCTGGCCGGGCTAAGTCTGGCTCTGAGATGGGCCACGTTACGCTTCACTAGCCGCAGCCACTGCCGCAGTACCGTGTCCCAATCCCGACCCCGTCGCCCATTGCGAATTATCGCGAAAAGTTTGTAATCAAAAGTCTGAAATAAACAAAAACAAAGCCAAACACCAACACCAACACCAACCGATCCCGAAACGAATCGCGTGTTTGTACAGCTTATGAAAATAAGCAAAGCCCCAGGCAAACGGAGCCCCCAAGCGGATACAACGGGGAATAGAAATTGCCGCAACATGAGCAGGAGTCCACCCGGATCGATGGGGATCGCTGTGCTGATCCTCGTCTGCCTGGCAGCTGCCGCCTCAGCCTCGGCCGGCTCCAGCAATGCCGGCTATGTGGACCATGGAAATATGAAAGGTAAGCAGTTATCAGATCAGATAGATAGAACTGCAGAGATACTGCCAGTTAAGCATAGAGATAGGAATACTGAGATACGGGGATGCTGCTAGTGGGTGCTGGCAAGGTTCACGATGATACATCATTCATGTGCCAGAATGCAGACAAAAGACGCCACAGACAAAGATAGCGGAGGGAGCAGCACCCAGCAGTGATAAAAGAGATTCGATTCATTCAGATTTCAGGGTAGGAAATGCTATCTCTCTTTCACTCTTCCAATGCGTTTCTCAATCCCTCTTCTGCACATCGTGCATCTGTTGCTTAGCTCTCGTTCTGATTCGGCCCTTTCAGCGGGACACAACAAAATCAACAACAGGTTTCTCGAGCAGCACAGCTCAGCGCAGCGCAGCGTGATTTCTCAGTGTTCGCAAACAAGGTGTTTCCTTTCCTTTCCTTTCCTTTCGCTTCGTTTCGTCATTCTACCTTTTCTGCCATCTACCTGTGACTGCGTGGTCCAGGTAGCGGTAGCGGCAGCGGCAAACAAGCAGCCCCAGTTCCCATTAAGCATCTCCTAAATATATGAATGAAGTTCGGTTTGTCGGTGCCACTGCAGTATTTCGCTCGTTAAAAAGGACAACAACATGAGACAGTGGAATGAAATGCACAAATGCTTATTCAAATTGCTTTTTTCTATTACTCCATTTGCATGTAAAACGGCAAATGCTTTTAGAGTTCCTCCCCCCTCCCGCCAGTAACCCACTCTTCTTTTTCTTCTTTTGCTTTGTTGTCGATCGATGCAGAAACTGGTTTTGCGGCTCTGTGCTTGCTGTTTTTTTGCATACCCTTTAAAGAGGTTAAGAGGAATTTGTCGAGGCTTCAAATTATAGATTCAATCTATCTACAATTTAAAGTGTGTGTCGCCCTTTTTACAGATTTAGAGTTGTTATGCAACTTTTGATGTCTGATCATCATAGATGCATAATGTTTCAGCTAGGGTATCAAAAGCTTCACCTCTGCAGAACTAGGCCTTCCTCTCTTTTGGTTTTTATGTCTCTTTTGCAGCAACATGCATCCCTGTCTCTCTGCCATACCCTTCAACGGCCAGGTTACGCTCTCCCTCTCTCACGCAAACACACACACACTGACGGATAGTTTTTGCGTTTTTTGTTTTTGCCAAGACTTCCTACCACCTGCCTGTCCCCCGAGTGGCTCTCTTTTGTCTTTTTCTGCCAACTCTCGTACGCATCTGAACCGTGAGATTTTATTTCATGCAAAAAAGAAGCAAGCGAAACAGCAAAGAGGCCAAAGGAAGGGGGCAGCAGCAGCAGAAAAAAAGTAGAAGTACTGTCTGTCGCTGAGCATGCGCAACACAGAGCCATAGCCAGACCGGCAGACAGAGACAGAGAGGGACAGCGAGAGACAGCGACCTGCAGGTGTTTTTTTGTTGCTTGCTTAAACTTAAAAAATGCATTGCACATCGTGGAACAAGGAAACCAGATTATAAATTATAAGTTTTGGCTCGTTGCAGCGGCAGTTGCAACCTTATTTTGCAGTGTGTGATATGGCCAAGATGGTTTCTGATCAGCTAACCTTTTTTCTTGGCAAAGAGAATATTGATAGGGGGGCGCCAGTACTGATCTCCATTGCCATATTTGGGCTTACAACTGAAGAAATGTTACAGAACAGAGAACTACCTTAAGGAGGTATGAAAAGTGATTAAAGATCTGATTGATTTTCCCAGTTCTCAGCTTATTGGGGTTGTCCTTTCGTCACTTTTTGCACAGATCACTCTATAATGTTCAACAATCGAAACTGGAAATGCATTTCCGTTTGCCATAGTGCTTACGAGACATAGTACCTGCCCCCAATGCAAGAGTATAACCCGCTTCGGAGTTGGATTGTTGGACAACTGGTTCTGTGCTCCGTCCTGTGGGAATTGTGCAATGTCAAATGTGGATGGGCGAAACATTAACATAAATGATGAGTCTGTAGGATTCGTTGGAGCGGTAAACCTGAGCATATTATGGCCAAGATACGATCGACGAACATGTCCATGATGAGAGTGGTTCAATTAAATGCGAAATTTACTTTTTATTATTTGCTGGCCAGCAGCGAGGAGCGAGGCCCCACCTCTGATCGATGTGGGGCTGCGCTTTCAGCGATTTGTGTTTTGTGTATTTTTGGAAGTGCACAAAATAAACTTTGACGCAGACCTTTGACTGCCAGTGAATCACGGCGGCAGCCGGCGGGAGCTCCTTATCGTAGCTGATAAGGTAGAATTGGAGTAGAAGAAAAATAATTACCCGGCCACCGGTGGGAGATTATGATGAAATCCGATGACTACGCCGACTGCGCACTTACCCATTGAAAGAGACAGAGAACGTTGAGCCATGGAGTTCAGGAAAAAGAGCATTAGACAGAGTGCCGTTAAGTGGTGTCTGTGTGTGTGACAAGTTGGTTCCAGCGAAAAGGACTCGAGACACAGGAACCGGCTAAGTGGCCGGCAAAGGATCGCCATTGTCACGGCCAGCCGAGTCGAGTGTCGGTCGTGTTTTTCAGAATCTTTCGCTTAAAAAAATATGACTGCGATTGGGTCTGAGACTGTCGCCGTGATAGGACGTGGAGGCATGGACAGAGGCAGTGGCAGGTAAGAGAGCAAGAGACTCGCCCACGTCTCGGGTTCTCGGTCGGTTCTGCTTTCTCCTCGACGGGTGTACGTGTACGTGTACCCAGGGCCAATCCATAAGTATCTGGTTTCATAAAGGACATGTCCATATTTATGCGCCTGGCGGATGCACAAGCAGAAAGTTCCCATGTTCCCCATATGCCGCACAGAGTCCTTTTAGCTGGAAAATGTATTGTGAAATCTGGAAAACCACTTGAGGCTTGAGTTGCATGCTGCATGCCTCATGCCTCATGCTGCACTCCTCCTCATGTCTTTAATTATGAAGAGGGCAAAGCGCCCACTTGAGAGCCACCAGCAGGTAATGTTCTGAGCATCTTTTCTGGACTGCCACTGCCACTGCCACTGTTACTTTATTGTATCCGCCAGATACTTTTCATCTGGCTCTTTGTTCTTGCTTTTTCGGGGGTAATTTCTGTACTTGGATTCTCACGTATGCTAAGAGGCAGCGTGGGACGCACAAGAGAGGAGGGTAGACCTGGTTGCAATCATAAATAATAATCAATTTCCTGTGTCCCGAAATGTTTCCCATCGCTACCACACAGCTCCACCTCCAGCTCCAGCAGGAACTTTTCACTTCCACTTTCCCCATTGGGCCCCAGCTGGCGCATGCAACTGCAAGTTTTCCTCCTCCTTTTGGTGAGAAAATTGAAATAAAATCTGACAGCACAATGAGAGGAGCAACATATGGAGGAGGGTGCTGCCCGGGGATAATGAGGGAATCACATGAGCGGGGGGTGGGGGGATATCCGTTCTGATTGCTTCAAAATTATTTATTGTTGCCCGTTTTTTTGTTTTTTTGTTGATTTTATTTTACGTGTTCATGTATTTATTTTCGATTCTCCTCCGTTTTCGTTTCGTTTTGTTTGATTTGTTGAGCGTTTGTGCACATTTGTTTGCCTCATTTGCATTTGCTGCCAGCCCCTCCCTGCCCCTCCCCTCGGGGAGCAGATGAGGCCGCCAATGGGGAGGCTAGACAGAGGCTGCTTCGTGCCCCCATCGTTCGGCTCTCGTTCTCTCGGTTGAGAAGGTTAAGTGCTGGCCCAATCAACGACAGCGCCAGCCTGCCCCCATTTGTTGTGCATGACGCATGCGTCGGGGCATACCCTAAGCGGCAAGAGTATTAAAACATTCGTTGCAGTCCCTTCATCTACAGTGTGTGGCCCCTTCTGCTGATGTTTTGTTTATGACTTGGCCAAAAAAATAAAGAGAGAGACGCTGAAAATGTGGCAGCCGCTGGCAGCTGTTGCGGGATTGGATGGCTCCAAATGGTATGAGATTCGATGCGAAGAGAGATCCTCAACCCTTTGGCCACATTGTGTGTGGATCAAGAGATAAACACACGAAGACAGCGACACTGCAATTAGTGATGTGAAGGGGGCACTTGCAACATCTGAAGGCGTAGGCGTAGGGGATAGCTGCACCATATGTCGGCATTTGGTAAGCTGAGAGTCTGGGGGCATCGGATTACCCCAAAAGGGCAAGCACTGCCACAGCTTCAGTCTCAGTCTCAGCTTCAGCTTCAGCTCCGTCTTCTTCTCTCTGGTAATGGCCAGCTCTTGCTCTTCCCCCTACTCCTTCTTCAGTTGCTGCTCCATCGGCACCATCTCCATCATCAGCAACTTCTTTTGAGGCTGCCTCTGTCTTTGCCCCTGCCCCAGTCTTTGTCTCTTGCCCTGATCCAAGCCGGACGAGCCATCCATCCACATTGTTTGTCTTTTGCTGTGTGTTTGTTGGTTTTTGGCTATTCTGTAGAAGGTTCTCTTCTCGGTTCTGTTCTGTTCTGAGGGCCGGAAAACGCTTACGAGCATAATAAGTCAGATTCAAGGCAGAGTCACAGTCACAGTCACAGTCACAATTCAAAGGTCAACTGTCCACTGGTATCCGCTCTGTCTGGCAGTGATCTTGCATAATTACAAAGAGAAGCGTTCCCCCAAGAAGGTACGGAGCAAGGGCGGCCTTTCCCTTCCGCCTCTTTTCGCGCCAAGAGCGAGAGAGTGTGAGGGGGAGAGTTAACCCCTTGATGGCTGTGGGGTCACATGCAGGCAGAATGTGAATCATTGACAGTTTTTGTTTGTATGAAGCGCCGCATGCAGCACATCACTCAAACCGACAGTTCAAGAAGTTCCCGCTGTGTATCTGTATCTGTATCTATGGGTGGGTCTCTCCGTATATGTGTGTGTGTAAGGGGACCGACCGCACCCCACTTGCTGCTGACAAGCTTTCAAAAATCATTCCATACCGAAATATTCAATAGACGAAACCCAAAGAAATATTCAAGTCAAACGATGACGAAAGTTTTCATATCAGAGATCTCCCCATGAAGAGCATTCGGCAGTAGGGCATGGCAGGGCAGGGCGGGGCAGAGGATTGGGAAAATTGGAATGTTGATGCCGAGTCGAAGTCGAAAGCGTTTGCGTTAATTAAAAACAATTAAAGTGGCAACAGCAACAGAAACAGCAACAGCAACAGTTGGGGTGGCAGTCAGCAGGCAGCAGGCAGCATCGGGGTCGTTGCAAGTAGAGTTTGGAATTCTCTCTCACGCGCAAACAAACGAAGCAGATCGAGCCGAAAAATAAAGGTTTGTAACGGATAATGTGGGTCGGGTTATGTTGGGGAGAGAACATTTGAGAATATGACTTCTGTCTGCTGGCTCTCCCTCTCATCCACCCATTGACTGGCGGCTCAACTTTCCATGAAAATTGTATAATATTAATTGCGGTTAATTGGGATTAACAGCTGCGCCAAAATGTTTGCCCCGCTCTGGGGCTGTGCACTCCACTCCAGAGAGAGGGAGAGAGATCGCCAGAGATCACTTCTCCGGAATGCACTAGGGAGATGCACTCTATGCAGTGAAAAAGGGGAGCCGGAACAGACATGGGCACCCAAAGCCTGGCCCCAAAATGATTTATAGCCGAACGAACGGGTTTCTTTTTTGCATCTTCTTTCAACACTTTTGCACTTTATGGCATAGATCGATCCGGTTCCCATTTCCTGCCAGAATGCAGCGATGACAAAACATCCAGAATGCCCACCCAATACCCAACTCCATCTCCATCTCCATCTCCATCTCCACTCACAGCATCCAAGCAGAGTCCACTGTCCGACCAAGAGACCGCCCCATCCGGCGCTGACCATCCGGTGTCGATCGACTGACTGGTTTTTTGTTGCTGTTGCATTTTGTCCACGCAAGGATTGTGTCGGTGCTTGGGTCGGTGTGCTGGAAAAATCACTAAAGAAAATCGTTATGGTCCGCATCCGAAGCGATTTTCCTGCCTGGAATTTCCGCTGTTGCCACTGTGGCAGCGGCATCGCGCTAATTACGATGATGGAATAGCGACAGGCCGCCGCCACCGCTGGCAGTGTCCCTCTCTTCAGTACTTGCGTACCTGTTGGACCATCATCCAGCCATCAGATTGGCCGCATAGATTACACACACACGCACACAATCGCGGTGCATGTGGCCACATGTGGCAAGTAATTGTTTAGGCCGCATCCAGAATGTTGCCGGGTTCTACTAGAAAGAGTGTGAGTGCTGTTGCTGTTGCAGCGGAAGTAATTTGAGGTTGATGATGATGCTGCAAGCGAATGTGTCTGTGTCTCTGGGGTTAATAGGCTCACCACACAAGGGTTAATGGCTACAGCAAGCCACTTGCACTGGCACTGGTACTGCCACTGGCACTGGCACTCGTCTTCCCCGAATTCATTTGGGGCCATTCTTCAAAGCAACTCCGCACCGCACCCATAAGCCCATCTTTGACATGTCCAACATCGAACGAGGCTGGCATACATAATGCCATTCAGATGGTATTCAAATGGTTTTCAATTCTCCCAAAAAGATAAGCAGAGATCGCTCTCCCTCTCTCTCTCTCTCTCTCTCTCTTTTTCTTTGAGCTTCTCTTTTGAAGTGTGTGAAAAACGATGAGATCTTTGGGTTTGTCAATGGTTAAGTGGATTCCAATTCATATCTCTCCCCACATGCAAGACATTTCAAAAGATATTCCAATACAGTTTTCCCCCCCTTCTCAAAGAGCGATTAGTGTGTCAGATTATGAGCACACCCCATAAGTAATACTCCCAATCGAAGCTCGGTTCCTGGCATGTCACAATGTCGAATGCCGAACATGAACCGAAATGTGACAGACATTGGCAATTGCACAAAAGTAAAGTCCAAAGTGAGCCAAAGTCAGAGGGTGTGTCTACACACAGCAAACATGTCAACAGTATATATAATTAAATGTGTAAGCGTACAATGTGCGAGTATATGGGTATTGATCGTGTATGGGTGGGTGCTAAGTTTACTCAATAATAAAATACTGCTCATAAAAATACTCGCGCAAATGGGGAAATTGTCATGGCGATCACGTAGTTTTCATGTTCTTGGAAGATTCGAATCGAAGTCTAAGTATTTACCATTGTGAGGGTTGTGGCTGCCATGTTGCTCTTGTTGCACGATGCACTTGCATGTTAAGAGGCGACTGACTGACTATCTCTCCTACCCGATGCTTCTCTGCTAACCTCTGACCTCTGATGGAGCTGTTGTGCTGTTGACTTTTGCTGATTGCAGCACTAAGTCAAGCCACCTCCGAGACAGACAACACCGTGTACACATGTAGGCACATCCAGCGCGCAGCGTAAGTAACCCAGAAAAAATACCCAAAAACAGCAACGACAGCAGCAGCAACGGCGAACACTTTCGGGGAAAAAACAGCACCACATTTCATGGCTTTTGTTAGGCTCAGCACGTTTCTTTGGGAAGGAATACGAATACGAATACGAATACATAAATATGAATATGAATACGAGTGGCAGTGGCAGTGGCAGTACGAATATTTATCCAAGATCCAAGCAGTCAGCACTCTTGGAATCGGAATCGGAATCGGAATTCGAACACGACGCCATTATGAATATGCCTTAAGATCGTACCACTTATGCGGCATGCAGCATATTTCTTGCTCTTTATTTTGGTTTGTTTTCAGAGTCTGGAGCGGAGATTGATGTTCGGTTGGGGTTTTGGGGCATTCATTTTCACATTATATGCGAACAAGAGACACCAAAAAACTGATTAACAAAAACTGTGCTAAGAACTGAAGATCGAGGCACAGCCCTCGCCGTAGTGCTCATTGAATTTTGATGAACACCCGCTGACAGGGGAAACCTTTTCTGGGCTCTGGGCTCTGGGCTCTGGGTCGTCTTAGCCACAAACCGGTACAGCTCTTGGCTCTGGCTCTGTCCACAGCCTCGTCTTAAGCTCGCTGTTTGCTCCGGAAGTAATTAATGCTTCACTTTATTTCATTTTTTGTTGTTGTTCACCTCCTCCTATCCTCCTGCTGGGGCCGGGCATTGTTTGCCACAGAAAAACAGAATCTATGCTGAGGAGAGTCGATGATGCCGCCACCACCACCACCAGCACCATTGCCAGCACCAGGCCAAGTGTCGTATCTGTCGCTCGGGCAGTGGAAACTTTCACCAATGTGTCGGTTGGCTCTTGTTGGCTTTTTGCACTCTCTGACCGAATTGTCAGCTGGAAATGATGTGAATTTTCCATCTACCATCGGTCCCAATATGGCGGGACCACACTGCCCACCAATAAGGCATGGCAGCAGCAGCAGCAGCAGCAGCAGCAGCAGCAGCAGCAGCAGCGACATAATTGTGATCAATTGCCAAGTGGCATCCTACAGACCATAGCGAGAGACTTGGTCGCTCCATTCCTGGATGTGGATGGCTCTCTCTCTCTCTCTCTCTCTCGCTCTTTCGTACCCTTTGTCTGCGGTTTAATTAAAGCAAGCAAGGAGCCTCTGAATCTGGATGTGGATGTTGACATGAGAGTCTTGCCTTATTTGCGCCAAGCGGTGCCACGATGCCACGAGTGGAGCTTGCACGAAGTTAACGATCCGCTGGAGTTTTGATTGATATCTCCTCTAGCGCTCGATGGGTCAATGTCCATTCCACTCCATTCCATACCATTCGAGATGCTAGAGAAGCTTCTCCGCTCGCTCGCTCGCTCAGCCATGGCCATGCCCAGTGGTCACCCAGTGGCCCATCGGATCATACATACAATCTGACGAGGGATCGCTCTGGCAGCTCTCTTCTTTTTTTTTTGCCCCGCTCATTAATTGCCAACATTTCATATTTTATTTCAACATTGCTGGCCCGCTCTTCCTATCCCTCTCCCTCTTCCTCTCCCTCTGTCTCTGTCCTCTTTTTAATTTGTTTTTCAATTATTTGTGTGGCCTCTGCCTCGGCACTGTTGGTGTTGGGGTTTTATACATTTTATTTCGTTTTATTATTGGGATCGGGGCACGCTTGTTGTCGCCATGGTAGTTCGACTGTTGCTCGGTGCTGGAGCTCGGTGCTGGGGCTTTTTGTGTGCTTCTTACTGAGAAATCCGCTGCTTCAGCGCCCCGAACGCACCCGGTGTTGGACTTCAGTTTCAGTACGTAAACATTGCAGCTCAGCGGTTTCATTCGTTGATAACATTTGACACGGCCCACAGGCTAGGCTCGGCTCGGCTCGACTCGGCTCGGCTTCACTCCGCCTGATAGTGACAGCCGCACGGGGCGTGATAAGGGGTCGAACTTTGTACGAGAGGTGCACCATCCTCCTGCACCATCATCCTGCACGCATGAGAGACACAAATTCAATTGCATAAGTCACGCCGATAGCCTCTGCATTGCTCCATCTGCATGGAGCACAACATTTCATGATAACTTATCCTAACTTCAGGGCAAAACCATTCCGCATAACTCTCTCTATGTAGAGCAGAACAATTCAATTCATTGATGAACAATGCCAAAGACAATGGCCCCCGCCCAAACATCCGCCTACAATCCATCCATACAGATATCCATATATTTTGATGGCCTATCAAATCAAATCAATTCAAAGCAAAAGTAAAGCCGCGATTCGAGAGGAGAACCTCGAGTTAGCACTTAATTATCATTCGGCCGTCTTTGAGCCGGAGGCCTGGGGTGGACTGGGGGAACTGCGATGATTTATAATGTGAGAAGATTGCTTTTCACTGGAGTTTGGAGTTTCGAGGTTCAGGGGCCTGGGTCAGTCGTCGGGGCCGGTCTTTTGTGTTGTGCTGTGCTGTGCTGTGCTGTGCTGTGCTGTGTTGTTGGTGGATGAAAGGTGGCCATTTGCATAAGCTCGTACTCGTACGATCCCAAAGCGGATGCTGAAAATTGTGGGAATTGGGAAAACGTTTAGCTCACAATCGAAACTGGGAGATGAAGATAAGATATGAAGTGTTTCAAAATGTTTCATTCGAAATGAATGGAGAATATCTCTACATGATATCCGCCCAAGAATCTTTCGCCCAGAGAGCTGTGTTCTATTACCATTCAAAGTGTTCCTTGGATACCCAGAAATGATGAAATTTCAATTGCCACAACCAGTGAGTGTGATTCACTCGTTTTACGAGTATGTCAGATGGCATCCATTTGACTCTGCCGCCCTAATGTGTGGCACTGACCTTTGTGGCTGTATCTATGCATGTTTGTGTTTGTATTTGTATCTGTATCTGTTTATGCCGTGTCTGCATCTGTATCTGGAACGTGGAGAGAGAGCAAGAAAATTGGCACACATAACGAAGGCACCAAAAGCAAAAGCCAAAGCAAAAAGCAACAACAAAAACTGTAGCGCTGCTAACCCACAATTAGCCAAAGGCCGGCATCTGGATTGGGATCTCCCTTCACTCCACTCCACTCCACTCCCCACCGTGCTACATGTGTTTTCACTGCCCGATCTTCTATAGCTTCGATAATATTGCCCTACCTCCCTCCCTCCCATTGGCAAGTGCAATCTGCAACTGTGTTT
Source organism: Drosophila guanche (assembly GCF_900245975.1). Taxonomy (NCBI): domain Eukaryota; kingdom Metazoa; phylum Arthropoda; class Insecta; order Diptera; family Drosophilidae; genus Drosophila; species Drosophila guanche. Next base: position 14,712,944 of record NW_022995743.1, on the reverse strand, counting down.
TGGGATAAATGCGGTTCTTGCTGCCACAAAAAAAGTGAGTGGCGCATCCAGAGCATGGTGGACCGGGGCAGGGAGTGTGGAAGCGTAAAGTGCCGCATGTGGCATCCAACTCATCAAGCTGCTGTGCATGGCGCTGGCTGTGGCATCACTTTGACGCGACGATCTTTCTGCCGCTGATGTGGTTGTTGTTGGGCTTTTGTTTCAGTGTCGTGAGAATTATTCGCGTTTGGGCGCACAGCGTGAGAATTGAAAGCCAGAGTGTGGCAGTGGCAGTGGCAGGGGCAGTCGTTGGGGCATCTCTAGCTGGGAAGCGAAAGTGTTGCAAGTGCTGGGAAAGCAATGGCTTAGCGCCAACAGCTGAGAACAAATCGAAAACTGTAGAGTTTGTCGACAACTTGCAACTGGCATGGACATCGATCGTTATTCCCACTTAATGCCACAAAAACTAATGCCAACATTTTTGTTATTTCTCGTTGCAGGTGAGTTTGTGGCAAATCAAATTTGGAGGTGGACGCAAGCTGTAGAGGATTGTAAGTCGATAATTAAAGGTTTGTACGGCAATTAGGCAGCTGGGCAGGCCGCTGCACTTACAATTCTCCGCTCGTGACGAGGTTTTGTTGAATGAATTTAATGGTCTCCACCAAAAAAACAAAAACAAACAAATACGACACACAAAACGAGAATAAATGCCAAGCAATCGAGAATTCATTAATGTTGCGCTGTGGCAATCGTCATCCACATAGACATTGCCATAGACGTCGCTTCTATCGTAATCAAATGCTGCATTCAACTTTAAACTGCAGGCGGCAGGCGGCAGGCGGCAGGAGATAGGTGCGGAGGAAAGGGGAGGGGAGGCAGTGGCAGCAAGCGGAACGACAGCGCAGTCGCAGCGTGGCACAATTGTTTTGGACCCGACTCTGCTGCGGCGACTCCGTTGTCGTGGAGACGAATGCCGCTACGTGGCGGGAGGGGTATGGAGTGGAGCGGGTGGAGTGGAAGCCCAAGTTATGCTTGAAGTGTTTTATGCCAAGAACTCTGCGATGTGTGTGTGTGTGTGTGCAACAGATACCCGGGTGGCTGGCTGTAGCTGCCCCAGAGTCGCTGCCACCAATTGTTGCACTCTCCTTCGGTATGGGACAAAACAAAAGGCTCTATTCAACTGTTCAACTTGCGTTGAGAGCCCCTGCAAAGCCTTTTGGCCCTGGGCCAATGCTCTTTTTCGGTGGTGGCAAGCGACACCAACACGCATGCGCATTGCCCCGGTCCCAAAGGGACTCCCTACCGCTCGCACACCCCTCGCTAAAGCAAAGCAAAGCAAACTTCACGCCTCGCTGCCCGCATCGGGTGTTCTTTGGCGATCCATGTGAGTGCGCTTAGGCCAACGCCAACGCAAACGCAAACGCAGACGCAGACGCAAAGAGTCAAACCCAGCATTGGTACGCGCGGAGGAGGGTCTCATGACCCGTGGCCACACAATGGATAAACAAATTTGTGTTCGACTGTTGAGGTGGAATCCCTGCGAGGATCGGAGTTCCTTTTGGACTGGCTGTAAAGATTACATATCGTGGAAGTGATGCAGTCCCTGCATGCTGCTCTTTGATATGCTGGTTATCCTATTAAATATTTTTGCCTCTTGGTAGTATCTAAGAAGTGCCGCAACATTTTGAAATTGCCGCGCCACCCATAACATACCCAGTTAGCATTAACAGTGGAACATTAACATTAACATTCGAGATGAGAAAATGTCACTGTACAGTGATATCGAGTAGTCGGTTTCGCATTTTGCCTACAACGCCATCTGTGTTTTTTCTTAGGTACTAACCTTTAACATTAACATTCGAGATGAAAAAATAGTGCTGTATGCTGATATGCAGTAGTCGCTTTCGCATTTTGACAAAGGCTGCCAAGCATGAAATTGATTTTTTTACCACGCCATCTGTGTTTCTTCTTAGGTACTAACCTTTAACAACATTCGAGATGAAAAAAATAGTACTGTACAGTGATATCGAGTAGTCGCTTTCGCATTCTGACAAAGGCTGCTAAGCATGAAATTTTGTTTTTTACACTACCGTCTGTGTATATTTCTAGGTACTAACACCAGCGCCCTCTAGTGTTAATATAAGAAAGCTTTAGATATACACTGTGGATCGATAGATGGCGTGCAAGTGAATTCCTGAATAGAGGGAGCTGCTAATAATAATTTTTAAATTAAAAAGGGATTTTTACAGTTAGTTTGAAACTCAGTGATCTTGAGTTCGCAAAACTTTCTGTATGCACGCTGCTAAGGCAGAGGGCGTTTCCGTAGCTGATGATCCCAAATTTGACGTAGAGCAGCATGCCGTTGTGTCGCATCCATATGCCCAGAGGTCCGCCAGAGTCTCCATTGCATTTTTGTACGGAGAAACTGTTCTTACTTCCGCACTCACTGCGCTACTCTCGATGTAGCATGATGGTCCTGAGATAGCGACAGCTGTCAAAATAAAGCCTTAACGGGGGGAAATCAACATGGGTATACCCCATGTGTTTCCGCAATTCTCTTTAAGAAACTCTGCTGATCCTTGGATCACCTCAAGATGTCTGTTTCAGTCTGAGAAGAGTACTTACAGTGACCGACCGCCTTCTGTGCAATGCGCTGCAGTCAGAACAAATTATTAAAGAGGAAAATTAAGTAGAGAGAAAGTAAGTTCTGCCCCTCAGCGATCTTGGGAAAGATTGGTCGGTGTTCGCTTGGATTGCCAGTCGAATTTATTTAAAGTTTCCAGGCAATGAGATTTGTCAATTAAATGGAAGCTAAAAACACATTTTTCGTAGAGTATTCGGATTTTGTTGGTTCACATTGAAGACAGGAGCAAAGATCTAAGCAGAGTTCTGTTTCTGCGTCGATCCTTCTACAATCATTAAATTATCCATTATTTATCTAATATATAACGTTCTCCGTGTGCGGCAAAGTCATAGTGCAGTGTCTTCCAATCCTCTGCAGAAATACACTCGAATTCGCACAACATTTTGCGCACTCATTCCCCCTTCCTCACGAGCGTGAGTGAGTTGAGCGAGTGAGTGGTTTCTCAGGTGGGAAAGGTAAGCGAATGGGGAACAAAGCTGGCAGTAATGGATCCCGGTATTTTTAACAGTCCCGTCCCCCTATTTCTCTTTGACTCGTCGACTCTCTTCTCTTTGAGTTGTTTTCTGTGTGGGGAACCGGTTTTACTCTTCGACACAAATCAACAAAAACATTTACTCAACACGGCAAAATACAAAAAAAATAAAACAAGCAACAGAAATAATCGTTTTCCTTTGAAATAAGCAAATGGAATGAGCCGCCGCACAAAATGAATAGCATTGGAATTTGAATATTGATATTGGAATGCTGGTAACACACACAGATACACCACACACAAACACACACACACACTTAATTTTCATCTAATTATGAAAGCTTTGTTTAAAGTTAATGTGTGACAAGCATACAGAATTTGGAGACGTTTTTTTTAGGCCCATAATAAATAAGAAATAAATTGGCAGAGTGTGAAACAGGTGTATGCCGTGGCATCCCATGGCATCAGCAGCAAAAGTAAAGTGTAGGCAGCCACATCTGTCTAAGCTCTACATTTATTTGCAGTTAATTTATTTGTTCCACAGAAAGTGGCATATGTATGTCGGGAATTGTAAAGTGCGGATCATCCTAGAAAGAATAGAACATCTTGTATGTTTTAAAGTTCAAATTAAATATACTCGCAATAGGAATAATGGATGCAAATATATTGCAGATTGGATATAGTTATATACATATATCCAACCTTCATTTCTTGTTCTGGCTCCATTCAGACTGATCTTCACTGATCTTTGCAATGGCTGCTCCGATCATTCCCCCCTCATGCCTCATGCCTCATGCATCTGGATTTATTGACCTTGCCTGGGATGCTGCTGCTGCTGCCAGTGGGGCGGCCCTTCGGAGAGGTGGCTGCCAAGCTGCATGAATCCTTACATATCGGAATGCGGCTGTGGTCGTCGGCTTAAGCTCAATGTTGCTGTTGCTGTTGCTGTTGCTGTTGCAGTTGTTCTTGCTAGTGTCAACATCAGAGGAACAGCAAGAGAAAGAGCAACAGCAACAACCACAGGAACATCTACAGCAGCACGAGAGTCATGGTCTTGACTCTGAGACTCTGATGCTCAAAGGCCGAAGCTGGAACCGAGACTCTGTCGCCGCACGTACAACAAGCAACTTACATAGCCGCCGATTAGCCAAGGTAACAAACGAAGAACTGGCCCAGGCTCGTACTCGTACTTGGACTCATACAGTGCCTGACGTTCCAGCCAGAGATCCAAATGGGATCCAAAATGAGCTATCTCACTGCGCAAATCTCTCTCTGCCTGGCTGTTGGCTGTTGGCTGTTGCATTTGTTGTCGTGGCTTTTAAGGGCCTTTCTTGCCTTCTTCGAGCCATGCCTGCCATTTATCGCAAATGCATTGTGGCAGGCCGTACCGATCCGGGGCTGCTGCTGCCTGCCGCTGCTGCTGCCTGCCCCATCTTTGTCTCGGCTTTTGTTTCATGCTCCATGGCTAATGGCGCACAGGCTCCACAGGTTGCCACTCCACGGTAGAGTGTTGTTGCAACATCTTGTCGATGGGCGCCCTCTGTTCCCCAATACGAAGACGAACACAGAGACGAAGACCAGGCCCTACTCCATGCCAATCCTGGCCACGTGTGCGTTGCTAAAACGTCCGCTTCTCGGACTACTCCTTATCTGACCGGAGTGGCATTCGCTGTGTTGCTTCGCTGCCTTCGTGCTTTATGCTCGGATTAAATTTAGCAAATCGAAGCGATGCGCTAATTGAACTTGTTGATCTCTCTCTCTCACTCTCTCTCTGTGTCCGTCTCTTGCTGGCTGACAAAATGGCCGCAGAAACAACAATGTTTCAGGGCTTACTCGTACAATAATTTCCATATTATGAGCAGCACAAGCCACACATTGCAAATATTTTTGAGGCGCAAGCAACTAAATTATTTTGTGGATATTTTTAGAGCCAGAAACTCTGCTCAGCGACCCTCTCAGGGTCCGCTCTACCCCCACCATCGACATCTCAGTCAAAAGCTCCCCAGCGACTTGGCCGCTCATATTTCACACTTCACGACAAAGCGATTAAAGTCGCGCAAACAATCTGTTATTGGAGTTGTTGCAATTATGTTTACAAAGACATTAAAAGAAACGAAAAGCGAATGGCGAACGGCGAACGGCAAACGGGAAAGGGAAAACATATACGAATACGAATACGTACAGCCGAAAACACGAGAGCCACAGAGCTGAGCTGCAGAGCAGAGGCGGCCCTCAAAAGCCCCAGAGAGACGCTGGGGAACTCTTCATCCCCATACCCTTTTTAGCAGGAGGGTATTAGGATTTCGAATCGAGGGTAGCACTTGCGCGATCGTTAAAGGCATAATTATTCTTGAACAACTAATTCAAACTTTGACCTCTACAGAGTTCGATCCAAATTGGAATCCCATTTTAAAGCACAATTATTCACATTAAAGGGTATCTGCAGCTGCGGCCGTCGAAGCCTGAATTTCAGTCAGAGTTTCTTGTTTTGTTTTTGGAATCTTTTTGTTTTGTTTTTGAAACGTGAGTCGTGCCCCAGCAACAGCAACAGCAACAGCAACAGCAGCAACAACAGAAACATTTGCTCGGGCAGACGACGGCGACAATCAATAAAAAAAATCAGTAAAAAACGAGAAAAACTTCAACCAAAAAAAACTTTTATGCTAAAACGATGAGATGAAGTCAAAGTTTCTGCGTATTTGGCTTTATGGCTGGGGTTGGGTTGGGGTTAAAGTTAAGAACCGCACTGCCCCGCCCTGCCCAACCCTGCGCGTTGCTGACCAATTAGCCAGGCTGTCGTGAGAGGAATGTTCCTGGCCAAAAAAGATACAAAACAGCGAAATGTGCCGCATCATGTCGAGGCCTCGGCAATTAGCTTTAATTCTAAGCAGCTTTTTACGGCCGTGCGACAAGTTGAATGCTGATGAAGCGATTCGTCGAACGACGATCGATCTGTCATCTGTAGCACTGGGGGAACGCGAGCAACTCGATCAAAACTGGTCCACATTGTGTGTTTAAAGGGCTGCTGGGAAATCCAATTACGCGGCTCTGGGTGTTAGGGTTGACACGCGCTAAAAGTTGGCCAAAAAGCAGAGCTTTGAGCCCTGGCTGTGAGGTGTTTTGGTGCACTTAAGTGCAAATGTTCGTTGGGAAAACTCTTCAAAGCGCAAATTCGTTGCGCCCTATGGGCACTCGAGAAGTATACATCATCCCTCTCTATCCTAGACAATCTCGAGACACTTGAGCGCCTCCAGAGCCGATCTTTTGTTACTGTTAATCTGCGTGGCACTTGAAAGTAACGCCTCAACCCAAGAGCCGCTGAGAGCCTCTGACTCTGACTCTGGGACTCGACTCGACTCGACGCTACTCTACTCCAGCAGATCGACTCCTCTGCTCATTCTCATCCTCATCGATGGCGATGATCACGATGATTTCGATGCCGACAACCTGCAGAGCGCGCAGGCAGACGGGCAGGAATCGTTTCAAGGGTCCATGTTCTTGAGGCTTTCTTTTGAAATTGGAAAACACAAAAAGATCATAGACAGATGTGGTGGAATGGGGCAACATTTCTCTCCGCATGGCATTTTGTACGCTTCATCAAATTTATATGAATCTTTCGGTCTTTCATCTATGTGTGTGTGTGTGTGTGTGTCTGGCTCTGTGTGTCTGTGTGGGTCGGGGATTCGGTTTCTTACACCTCTCGAGCGGCGTTTACCTGTGCGAACGGAGTGCCTCAAGTGGTTTGGAGATGCCTTCGAGTTGCTTCTCAGCAAAGTTCTCCGTTCTCCGATCAGCGTTCTCGTCTCGCGCTTGTCAGTTGCATGCTCTTCGATTTTGACAGATGATTTTGTACGGGTTGGGCTGGTGCTGGTGCTGGGGCTGGGGCCTGGCTTTGATTGGGGTCTGCATAGACGGCTATTAATATGTTTGATTATGGCTGGAGATCGAGATCGACACGAGATCTGATTGCAGAGAAGAACCTGAACCTGAACCTGAACCTCAGCCTCGAATGGCGGCGCTTGGGCTCGTGTGGCTTTCTCCTGACTGCGAAAATGGGAAACGGTTTTTCAATTTAAAAGTATTTTCATGCTCTAAGACAATGCTCTACGAGGAGACAATGCAACGCCTCTTGAGTCTCAGCGTGGGACTGGAAATGGAACTGCGACTGGAACAGCGGCTGCTGCACGGATTTGAATGCATCTCTAGCAAGATGGTTGCCCTTTTGCCAAGTGCCTCTTTTGTGAGCTGGCAAACTGTTACCAAACAGTTGAAGAGGCCAAAACGATGCTACCTGCCAGAGATGTCCTTTTGGCCGGGCGTAAAAACCCCGATTACTTGTGGGCTGCGTAGCAGACAGGTGAAGATTCCACTCTCCTCTCTTTCTCTCTCTCTCTCTCTCTCTCTCTGCCGACCGATCTGGCTTAGCAATGTTGACAACGCTCGAACAGAAATCTTGGCCAAAATAACAATCCATAGCGCCGTCAGGGCCCACGCAGTCCAGCAGCCTCAACAGAAACACAGACACAAATGCAGATACAAAATTCTGTGATGGAGGAAGGCGGCGAACTTGTGTGCTTATATGGCAACATTGCCCACACACACACACACCAACTCACACACACACACACTCAGGTGAGAGAGTGAGCGATTGCGAGAGCGGTTATATATTTTGTTTGTACCTGAACGGTCACGAATTCGCCGCAAGAAACAACAAAACGGCAACAACAATAGAGCCAAGAAATTGGGATATACACAAGATCTTACCTGTGTGGGAATGTGTGCCGCAATCAATGCGAATCTTAAATGCTCTGCCACCCCGCACAGCTGTCAGAGTTAAGATTATAAGAGAGATTATCCCTAGGATGTACTTTGCCACAGCATGGCAATGATTGCTGCAAGTTTTGCAAGAGGACTGGCCAATATTCAACGTTCTGACACTACTTGAAGAAAGTTGCACAAATATCATCTAGAAGAAGAGCATTTGATAGTGAGGAGTGGGGCGACAGTTTGTGCATTGCTTTGCCCGTGTAGTTTCGTGTTACGCTGACTCTTGGTTTACCTTTGCTACCCGCTCTCTCTCCCTCTCTCTCCCTCTCGCTCTCTCTCTCTCGCTCTCCCTCTTACTCTGTGTTTGTGTGAGTGCAGCTGTGTGTCGCTTTGCTTTAGTTTTATTTTGACCTGATCTGCGCTTAAGATTGTCTCCAGCCGCTCACCTTTTTCCACACTTTTTACCTGTATACCAATGCTCTCACCACGGCTCTCTCTCTCTCTCTCTCCTGCTCTCTCGCTTCGCCTGTATTCGTGTGTGTACGAAAGAGCGTGTTTGGTTCGGCTTTGGGTCCGCTTTTGGTTTCAGTTTTCGATCTTCAGTCTCGAAGAGAACTTGTTGCTGCGCAGACGCGAATTGTTCATGCTGCATCTGTCGGTATCGGTATCGGTATATGACTGGCAATCGATCGTCGCCGATCTCTCGAACTCGTTCGTCGCGTCGCGTCGCGTCGCTAATTTGCCTGTGCTAATCGCAGTGGCAGTCGCATATTACCCACAAATCGCAGTACGGCCACCGGTAATGGGCAGCATCATCATCACATCGTTGGTGGAGAGCAAGTGAACAACCAGTTGAATATTCGAGTAATACACTCGTACGTGTGTTTTTCGTGAATCTCTGCTAATTGGCAGCAGCAATCCACAGTGCGCAGTCCACAGTCCGCTGTCCAAGTGCTGGATGCACACATTTGTTGTGGTGTATCATCCAAAAATCAGTTCAGGGCAAAATGTGTCTGTGCAAATTAACAAAAACAAAGGCGATCATCGCACGGAGAAGCTCCGATTGAGAGCTGCGCCTGCGCGCGTTCCCTAACCTCAAAAGTACGCGTACACAAAAGCCTTCGGACGACTCTTGTGGCTTGTGGCAGTGTGAAACAGTGTGAAACTGGTTCCAGCACACACACACACACACGCAGATACTCACCGTAAACACACTCAAACACAACATATACCACTGCAAATTGCAACGACAACAACTTAAACAAAACTTCAACAAAACTCAAGAAAAAACGCAGTGAAAAAGTCAAATAAAATTTATGAAAAAAGTCTTATTTTCGGCACGCAAAGCTGACGGGGCAAGAAAGCTCAAAGAAAGAGCAAAAATCCAGACGACTTTCTGAAGAGTTGACCACAAAACAAAACTATCCATAAGCCAGCAACCAAACAACAACCAAAAGTGCGAAGAGCAACCAAACCTATGACGTCATTGGCCTTTGAATTAGCACGGATCTAAAGCCTTGCCGTCTGGCCACCCAGCACCCACGCCTTTACCACAATGCGAACCTCCTTCAAGCTACTGCGGAGGCGCAACGGACTCTGCCTGCCACTGCTCCTGCTGCTGCTGGCCCACTGCGTCTGTGTGTGGCCCGCGTCGGCGGCCAGGGACCGCTATGCGCGACAGAATAATCGGCAGCGCAACCAGGATGTGGACCGCGATCGGGATCGCTATGTTTACCGCAGCAGCTCCAACAGGCAGCGCAACAGCAACCGCGGAGGTGGCCACAGCAACAACGCCCTGGGCATGAGCCTGGGAGCGGGAGGCGTCACACTGGCCAACAGCATGGAGGATCAGAAGTCGAACGAGTTCGTTAAGGGCAAAAGTAAGTTCTCGATCTGTCTTCGTCGTGGAGTCTAGGCGTGAGACCCTTCCATCTATCACAATTGTGTATTTATGTAGATTTGCGTGCGTTTCGTTCCCTCATATATCATCAGCGAAGACGGCCCGGCCCGGCCCGGCCCGGCCCGGCCCGGCCCGAATATGGTGGCCATATTTATCAACATATCCGTATCATCAGCATAGTTCTCAGTTCTGTTGGGTTTAGTCGAGTTTCGGCTTGGGTTTCGGTTACAGTTCCACCAATATGGCACTGTTATGGTTTGGTTTTCATTATCTTATCGTGGGACGTGTGCACGGTTGGGCCGTGTTTTTTTTTTGGGTTCTGTTTGCCTCTTCTGCTGCAGTGCCACAGTGCAACATGTTGTTGTTGCTGCTGGTTCAGTTTCGGCTGCATTTTGTATTATTAAGTGTTATCGTTACCCTGGAAACAGCAGTGGGGTATATACGGACTGGCTCAGGTCTTCCCTAATGCCCATCAATCTTTCGCAACTGATAAATCTCTGAGAATTTTGTGCACACATAAAGGATAATATAGTGCCAGTTGTACAGGGTATCCCTCTATTCTATATGCCGAATTGATCGAATACCTTTTACTTACTTTATACCTGCCCTTTGCTGGTCGTCTCACCTGCCCCTGGCCCCTGGCCCCTGGCCCATTGCTCACCTCTTGACTTGGCGCTGCCTTAGTTAAAGAGTCTCTTGTGTGCACTATCGTCCCCCTGCCACAGTACTCCCTGCCCACAGTTATCACGATGTACCACAAATATTACCGACTGATTAGCCAGAGTGAAAGAATTTCGTTTGCCTTCTGTTCGAGTGCATTTCGTAATGTCAAAAGTACAAGGTAAAACCAGAGCTAATAGTGTACAGATCGTTCAGTTTTTTATTCGTCTCTGAACTTTCCAACAGCGTCAGCAGCAACAGAAGAGCCAACTGCAACAAGCGACACAATTTCCAGCTAAAATGGCGACTCGACTCCAAACTGTTGACTCTGCGAATCTCGAGGGTTTCGCGCTGTGGTTTCTGTCGGCTGTGTGTGTTTGGCCGCTGTGCGTTGTGGTCGTTGGGAAATTAATAAGAATTTGAATTCCAATACAACGGTGTCCGTCCGTCCGATTGTTTGAACAACCGTTTGGCAATACGAACGGAACGGAAGGTAACGGCACGGTACGGCGAAATTTAATGAAAAGTTCGAGTACTCGCCGCACTCGCATTTGCCTCGCTGTTGCGTGCTTTTTGTCTGTTTTGTCTGTTTTGTCTGCTGTTTGCGCAGTACTTTGGGGGCAAATGTTTGCATTTGGCGGGCAAACAGAAAAATTGAACAAAAAATACAACAACAAGCTCTATCCTCCGCCTCACCGCCTATTCCTACCCAACGATAGTCGATATTCAGTGATCTTGTAGCTGCAAATTAATATCTGTCCGTCCCTCCGTTCGCTGGTGGCAATTGTGCAAATATTTGGACAAGCAGTTAGCCCCGGTACCTATGCTAATGGAGTGGCTGGCTCTACGCAATAGCCGGATACGCCTAGATAAGCGAGCTATGACACCGATAACGAGACATCGAAAAGGTCCCCCCCAAGGACTACTTCTACCCAACGCATCGTGTCCCATGATTGCCCGATGATTGTTACTCTGTTAATCTTTTTTTTTTGCACAACTCGACGTTGAAATTGTTGGTTTGTTTGGGTTGCTTGGCTTTTTTCTCTCTCTCTTTCTTTATGATCATAAATAAGCACAGCTGCGGCAAATATGCAAATACTGGTAAACGCTAGAGAAAACCCTGCCACAAGCTGCACGTGCATGCCAAATGGGAAACTTGAGCAGCAGGCCACTACATATAATAAACGCGATTATTGTTAAAGATTTTATTGCTCCAATGCCTGGTAAATACTGAACTCATTTTCAATTATACATTCGTAGAAATGTGCACATTCGGTACAGTGGACACACACGGTAGAGTGTTGCTCTTCCTGCTGGGTTTTCCCATTGATACCACTCATGGTACTTGGGGGTACTTCCTGGTAATTCCCATAATATATTTCCATAATATTATTATTCTATTTTGATGATCTTATTCTAAGATATCATTTCTACGCTATATTCTACTCCCATTAGTTTATTTTCTGTTTCCAGTTCCCTTACGTTTTCCTCCTAGAATTTGGTGCTCAAATCTATGGCAGGCACGCTCCTCTCTCTCCCATTCCCCCATGCACACACAGAGAACCCATCTGTTGCCTGTGTGTGTGTGCGTGTTAACGCTTGAAAAACCACATTCCATAGTGCGCTTTACTGCGGCGAGTCGCCTTCCAAGCCGACTTGGAGTCCAATCAGCATCCATCCAACTATCCATCCCCTTCCCCACTGCCACACTCTAGTCCCCCCCTTCGTGGCGTAAGCTTCAGCTAATTACAGCGTGAGGCACGCGCTATCCTCTCTCGTCCGTGTCTGTGTGTGTGTGCTTTGCATTTTTCTATAATACTTCTGATTAAGCCATCGTCTATGGCCAATAAATGGCCAAATTGAAATGCGAAATGTCCAAAAGGCAGCTCTAGACTTGCCTCAGTTTGAACTTTAAGGCCTAAGACTGAGTTTTGCTGTTGTTGCATTTACTTTTAGACGTTTTCCAACGGCTGCTGCAAGCGGAATACTGGTTTTCCGAAACCCACACACAGCCACGCAGCCACACAGATGCAACGAGTACAGAGAGAGAGAGAGAGAGAGAGAGAGAGAGAGGCACAAAGAGAGAGCATCTATGGCTGCTGCGATTGCGCAGCGTCGCTGCCCCCTTCTCTCGCTCACTTGTTGATTGTTTTCCAAGAGTTTCCTCTCCGCTCCCGCATTTGGTTTCAGTTTTCCAGACTTTTACGACACTTTTCCCTGCAGCCCCCACAGCAGCATCGAAGGCGGTGGCGGTGGCGGTGGCGGTGGCAGAGTTTCGTGAACTTTTGACTGCAACACCACTCGACTCTCCCTTCCCCGCTGCCAGCGTGTGGGCGTCCGATGTGATGTCGAAAGCAAAGCCAGAGTTAAACCCAAAACAGAAACCAAAACCAAAACTAAAACCAATGCTGACGCTCGCGTCTCGGCCCACGATTCTTCTGGCTGCTGCCTCTCCTCGATTTTCTTGCTGTTTTGGCTCGGCTCGGCTCGGCCTGGCCCTCTCCTCTGTTTTGTTCTCTATTTCGCGGTTCTATGCCTAAAAATAGTTGCCAATGTTGGCAATGATTGCGAGCGTTTTCAAAGCCAGGCAGCAGACCAAAAATGGCGCCAGGGCGTGCTCATTAAGCCTGGCCAGAACCGAATGCAGCTGTGCCGACCGGGAGGGGGGGGGCCTAGTGTAACTGTTGAGCTTAAGGGGATCGAGAACAAAGAGAAGCAGCAGCAGAAACAGCAACTGCAACAATAAGCTTATCTAATCCAAGCATTCCTGTTGCTTTTGCTGTTTCTGTTGCTGTTGCTGTTTCTGTTGTTGTTGCTGTCGTGAGGCACGACCTGCGCCCAATTGTTGTTCGAAACAAAATGAACGCGCTTCGAACACGAAAACCCAAAACCAGAAGATGAAGATGATCAAGGAGAAGAGGCAGCAACATCAAGGGAGAGGGCAGTGATGAGCCGCCACAAGGCATCATCATCCAAGCGGCATGCTGGGGCTATGGCTGTGGCTGCGGCTGTGGCTGTGGCTGTTGTTGCATCTTTGCTTTGTGGTCGTTGCCTGATTTGCCTTTGCTTAAACACTGCGAGAAAAATAAAGCAGTTGAGCGAGAATATGGAATTTGGAATACATTTAAAGAAATGTAACTTTACATTTCATCTGCTGAAATAGGTTTAATGTTTTCTCCATAGTCCTTGCAGCAAGGAAGTGTGGAGTGTATCCCATTTCTCTCACTGCTTTTCCGAGGACAGTTTGTTTGTCGGTACTCTGTTGCTGCTGTTGTTGTCGTTGCACTCCACTCGCCACTCCACTCTCCACTCAATTCCAGTGTAAAATTTGTTCTGCCATTCTGAAGATGCGCCTGCGCTTGCGCTTGCAGCGTTTTCTGGCCAAGATTGTTCAGGCCCTCTGGCTCACCCGCCCTCTCAGCAACTGCAAGTTGCGCTTATTTGCCTTCGCATTCGCCTTCGTGACGCCACGACGCGAGCATAGAACACAGCAAAAAAACTGCAGCAAGCTGCAATTGCAACAACAAACACGAAAGAAAGTTGCCGCAACAGCATTCTGCAAAAGCGAGAGAGAGAGAGAGGGAGTGATAGGGAGAGAGAGAGAGAGAGAGAGAGAGAGAGGAAAATTGCAAAATCCGCGCACGTAAGCGACGGGCCTGGAGACTCCAACTCTAAGCTCTAAGCTAACTCTAGAGTCCCCAATCCAATCCGATCGCTGGCTGGTTCCCGTCCAGTGCTCCGCCCTCCCCTCACCGTAGCCATAATGAGCTGCGTGTTTTTTAATGGCCGCACAAATGAATTTATTAAGCACTTTTACACAATTTCATTGTAAAAGAGGCGCGTGCCAGCGCCGCTGCTGGAGCCGGCCACTCGATTGAAATTGTCGCAAAACAGTTATGAATTATTTATGTGGCAGACAGTGGATGGAAAGGAGGGGAGGTAGTGGCATTATGGATCATGGAGTGTGGCATGTGGATTGCCGGGCAATGATAATCTATGACACCCAGTGATCGGTTGTTTCAGCTGCTGCATCTGCATATGGAAACGGACTCAGACTCGGACTCGAACTGGTGCCAACTTTCTCCAGGGGGGATGGATGGATGGCTGCAGATCAATGTACTTGCTCTTGTACCCCTTCCAACACACTCGGAGTTTAGCCAGAGGGAATAACGGAGTACGGTCCGGCCTTATAATTTGATCGAATCGATTTTGTTGGGCAAGCTGCGAGCTTGGCTCTGACAAAAACAAAGCATGCTTAATGCCCTTTTAAATCTTTTGTTATATTACAACAAGATCTAGACAATTCTGGTTCCTGCCTGCCCCGGGCAAAGGTACACAAAAATGTATCTGAAAGAACAGCAGCAGCAGCAGCAGCAGCAACAAAAACAATGCTACAAAAAAAGATACGAACCAACAGGAGAAGAACAAGCAATCCAGATGGTCTCTTCTCTCTGGCTGTGGCTCTACCTCTTGGATTTTGGTTTCGGTTTCGGGCCATGAGTTAAAAATCTTTTCCACGAAATGAAAAAACACACACACAAAACGTGAGCGAGGCAGCAACAACAAAAACTGTTAAATGCGCAGAACCGGCTGAGCGAGTCGTCGGGGTCTTGTGGCTGGAGCTCGGGTCTCTGTCTATCTTGAGGCTGCAACACACACACAGAGAGAGAGAGAGAGAGAGAGAGAGATGGTGAGGGGCGAACTTCAAGAACGTTTTGCGTCTAGGCCAAAAGAGAGAGAGAGAGAGAGAGAGAGCGCGAGAAGGAGTAGGAAAACCTCACGAGTCCAAAAGTCAAATCACAGATGGAAAAACCGAAAGAATCGATTATGCAGTGCTTTCTTCTCCTTTTCCCCCATTTCCATTTCCATCTCAATCTTCTGCTGCCGCTACTGGCAGGGGGAGGGGCTAAGAGCAGAGTTAACAAAAAAACAATATTTAGAAAGTCAGCAAAGTCGGCGGCAAAGTGAAGCTTGGAATGCGGTTGCCTATTAATCAGTACGTCAGCTGTGTGGCACGAAGTGGCAGCAGGCAAGGGGAGGACAGGGCGACTGTACGTACAGCTTGGGGGCTACGAAGGGCACTGGTGATGGCTTGGCATACAAATCGATAAGCAAATACACACACACAGAACGTGTGTGTGTGTTGATTAATCTCGCTGACGAGTTTGTTGCCTAAGTCTTTTGTTTTAATGAGCACATCATGAATTATGACTTTGATTTGTGCTGCGGCTACAGCTGCTTCCCCCGTCTCGACCATCACTCATTAGGAGCGGCTGCCGCACTCTTGGCCTTAGCCTAAGGATTACAAATTAGCCTTTTTTTTCTCGTACGCGGACTCTCTGATGCCCTGATGCTCTGAGTCTGAGGCGGGCGTGTCGCTGGCCAAGAGAAAAATCGCATATGCCCCGCTCATTTCACGCGAAACCCCAGTCCGTGGTCTCCAGTTAAAGTCAACATTTTGCCTGGCAGGGGAGCAGCCACAGCCACACAGCCACACAGCCACAGCCTCTGTCTCTGTCTCTGCTGTCGTGGCTTACGTTTCAGGCCTCGAACATGAAAAACTCTGCTGATAAATTGTGCGCGATAAAGCCCGAGCTCGGCGTGGCTTGAAAAGGGTTTCGTGATGTCGGGTTCTCTCGGCCTGAGAATTGAAGGCGGTGGCGCAGACTGAAGGGGCGGGCGGGTAGAAAACTGCTGCCCAACGGCATTGGGGAGCATCATCATTCTCCAGCGACACAAAAACAAAACAAAAAGAGCTCGAAACAAAGCTGAAGAATTTGTACGAAAATATTTGCGCTTCGATTGCCCAGCCGCTTTTGATCAGTGTCCAGCGACAAAGTCGAGGTCCCAGTCGTGGCCTCACCTTCGCCATGCTCCGTGTGCTCCTCTTGCCTTCCTCTTCTTGCTGGGAGCCTGAGTCTGCCGCCGAGTGGAATGCATGGGACGCATATCTGGGCTGGGGGCATTTAACTTTTTCTTCCCATCACAGTGGAATTTCTCCGTTTCTGTTTCTGGCGACATACAAATATTTGTGTGCCATTCGTTCGGTTTCATAATTGTGTGTTTGTTTCTTCTTATGATATTTGTTCAAAGGAAATCAATAAACGAAATGCCGCAGCATCATCAGTGGCAGCCATTTTGGTGGATAATTAGTTGGGGTCCGACGAGTAGGGTTGGGTGACTGCATGGCCAATGATGATGTTGGTTGCTGCACCATGTGGGCTGCCACCAGGTGGGTGTCGTCTCTAGCTTCGACACATGGCACACTTTTGCGGCCCACACGTAGCCCACATGTGCAGCCCTTTTTCCAAAGAATCTCTCGGCGTGGTGTGTGCATATGAAATTGTATCTATTGGATGCAAATCAATGGACTCGTCGCCGAAGATGTTCGACTACGCGAGCAGCTAAAACAGGTCGCTGACTAATGATAACAGAGCGTCTGGTCTCCGGAACGGAACGGCATTGCGTGGGCTGCTAATTATTAAAAACGCCAACTGACTTCGACTCTGACTCTGACTTTGAGGTTGATGCTGGGGCTGGGGCTGGTGCGTCGCCCACTTGTTTCGCTTTTTTGTTGTATGCCTCATTTTATTGCTTCCGAGCATACAACAAACAAAAGACTCGAGCAACAAACTTCTCTCTCTCTCTCTCTCTCTCTCTTTGGCTGCCTCAGAGCTATTTCCGTTTACAATTCGAAGCGAAATTAATTTCCCAACTCAACACCTCCACAGCCATCGGACATTGTGGGATAATTAGACAGTTTAGGGTCACTCCGGTTGGACCCTTCCATTAGTTACTCCCACTTGAAATGCACAACCGAAACTACAACAATTTCCCCTTTTTTTTGTCAACTTTCTTTTGCAGTCTGCATCGGCACCAAGTCCCGCCTGTCCTCGCCCTCGAACCGAGAGCATCATTACCGGAACCTGCGCGATCGCTACACGAACTGCACCTACGTGGACGGCAATCTGGAGCTGACATGGCTGCAGGACCCCAATCTGGATCTCAGCTTCCTCGACAGCATACGCGAGGTGACTGGCTACATTCTGATCAGCCACGTTGACGTCACCAAGGTGGTGTTTCCAAAGTAAGTTTGCAGACAGTTCCCCGAATTCAGGACAGGGTCTAACCTCTTCCCCTTGCAGACTGCAAATCATTCGCGGACGCACGCTCTTCAGCCTGGCCGTGGAGGACGAGAAGTACGCGCTGTTCGCCATTTACTCGAAAATGTACACGCTGGAGATGCCCGAACTGCGGGACATCCTGCAGGGCGGCGTGGGTTTCTTCAACAACTTCAATCTCTGCCACACGCGCACCATTGTGTGGCGGGAGATCCTCACTGGCAGCACCGAAAACTTCAATTACACTTACAACTTTACGGCGCCGGAGCGCGAGTGCCCCAAGTGCCACGAGAAGTGCGGCAGTGGGCCGTGCTGGGGCGAGGGCGCACACAACTGCCAAAAGTTCAGCAAAATCAACTGCGCCCCACAGTGCGCACAGGGCAGATGCTACGGGCGGGGGCCACGGGAGTGCTGTCACCTATTCTGCGCCGGAGGCTGCACGGGACCCACACAGAAGGACTGCATCGCGTGCAAGAACTTCTTCGATGAGGGCGTCTGCAAGGAGGAGTGCCCGCCCATGCGCAAGTACAATCCCACCAGCTACATCCTCGAAACGAATCCAGAGGGCAAGTATGCCTATGGAGCCACCTGCGTGAAGGAGTGCCCCGGCCATCTGCTGAAGGACAACGGCGCCTGCGTGCGCAGCTGCCCCTCGGACAAGATGGCCAAGGAGGGCGATTGTGTGCCCTGCAACGGGCCCTGCCCCAAGACCTGTCCCGGCGTCGAAACAGTCAACTCGGGCAACATTGAATCGCTGCGCAACTGCACCGTGATCGATGGCAACATTCGCATCCTGGACCAAACCTTCTACGGCTACCAGGATGTGTACGTCAACTATACGATGGGTCCGCGCTACATTCCCCTCGATCCCGAGCGGCTGGAGGTCTTCTCCACGGTGAAGGAGATCACCGGCTACCTCAACATCGAAGGCAACTTCTCGGGCTTCCGGAATCTTTCCTACTTCCGCAATCTGGAGATCATCCACGGCCGCCAGCTGATGGAGAGTCTCTTTGCAGCGCTCTCGATTGTGAAGTCCTCGCTGCACAGCCTCGAGATGCGCAATCTCAAGCGGATCAGCTCCGGCAGCGTCGTCATCCAGCACAACCGCAATCTCTGCTACGTGGGCGACATACGATGGAACGCTGTGCAGAAGTCACCCGACCAGAAGCAGTGGATCAACGAGAACCTGAACGCCGCCGAGTGCCGTAAGTGGACGCAGACTTAAACGAATCCCAGAGTCACTTTTTAAACCCAAATCTCTTATCTTCTATAGGCAAAGCTGGCCTGGTCTGCTCGGACCAGTGCAACGAAGACGGCTGCTGGGGATCGGGCACGGATCAGTGTCTCAACTGCAAGAACTTCAACTACAATGGCACCTGCATCGCCGACTGTCGCAACATTACCAAGTGAGTCCAAACACCCAATCCAGCCAGAGATCTTTCCGTACTAAACTGAATCCCTTTTCCCGTCTTTTAGTGCCTATCAGTTCGATACGAAGACGTGCAAGATGTGTCATCCAGAGTGCCGCACGTGCTCTGGGCCCGGGGCCGATCACTGTGACGAGTGTGTCCATGTGCGGGACGAGCAGCACTGCGTGTCCGAGTGCCCCGAGGAGAAGTACAGCGAGAATGGAGTGTGCCTCAGGTGCCACGAGACCTGCGAGGGCTGCACCGGACCGAAGGACACGATCGGAGCGGGCGGCTGCAAGACCTGCAATCTGGCAATCATCAACAACGATGCCACCGTGGAGCGCTGTCTGCTGAAGGACGACAAGTGCCCCGACGGCTACTACTGGGAGTATGTGCATCCGCAGGAGCAGGGCACCCTCAAGCCGCTGGCCGGGAAGGCAGTCTGCAGGAAGTGCCACCCCCGCTGCGAGCTGTGCACCAACTACGGCTTCCACGAGCAGGTGTGCTCCAAGTGCGTGGGCTACAAGCGGCGCGAGCAGTGCGAGGACGAGTGCCCGGCCGACCACTACACGGACGAGGAGCAGCGCGAGTGCTTCGAGTGCCATCCGGAGTGCAAGGGATGCACTGGGCCCGGCTCCGACGACTGCATTGCCTGCCGCAACTTCAAGCTCTTTGGCTTCCACGACGCCGCCACCTACGAGAACTCGACGCTCTTCAACTGCACCTCAAAGTGTCCGACAGAGTTCCGGCACGTCAACTACCAATCCCTTCAGATCGGACCCTACTGCGCCTCCAGCCCACCGCGGGGAGGCAAGCTCAATGCCAGCCTGGATGTGAACATGATTGCCATTATCACCATTGCCGTGCTCATAGCGACCATCTGCATCCTCTCCGTGGTCACGTACCTCTGTCGCCAGAAGCAGAAGGCCAAGAAGGAGACGGTCAAGATGACGATGGCCCTGTCCGGCTGCGAGGACTCTGAACCACTGCGCCCCTCCAACATTGGGGCCAATCTCTGCAAGCTGCGCATCGTCAAGGACGCTGAGCTGCGAAAGGGCGGTGTCCTGGGCATGGGCGCTTTCGGGCGTGTCTTCAAGGGCGTCTGGGTGCCGGAGGGCGAGAACGTCAAGATCCCCGTGGCCATCAAGGAGCTGCTGAAGTCCTCGGGCGCCGAGTCCAGCGAGGAGTTTCTGCGCGAGGCCTACATCATGGCCTCCGTGGAGCACGGCAACCTGCTGAAGCTGCTGGCCGTCTGCATGTCCTCCCAGATGATGCTGATCACGCAGCTGATGCCGCTGGGCTGCCTGCTCGACTATGTGCGCAACAACCGCGACAAGATCGGCTCGAAGGCGCTGCTCAACTGGTCCACGCAGATCGCCAAGGGCATGTCCTACCTGGAGGAGAAGCGACTCGTGCATCGCGATTTGGCGGCACGCAACGTTCTGGTGCAGACACCCTCGCTGGTCAAGATCACGGACTTTGGGCTGGCCAAGCTGCTGAGCAGCGACTCCAACGAGTACAAGGCGGCCGGCGGCAAGATGCCCATCAAGTGGCTGGCCCTGGAGTGCATTCGGAACCGCGTCTTCACCAGCAAGTCGGATGTTTGGGCCTTCGGTGTGACCATCTGGGAGCTGCTCACCTTCGGCCAGCGGCCACACGAGAACATCCCCGCCAAGGACATACCCGACCTCATCGAGGTGGGCCTGAAGCTGGAGCAGCCGGAGATCTGCTCCCTGGACATCTACTGCACTCTGCTCTCCTGCTGGCACCTCGATGCCGCCATGCGGCCGACTTTCAAGCAGCTAATGACGGTCTTTGCGGAGTTCGCCCGCGATCCGGGCCGCTATCTGGCCATCCCCGGCGACAAGTTCACCCGCCTGCCCGCCTACACCAGCCAGGACGAAAAGGATCTCATACGCAAGCTGGCCCCCACCTCGGACGGCTCTGAGCCCATGGTCGAGGCGGACGACTATCTGCAGCCCAAGGCAGCGCCTGGTCCCAGCCACCGCACGGACGGCACTGACGAAATTCCCAAGCTGAATCGCTACTGCAAGGATCCCAGCAACAAGAACTCCAACGGCGGCGTCGTCGGCGATGATGAGACCGACTCGAGTGCCCGTGAGGTGGGTGTCGGCAATCTGCGTCTCGACCTGCCCGTCGACGAGGACGACTACCTGATGCCCACGTGCCAGGGCGCCGGCCCCAACAACAATAACAATCACATCAATCCCAATCACAATGTGACCGGCGCGGGCACCACCGCTGGCTACATGGATCTCATCGGAGTGCCCGTCAGCGTGGACAACCCCGAGTATCTGCTGAATGCGCAGGCCCTGAATGTGGGGGAGGCGCCCATACCCACGCAGACCATCGGCATCCCTGTGATGGGAGTGCCCGGCACGCTGGAGGTGAAGATTCCGATACCGGGCAGCGAGCCGACCAGCTCCGACCACGAGTATTACAACGACACGCAGCGGGAGTTGCAGCCGCTGCATCGGAACCGCAACACCGAGACCAGGGTGTAGCCAGTCGACTGCCAACCCACTGCCAGAATGGAATATTGAATTCTTGCCACAATACCCAAGTGCCTTTTGAAGCCCACGCCAACGCCAACGCCAACGCCCACGCCATGCGGATGCACGGGCACGTGCCTTTGAATGCTGTTATCATAGATAGAACCCATTCGACGCCTGTATAAACCAGAGCCCCCAGCCCAAGCCCAAGCCCAACCCTAGGATAGATGTGTACATTACTACCGATATTACTCTATAGTGTACTTAGCCCCTACCCTCTACCCCCTATGGCATAGCTTTGTGTATACTCGTACTTCTCTATCCTAACCCACTAGCCACTAGTTGAGTAGTCAGCGGTCAGGATCGTCGTCGCGGTCCTGCGCTTGTAGATTCTATGTAATTACGAGAACAAAACACCGATAGTGCATTTCTTAGACGCCTCCGCCACGGCGGATCCTTCGATCCTTCGATGGTCCGCGCGGAGGGCGCACACTAAGCTAAACCTAAACGTATCTCTAGTTCATTTGGCCAACCTGTCGCCAGATGCATCAATAACTTCTTATCGTGAATAGTTAGTTATAGTTAGCGCCTAGCTTCCAACTGTGATATATGTAGATTGTAGGCAATATTTAAGGACACTTTCAGACACGATGAACAAACCGAACGACTCGAAAAACCAATCAAAAGTTACATAGAAAACAGATAGATGTGCAGATTTAGGTCTAGTTTCAAATCCCATTCGACATCATGAAAAGTTTTGAGCAACAAATCCCTAGCGTGCCATGCGTCGATCGATGCGATTCTCCTAAAGATTTCGAATATTTGTTTGGCTGCTGCTATCTCTAGTGTAAGTGTGCGCGCTTAGGCGATACGTTAACGTTAATACGATAAATCCCACAGCAAAATATCAGTCCTCTACATAAAATATATTTACTTCTTATAAACAGATTTGTAGATTGGCCACGTGTAGCTTTTGCATAAGGAATATGTTACTTTAATTTAACTAGTTTATTTCTACATCTAAACACAATATACAATATACAAAAATATAAAATAAAATAATATCATTTTTGAATGTACTTTTACGCTGACATTTGCTTTTTAACACACCAATTAAGGAGAGTTTCCCCATCTTTGGAAATAAGTCTTGGGTGCACTTGAATGGATTTGATATTTTTTAAACCCGGTACTCGAAAAGTAAATACAGAAGAATGATCATGATCAGCATCAATAGCCGAGCCCATATATAGCCATGTGTCTGTCCGTTCGTCTTGTTTGACGCCTAGTTCTCAGAGACCATAAGAGCTAGGGTCTCCAAATGTTGTGTGAAGACTCATGTGATATCACACTGAATCAAGTTTGTTTCAAAAGTTCGGCCCGCCCTATTTCGCCCCCTTAGATGATGGCAGATGTAGAAAAAATGTACAATGTAAAACTCGAAAAAAACAGATTCATGTGTACTGAGTACCGGGTATAAAAGTATATATATTATTCCTTTCTTGGACCTAATTTTGTAACTCACCTCAGTAAACTTTCATGGCAGCCCAACAATAGGCAAGCATAATCCAGGCTGCACGTTTGGTCTCCCAAAAGTAGGCTGCTAGCAATAATGAGCTGAAATAATTTAATGCACCCGCTCAAAAGCAGGCTACACGTTGGTCACTTTGTGGCAACACTTTTCCCGCTAAGGTCCCACTGAAATGGATATGATGCACCGCCAAAGCAGGCAGAAAACACAGCTGGAAGTACACATAATTTCTGTTTTGCTTTATTTAATTATTCAATGAGACATTTCGAATGGATCTGCTATAGAGGGGGGACGTGGGGCACAAACTGCAGTTTGTTGAATATCTTGTTGTATCTATGTGTATACTCGTGGTATCTGCATGTAATTGGATGTGTATTATAAGTGGTGTAGACTATTTAGACATCGGTTCGTATATATTGAAAAAGTTATCCATAGTTTTGTTTTACTTTCATAAAAGTTCAATTACATCAATTATGATTAATGTTAATTTACGATAGTTTTGTGGTGTTGATGTGGATGCGAGGAGGCATCACTCCCAGCGGGAGTGTGTGTGGCTGTGTTCTACATTAAGACAATCTCTGTTTGGGGTTGTCTGGCTAATTTTATTCAATTAAATAACTCAAGTTAGTTGTAGCTTGTAGTTGTAGGCGGTACTTAGAGGCAAACAATATTCTGTACGACTTAAAAGCAATTTTAAAAAACAAAATCAGTGCTGGGCTCGTGGCCCACTAAATCCTAAAGAATACTAAACTCATGAGTGTGTCTCTGTGTGTGTGTTTGAGTGTGTGCTGTTGGGCGTGAGCGGTGTGTGTTTGTGTGAGTGTGGGCATGGCCCAGCAAACTTAATTGATAAACATTAAATAACATTTGGATTCAAATCTCGCATCCCCAGCATAGGATCTAAGCATAAAAGACAAACTACAGAGCGGCAAAGCGCTCTTCTTACGATTAACCCGCCCCCCACGCCCCACATGCCACATGCCACATGCCGGTTGCCACATGCCACTTGCCACCTGCCCCTAGAGCAGCAATTAGTGCCTAGTTCGTACATGGATTACACGCCCACGCCGCAGAGAGACTTGGCCGCGACTGCTGCTGCTGCTGCTGCTGCTGCTGCTGGCCAAACCTGCACCAGACACATAAGCATCTGCATCTGCATGTGCAGATGGAGTAGGAGCCGTAGCTGGAGCTGGAGCTAGAGCAGGAGCAGGAGCATGAGCCTATCACATTGGAACGCGCCGCGCCAGCAGATACTCGGAGAACTGCTGCCCCCCGACACTGGCCTCGATGGTGAAGCCGGCATTGAGGAGGCGCGTCAGCACCTGGACCGAGTTCAGCTTACAGTAGCCATTGAGGGGAAAGCGGATGATTTGCCCCCAGTCACCCTGGTTCCAGGACACGCCGCTGCGACTCGACTGTGTCGCCTGGCTGGCCTCAGGGAAGAGTTCATCGAGCAGCGCCCGTTCCGCCGACAGCATTATGCGCTCGCCCAGGTCCGGTGAGATGTGCAGAGCCACGACCTCGTAATTGCAGTCATGCGACGTGCTGGTCCGTGGGCTTGTCTTAATGTGGCGTGCCGGTGGAGTGGGTGGCGCCACCAAATAGTTCCCATTGCGTACACGATCCTTGCGCATGCTCTCCAGCTGCTTAATCATCGCTGCAGGCGACACGTAAACATCATCCATCCAGAGCAGGAGACAGAGAGCAAGAGGAAGGGAGGGGATAAAACGCATATTAACTCCCTGTAAACTGTGCGAAGAGAGGGACAACGAGGTGGCTGGCTGGTTACTTACGTTCCACTTCGTAGTAGCGTGCCTCCTCCAGCAGCAGCTCCAGATCGGGAAAGTCCTCGGCCACCAGAAGTCTTGAGTTTCTCATAAAGTTCAGAATGTGACGGAACATGCCACCATCGCGATCGATGAAGTAGTGCTGCTTCAGCGAGTCCAGCACAATCGGTATCTGGCCGTTGAACAGCTTCGCCAGCTTCGATTCCGGATACTTGGTGAGCGTCTCCAGGGAGCTGGTGTAGATGGTGCCGCCCACATCGATGTGCACGGGCGCCGTGTAGCGGGAGGCGGCCGCCACGCAGGGTATGCCTGTGATGGGCTTGTGGTTGCCATGCAAATAGGAACTGGCCCCCGCCGAGCCGGCGCCTCCGGCTGCAGCAGCTGCCACAGCGGCAGCGGCCGCCGCCGCCCCGGGCAGCCCCAGCGGCGTCACTGAGGAACTGGCGGGTGGCGTCGGTGTGGGCGAAGAGGAATTTGAGATCGTTGGCGAGACGGTGGGTGAAGCACTGCCAGCGATACGAATTTACGAATTACGAATGAGTTTTGCCCGAGGATAGGGGGAATGAATGCTTCGTGTGTGTGTTGCCATCGAGGACTCACCTGATTTTAATGTCGCTTCTGGCATAAATGCGGCCCGTGGATGACAAGTCGCGTGGCTCCAGGGCCTTGACATCTCTTTCGCGCTCTCGATCCATATCGCATTTTTTCCTGCAATTTCATTAATTGTCCAAAAGGTTTGATTAGCTTACAAAACAGATCGAAAGCCACACACACACACACAACCACAACCACAACCACTCTCCATACACACATAATAAAACTAATCATGAGAACCAATTTTGGACTCCAGCAACGTTGAAGGACAGCAAACGTGACAACGAAAATGCAGCAACGCTTGCAGCCACACAGCCAACCACAGGGCTCGTTCCGTTCCCCATAAAGGTTCACACACAGAAAGAGAGAGAGAGAGAGAGGGAGAGAGAGAGAGAGAGACAGGGTCTGGGACAGACTGGCTTGGGTACATATATATTTCATATGGCCCATAGTCTTGGGCCGATTGTGTGGGAATATTTGGTTTTTCATTGCGTTTCCATTGGGGCACACAACGATCCGTCCACCCCTCGGGCGATCGACTCTCCGCAGCTTGGGTCGTGGACAAGACAAAATCGCCGTACCGCCATCGGGGATGGAGGCGGGGCTGGGGGATGCAGTTAATGTTAACGGCCATCGAATGCATCGCTTTGGCCGTGGATGACTCTGTGCCTGTGCTGCCGCAGCCGCTGCCGTCATTTAGCCGCAAGTGTTGCAAGTCGATTTTCACACGAAAATCACATTGTTCGGAGCATCGTTATGGATGTGGGTGGATGCTTAGGGGAGCTGCAATGGTGGCCATGTGGGATCCTACACTAATTATGATGTGTCAGTCGAATGCGTGCCACTCCCCTGCACGTATACGCAATGTGGAATGCTGCCCCACCTAATACCAAGAGGGCCTTGCAGCTATCTCTATCCGTACTCATTCGTGCAGCTGCCTCCACATCAAATCATCATCATTCGTTTCATCAGGATCAGGATCAGTTTCAGTTGCAGTTCCCCTCTCCCGACTCTCCCGAGAAACAGACACAAATTAATAAAACTCAATCAGGTTTAACCTTTGCCCATCCTCGTCGCAGTTTGACAAATGTGCCTCATGTTTTATTGCACATTAACCGGAGTCCGACTCTGACTGACTAACCGATGGACGGACGGAGCGATGCTCTCTCCGCAGTTTTCCTGCTAATTAGGCGACAGCTGATGGAAAGCAAGAGTTACTCTGTAGTTGCAAACGAAGAGAAGCTGCTCCCAAGAGCACACCGATAGGGGAGTTCAGTTTCGAGCCTTTTAGTCCCATTGATTTTCTGTCCAAAGAGCATCCGATCTTCGCCCTGTTCTATCTCCACTTCAGCTGGCATCTATCCTAAACAAGTTTGCGTTTTTTTCTCTAAATGTTTGAGACCCCGCGGCACTCCGACTGGATCTGGGGCTGTGGCTGTGGCTGTTTCTGTGGCTTGAGTTGGGGTTGGGGTTGGGGTTGGGGTTGTGGTTGGGGCGGGGGCTGGGGCTGGGTAATTACGATTTGATTAACTTTAACTACATGAACATTCAAATGCGAATGAGCACGGAAGGGGAACGAGAGGTAAGCTATAGAGAGAGCAAACACGAGAGAGTGGTAAAGAGAGAGAGAGAGATAGAGAGGGGTTTATGGCAAATAAAAATAAAAACCAAGAGCAGACCCGCAAAAAATTGCACAAAATAAATGTCTGCAAGGCATTCTCATGGCTGGCACACAGCTACAACAACTGGAGGGGTTTGTGTGTGGCAAGCAGAGGGAAAGGAAGAACCTATCCAGAGAAATAAACTGAGGGTTTTTATTAATTTATGGCAATTATAAGCCGTGAGTAATGCGTTCAATCAAACAATGGATATTCGTTTATGGCAAAATGACTTAATAGGTGCCCCAGTGCCAGTGCCAGTGCCAGTGCTAGTGACAGTCCCTGGCAGCTGCACCCTTCCTCTTTATCATAAAACATTCCCCCTAGCCACCACACTCCCTTCAACGATTCCTGTCCTGCTGCAGCCACAAAATATGCAATGCCAGTGCCTGGCCTCTTGCCACACGGCCACACAAACAATTCAATTTCAATTGCTTTGCGGCCCACTTGAGCAGGTGGAACAACAACGACACACACACACACATGGATATGTGGACATGTGGACACCCAGAGCCTAACGGTATTGTATATAAGACAACCACTGCAGTTTGCATCCTATTCTAGTCCATTATCGCCTGCGGCTGTATCTTTTCTATGCCGTCTAGCAGCAGGATGAGCACAGCAGAGCAGAGCCGCATAAGCATAGGCAGTGGCAGTGGCAGAGGCAGAGGCAGAGGCAGTTGCAGCATGCGGCAAGGTAAGCTGGAAGAGAACGAACCGAACTGGTGCTGCAAAGAGGGCGGAGTTGGCAGAGTTATTCGCAGCGCCTTTGGTTACACTTGAGCCGGAGTCTCATTGCTGTCGAGCCGAGTCGACTGTGAGAGATGAGCGCGTGAGGCGTGATTCCTCTGACATCTCTTCGAAGCTGCAGCTGGAGCTGCCATTAACTCTTGGCATTGCACATGGCCGGGAAATATCTTCATTCCGCGCAGCACTGAATTTCCTTTTCCACAAGCAGAAGACACACGGAGGGCAGGAGGTGGCAGTGCCACACCGACTGAGCTTATTAGTTTGGCATTGTGCGGATTGAGGTGGGTCTCTCGGTCTCGGTCTCGGTCTCGGTCCAGATTGATTCTGTTGCTCCGCAGCTCCTCTTTTGCGGCTGCCTCTTTGCCTGAGGGCGAAACATTTTCCAAAAAGGAATTATGGACAAAAGTGGCCGTTGGCACATGCTCAATGCTCAATGCTCAATGTTCGATGGGGAATCCTCATGGTGGGGTGGAGGGAGGGTGGACATGGTGCTGCCCAGGCAATTGCCCAAACAACACGACTACGACCACGACTTGTGGTCCAGGGCTGCGTAGTTATCGCCAGAACAGAAAGTCCCTCCCAAAGCCAGGACAAAAGCGAAAACAAAAGCCAAGAAATGAGCTAAAGTGCACCCCCCCCCCCCTCCCAAAACACACACAGACACAGATAAAGGTAGAAACACACACCTAGGGAGGAGAGTGGTAGAGGGGGCAGGGGATGAGGTCGCATCAGACGTTGACGACTGCGACTGCGACGCTGACTATGTAACCCTAGAAAATGTCCTGCGGCCAGCCAACCTTCCGCACACAAAGGCCAGACCAGACAGCGTGAGTGTCCTGGTTGCAAGAGAGGGCAAGATAGAGGGAGCAACAGAGAGAGAGAGTGTGCCATGTGGCAGCTAAGCCAGAGCGAGAGGAGGCGAAAAAGGGCAAAAGCTGACTAGGCCCCCGGCGATCGTTTGGAATTAGTGCGGAAATCATGGATGGATACGGAACGAAACCAAGCAAGGAAAGCAAGCCAAGCCGAGGACCTGCTTGTGCTGCTCCAGCTCCAGCTCCAGCTCCAGCTCCAGCTCCTGCTCCTGCTCTTCCCAAGGCGACGTATTTTACTACAGACAAGTCCCGTCCATGTATGACCATTCCAATCAATGGCCGCCACTCGGTCTGTGCCTCATTTGGTCGCCTGCACCGGGGCTCCACTGTAGCCGAGTAAGGTGCTTGGTGTTTGGGATTGAAACTTGGGGTTTTCAGCCCGCTGCCTCCTCCTCCGTTCCTTCGTTCCTCCTTTGCTCTTCCACTGGTCCGTGGGTGTCCTCTAGGGCTTTACTGGCTTTTACATGCGAGTCCATGCATGTGTATGGGGAGCCTCCTCATTCATTTATCCTTGCAGCGCCAAGGGCAACGAGCGGAGAAGCAAGCAAGCAGCAGCAGCAGCAGCAAGCGGAGTAACAGAAACAACAACAAAAGAGCAGGAACAGAGAGGCAGCAACCGCAGCGGCAAGGCAGGGTAAGGCAAGGGAAAGGATTCGTCTGCCAACTCCCGCTCAAACTCTAGCTTTGGCACAGGAAGGGCAGGCACAACTTTTGCGATTGGTAGGTAAGTCGAGAGTCGTGTCCGTTCCTGGCTTTGGCTTACCATCCCCTCTCTGCCATATGTGTGTGTGTGTGTGTGTGTGTGTGTGTGCTCTGCCTGCATTTAAAGATATCATACCCAAAGTTCTTCTCGGTCTCACAGCCCCAATGCTCCCCAGGCATTGCTCCTCTCCAGAGAAGAACAAAAAAGAATATATAGAAAAATAAAAAAAAGAAGAGAAAACGAAGCAAAACGAAAGTTTTCGAGGCAAAATCTTATCTCAATTTTAAAACGCTTGCGGCACAAGCTGTGCGACTCAGTCGGCGTTGGCGTTGGCGTTGGCGTCAGCGTCAGCGTCGGTGGTTGTTGCAGTGGATTCCAGCTCGAAAGTTAATATGAAAACATTGAGAACCCTTCTCCGAGGCACAGCGTGTGCGAGTGTATGGTTTATGAGAAGATTTATCTGCAAACTGCAACACTTGCAGCAGCAGCACGAGGCAAGATTATGTTTGCGGGGCGAGGCTGAAGCTGTGTAGGGGAGCGGGGCAAGGGAGTTCCAATTAGGCAAAGACTTATTCATGGGGCGCATAAGAACCCAAAACTTACGACTCCAGGGAGCACCCCACATGGAGAGTGGGAGGAAGAGCTCCTGAGATAAGGGAATGTGGCGCGGTTTGTGTATATAAGCAAGATAAACATAAAGTTAACACACACACACACACACACAGATAGAGAGAGAGTGAGGAGCGTTGGGCAAAAAAGAAATCGGCAAAATGTCCTTGGGGCATGTTGCAAAGAATCCAATGCCTCAAGTGATGGCTCCCCCAGCACGATTTGCGCTCGTCTCGCAGTTGGCCAAAAAGCAAGAACCCAAAAATCAAAACGCTGATGAGCAGGCAAATGAAAAAGTTGGCCAGAGCCAAAGTAAAACACAAAAAGCCAGAACTAGGAGTCGGAGTCGGGTTGCAGTTGCCACACACACACACACACACACAAGCACACAACTTTGGCGTCCTCGTCGGCGTCTTTTGCCCAAAGGGTCCACAAACTGAGGCAGGAGTTGGAGTTGGAACTGAAGCTTTAGATGGAACTGCGGCATATGGGAAATCAGTCCACGCTCCGCTCTGTGCTCTGTGCTCCATGCTCCGTGCACCGTGCCCTCTGCCCTGTGCCCTGCACTGTTGCCTGCCGCAGCTACGAAAATTGTTGGCCAAAGTTGCAGACTGTGTGGGCCATGGCATGGCAAATTGTACAAATATATGCGATATATATATGAAATATTTGTATATACACACACACACACACACACACACATGTGTGTATGTGTGGATATGCATTTGTGTTTGTGTGGAAACGAAGTCTGGGGAAAAGTTGAGTGAGTGAGTGAGTAACTGGAGTCCCGGCATGCTGGTACATACACTGAAGCAGCAGATATTAAAACGCTGCGAGGCTTTCAAAAATAAACTTTGAAAAATTTATTAGAAAATATTAAATAAAAACGACGATTGCGCTGCATATGGCTCACTCAGCAGCAGCAGCAGCAGCAGCAGCATCAGCAGATGAGGATGAGGCGGAGGTGGAGCGAGCGAGCTCCACATATGCAGAGCAAACATTACTCAGGCAACTCGCTCGCTGGCAGACAATTCCCGGCTCATGGCACAGGGCGGAGAGTACAAAAAAAAAAAAAAAGGAGCTGTACCAACAGCAGCAGCACGACGACAGGACGACAAGGAAAACAAGAATAAATCTATTCAGAGGAGGAGAATATATTCTATCTGGATAGTAGCGTGCGAGTGTTTGTGTTTGTATCTGCAGCTCTGCCTTGTTTTTATTTCTGCTAAATTCGAAAATTGAATTGTAAGTCAAAAGCGCAAAGGATAACGCAGGGAAAACGCATGCGAAATTGCCGTAAAGGCAAACATTGCGCATACGCAGCGTTGTTCCACAGCACCACCAACAGGAATGGGGTAGATGCTGCAACAGAGGGCGGTAGAAATAGAGCTATGGAGCCCCAGTGATTGCCAGTGATACTTAATCAAGTGTACATAATAATTACCAGCCAAATTTCCGCTTCACCAGAGCTCAAACAATGAGCAGCGCAGCCATTCGAATCGGAAACCATTCAGCCATATCCTCACGAGTCCTGGCACTGCAACTGCAACTGGCAGTTGCACAGGCAGCGGGGCAGGAGGCCTAATTGGTGCAATTTGAGTGTGCATATCGCATATCGCATATCTCAGGCACTGCCACTGCTACAGCCACAGTTGCAGCCGCGCCAGATGCAGATGCAACACAAAGGCCACTGAAGCAATACGGTCTTGCCATTTTCAGTGGCAGCGGCGGCAGGTGCAGCACCCATTGAGTTCGAGTACTCTAGAGGACATGCACGATTTGTAAGAACGAGGCGAAAGATGAGAAAATAAATTATGAGAAGAAAATAAACAATAAAGTAAAGGCTTCAGAATTCTAGGCAACTTTCAATCCAAATTTATTAGTGAAAATCTGTGCATTTAGTTGGAAATATAGCAAGGAACCAAAGGAGTGAGTAGCTAGGAGTATTTTATGCGGAAAAGCCACACGAAATAGCTACAAGAACACATATTATTGAAGAGAGTTCCATTAGTTATTATTGGCTTGATTTTTGGTCTCTCAGAAGTCATCAAGGAGTTCTATCATCGCCATTAAGAGGTCAATCCGTAGTCGTGCCACCACACTGAGTGGATCGTTGCCTTGCTGCTGAGTGGCAAATTGCAGCGCCATGTTGATGCTGGTAATGATGCCGAATTGCAGCTTAATTAACACACAGCGTGTTAAGAGCTTTTGTGCTCCGGCTAAAGCCCAGTCCTTCGGCGGACAGGGAAGGCAGTCATTCAAATCCAGCCACAGCCGCAGCCGCAGCCGCAGCCGCAGCCGCAGCCTTTGACTATTGGCACGTAATGGAAATCACTTTGCAACTGGAGTAGGAGAAGTGGCAGTGGCAGTGGCAGTGGCTGGAACAGTAGCAGCAGCGGTGGCAGGTATAGACTATGTAAACGCGAACCCAAGTAGCTGAAGCCTGAATCCGCAGAATGAAAACAAATTAGCTGCCGAAGCGGCGCAGGCAGTGGAGCAGGCGGCAGCAGCCGAAGCCGACAATTGGGAAAGGCTCTGCTTGCCGCGAATTGTGGCACAGCGAAGCTCGCAAACAGACAGACAAACAAACAAGACTTTGACTGCGGCTCCGCCCTCTCGCACATGGCGAAGGGCACCTTTTGTGGCAGGCATGCAAAAAGTAAAGCGAAACGAGCACAAGATGAAACCAAAACCCAAAAACCAGTTGCTTCCACACACGAGGCACGAGACACAGCCACAGCCGCAGCCGCAGCCACAGCCACAGCGACAAAATGAGAGAGGAATAGTGAGAGCGAGAAGGAAGGCTAGCGAAGGTCGCTCCTTGCTGCTCCTCCTCCTTCTGCGGGTTTCCCTATTTGAATACAAATCCGCAGAATGCAGCTCGCCCGCTTTGAACTTTGCCTCATGACTTGGCTCCGGCTCAATGGGCAGACGGGCAGAGGGATGGAGGGATGGAGGGACAGAGGGATGGAGGGACGGAGGACTACTCTCACGGACCGTCGATTCCCTTGCTAAACGAAAATTGTGTTGTATTTCGGTATGTACTCTGCCCCGAGGGGTCATCTTTTGGCCGCTTAGTTTTCGACCAGCCACAATACAACGAAAGCCAAAGCCAAGCCAACCAGCCAACCAGCCAGCCAACCGGTCACAGCTGCCCCTCCTGCTACATCCCCACCAGTGCCCGGTCCATCCCCTTCTCCGCACCATCTGGCAGAGCACCATCGTATTTTATAGCCTTTAAGGTAGAAAAAATAATGCGACTCGTTCTCGTCTGCACACATAACTCAGCCGCGGGCTAAGGTTGCCCAAAAGCGCCTCCAGGGTATTGGGTATGATTTTTTCGCCTCTCTCCCTCGAAGACCCACTCCACTCCACTCCTCTCCTCTCCGCTTCTCTTCTTACTTTTGTTTATTTCTCCTTTGGTGCGGGCACAGAGAGCACTTGAGGCATAATTTTTTTTTTTTTTTTAAACAGTCTTCGTTTATGGCGCACATTTCTGACTTGGCATGTGGGAGAGACGAAAATCAGATGCCTGCGGCACTTTTGGCCAAACCAAACCAAACGAACAACAACGGACGGGGGACAGGAAAACAGGGGCAAGGGTAAGCGTGAGGGAATCAGGTCTGGTGGCATGCAACTCGGACTGCTGTCGATGCTGTTGTTGTTGTGTCAAAAATTCGTTTATTACAGAATCTTTTTTAAACTAATTTATTGGCCAGCCGCTTCGAGGCGGGCCGGCACTTTGTTGGCAGTGGCTGAAAGGTTTTCGCTTACCGTTTGGGGCAGGAGGAATCCACCGTCAACGGTGATCGTTGATCCAATGCAACAAACGGAGTCCTGTGCGGGAACGAGAAATCGAAGGAGAAGTGTTAGTGGAATGTTTGAAACAAGAATGCGATGATCAAAGAGCTCTCTGTTCTCCTCTCTGTTATCACATTTTAATATTGGTAACAAATAATCTGTGAAAGTCTCTCAAATTATAAAGATCGTGTTCAGCAGCTGATAGAGAATGTTTTTAGGGATGGTTATGGTTTATGGAACTCACAAAAAAGTCGGTATATTTAGGAAATGCACTTTAACTCTTTTTTATTACAACGCGCGCGCAGATAATTTATTTATTTTCGCCTCCAATGTGGGAATCTTTGGATCGAATCGAGTCTCGTCACTGGCTTCTGGATAAAACGTTGATCAAAAAGGCGCGCGCGTAGCGGTTCTATCTATCCGTTTAACTGTTTACTTCCGTTTCCACTCGTGGCGAACGCGCAACTGTTTCGTGTGAAAGTGTTTGCCGCTAGTGTTGCTGCCTTTGCCACTGTCAAGCCAAGCCAAGTCAAGTCAAGTCGAGAGCTTTACCTTACTTGCATTTACGGATGTTGGCTGTGAAATGTTCACGAGTTTCGGGACGGCAAGTCCGTTGGCTGTTGTGCGATGCGGTTGCGTCTGTAGCTCGGCTCGACCGTGTTGCGTTCGAGCTTGAGTTTGAGTTTGAGTTCGAGTTGTGCGCCTCCCCCACCGCTGCCTCAACACAGCGGGTGGAGTTTGTTGCTGGCGTCTTCTGTACGTAGACGACCTTGAGGGAGAGCGAGCGAGCGAGAGAGGGAGAGAGAACCAGTAGAGGTGTGTGTGCTGTATGTATGCTTGCGTGTGTGTGTGTGTGTGCGCTGCGTGTGAGAGTTTAATAGTCTATTTCCGGTTTAAGTGCCTGCCACTGTTCTCGCTGCTGCTGCTTTTGTTGTTGTTGTTGTTGTTGTGATTGTGGCATGCAACATAAGCCGATGTTGCAATTAACCTGGTAACTGTAAATAGAACAATTGACCTGGCTTGCAAATCGTTGAATGGATTAAATGCATGTGTGTGCCTGTGTGTGACTGTGGGTGGAAGTACAAGTTCATGGGGCAGGGGCACATCTGTTGGCCATGCATGGATGAAGGGAACATTGCAATGCATTGGTATTGGTACGAATGCCTG
This sequence comes from Drosophila guanche, assembly GCF_900245975.1. Classification (NCBI taxonomy): domain Eukaryota; kingdom Metazoa; phylum Arthropoda; class Insecta; order Diptera; family Drosophilidae; genus Drosophila; species Drosophila guanche. The sequence continues at coordinate 14,678,010 of NW_022995743.1, read as the reverse complement.
TAACACAAGTGTACGCTGCCTACCCATTTCCAATAATTGTAAATATCAAAGTCTGATGTGTGTTTGCGACACTCTTTCTATATATTGTATGTACTTTTGCCTCTGCATACATATGAATGGGTGCAAGTGTGTGTGTGTGTGTGTGTGTGTGTGTGTGTGTTCTTGTGTTAATGACAAAGCATAGAACGCTGGAACGCCGCCGGCCAAACGAAATGAAACTTTGTGCGGCATCAGCTCCAGAGACTTTGAAGCAGAAGAAGAAGCAGGCACCACCAGCAGCAACGGCACGAAGAACGGGCCAACAGCCAACGGCGCCCGGGGGCACACAACGAGCGACGACTGCGACTGCGACTGCGACGACGACGAGGATGAGGACGGAGGACGGAGGACAGAGACGGTGGCAGCTGAAATATTTTGTTGCCCCGCGGCAATGCAAAGAAAAACTTGTGATAAATATGCCCCAGGCCATGTTTCAAAACACAGCCAAAGAGCCAGCGGGAAAGAGTAGAGACAGAGAGAGAGACACGGAGAGGGGGAGCCAGAGAGCGACAGAGCTATGGGCATTGAGCTGGAGAGAATGTACGTTCTGTGAGGCCTGCAGTTAGGCAGCTGTAATTAAAATGAGTGCAAACTCTTGCCCAACCACCACCCAGCCACCCACAACGCACGCCCACTCGTCTTCCTGCCACTGCCCCACCACTCCTCCACTCCTCCACTCCACCACTCCACCACTCCAGCGCCCAACCCACTCTTGCAGCACTGTCGCATCATTTTTCATTGGCAATTGTTTGGGTTGGATCTCCCCGGGTCACATTCATTTCGTAGTATATGCAATGCTCCGTCATAATATTGCACTATTTGAACACGGCTGCAGCCACTGCCAGTCATTGCTGCTGCTGCTCGTGCTCCTCGTGATCCCTCACAGAAATGGCAGCGTGACACGATGCTAGACAGCGTCCCGGTAGTGCATCACTCACGCTGCCATCGCACGTGTCCCCACTGACATTTCAATTTTTCATATTTTATCAGAGCTTCGGCCTACGACGAGTGGAAATTGTTGCAATTTTATCGCTCATTTCACTCATTCAGGCTGGCTGGAGGGTTGGGTTGGGTGAACAGTAGTGCCGATGCTAGAGGGGAGAGGGGAGAGGGCGGTGCTCTTTTATTGTTTCAAGCATGCGCCAGTGGCTGGGGACGAGAATGGAGAAGTCGCCTGGCAGGGAATTCCTTTTTATTTGGATGTCGCTTTGTGTTTTTGCCATTTTAAATATTTTTTTAATCACAAGCTCACGCACACCACTCCCCCGCCCACACCCACACCACACACACAGAGTCCCATATGTACGTCTCATACATATGGCAATACCAATATTTCAAGCCAATTTGCTGCAGTTAGCCGCGAGCGGACTGCCAACAAAATAATTCGACAAAATGTGTGCGGCGCGCTTTATGCTTTATTGTTTGGATCGCCCAAGGGGGTCACAGAGAAACAGAAAGAGAAAGAGAAAGAGAAAGAGAAAGAGAGGGAGAAAGTGTGAGGGGATGAGAACAGAGCAAAGCTGCAGCATCTGCAGGACTCCATTATAAAGCTTATATGTACATGCACATGTACTGGAAAGAGTGCAGAAATCAACGGAGACATTACTCCGCCCGTTGCCGTTTTGTAATAATTTGTTGATGGCTTTTTAAAGTAGCCCATCTCCATCGCCATGCACAGTCTGCATCGCCATGCATATTTATTCATGACTTGTGCATTTGTGTGTTAATCAATATACATATACAAATGCAAATGTACAGAGAGTGTCTGTGAGAGAGTGGGTATCAGCAAACAAACAGTTAAATGCCAGCGCATACAATATGCTGACAATATACGCAGATTTTCTTTGTTGCCCCATTTTACTGCTAGCACCAGAGCATCATCAGCATCATTATTGTGATTTTTTATTATTACTATTATTAATGTGAATGTGTTGTTTGGCTGTGCACACACAGCACCTCACGCACGCACACACATGGAGAGAGCTCATCAGAGGGACACATTCCGCACTTTAAACAAGTAAAAAGTCACGCAAGGGTTGGCAAGTCGACGAAAGGATGTCCCTTGAAAGATGTGTGAATTGGCTTAATAACTCTCTCTTCCAGCTAAAGTTTCTCTCTTGCTTTGCGTGAAACATTCACACCGATTGTCAAGTAATTTCCATCAAAAATGGAATTGAAAGGTTTAAACATGTGGCTGTACTCTGTTGCATATCAATGCATTATACCCTTGTTTACCACCAAGTTGCGGGGTACAAATAGATGTATATATATTTTGTATTATTAACGATACTTGGCGAACACCACCAGCAATAACAGCAACACCAATAGCAGCAAAAGCAACAGCAAACCGCAACACAAATATATATGCATCACACACACACACACATATTTATGTGCATATGTGTGTATGCATGAGTGTGTATGTAGTGTGTGGATGAAAAGGCTCATAAAATTCACAATGTCTGGCCGCGGGGCTTTTACTTAATGATGCCATTTTTGCCGCTGCGGCCTGAAATTCGCGTTAAATTTTTAACGCACGACCGAACTGCAGCAGCAGCAGGAGCAGCAGCGGGGCAGGGGCCACGTATCAAGCATCAATTCATCCATCCATCCATCCATACAGCCACCCATTCGTCCATATGTGGCACAACATTTACATTAACATTTGAATGGTAATCATTTTACAGCCATCAGTGCCCCATGATGAAATTTATTTTTACAATATAGGAGCTTGTAGCTCGCCCCAAAGCGGAGATAGCGGGCGATATTTGGGGCACAAGAATACTGCCAGAAATAAGGATCAAATCACAAACATATCTCTGGAGTTGTACTTGAGACACTCATTCAACGTTTCTCTTATAAGCACTCGGAGAGTGCTCCTCTCTTTGGCTTTCCTTTGGGGGAACTCCCATGGCATTATAGTGACCCCCCACCCCCCTGGTGAGAGCTCTCATGTGAGAGTGGCATCAAATTTAATTGTGGACACTTATAAGCTGGGAGGTTACAAGTGATGGTGGCCAGGAGTCGATTGCCGACATCCTTTTGTCATTAGCAATGCGTGACACTTGTCATTAACTGCATAATGATTCATTCCTATGCAGTTGGCTAACTTGTCCGACTCTGACTCTGACACACACACACATGAATAATAACTGTTCAAGTGTGCAGTGTATGTGTGTGTGTGTGTGTGTGTGTGTGTGTGCATAATTTTAATGATTTACAAACTAGCCCGTTGGCGCTTTTAGCTCGAAAACTGACAGTTGATATCCAAAGACAAGCAGAATGAGGGGAATATAGCGCAAAAAGAAGATATAGCCGCGAGTTATGAATGGGAGAGTCGGCCAGAAAGGGAGGGCAAACATACCGAAAGAGCGAGTGAAAGAAAGAGCAGGGACCAGTTCTTTATTTCCAGGTTTCGTAGGATGAAAGGGGTGGAACAGAGGCCAGCGGCCAGAGAGAGATGGCTGCAAGAACGGAAAAGGATTGCTCGAACATGCAACCAAGAATGCTCCAGGCAATGCAGAGGCAGCAGCAGCAACAGCAAAAGCAGCAGAGGGACAAAAAATGTGGAAGTTAAAAATAAGTGGGGGGCTTGGGCTTGGGCTCTCGAGTGGCTGTCGGCCTTTGCAGTTTGCATATAATGAGGGTCTCTCATGGAGCGGCATGCCCAGTCTCTGCAGCTGCGGGGCCTGGTTGTCACCTGGCACCAGCTGCTCGACAACCCATTTTGGGGACAAAAACTGTGATTCTGTGCCAAGATCGTAATTATAGTGTAGGCTTTTTAGTTTTGTTGTTTTTAAATTATATTATGCTGCCTCAGCATTGCAATTTATGCCCGGCCGCAGCTGTGGCAACAGTTGTTGCAATGTACCTGACCCCCGCCGCCATTCCAGCCCCCTAATTTGGCACAACACTTGTGCAAACACGTGTCTGCCTGCCATCCCACAGTCCTGACACGCCGCTCCGCTCCGTGCAACAAGTTTCTGGCAGCAACAAAAGCAAACAAACATAAAAATCAACTGTTATTCACCTGTTCCGTTGTCCGTTGTTCCAACAGCAAAACACAAACACCGATCCAGATACAAAGACACAAACACACGCGCAGACACAGAGACAGAACCACAAGCTACACTCTCAAACACTCTCGAACAAAACCACTACGATGGAGCGTGGAGCCCAGGTGCATGGAGCATGGTGCAAAGACAACGAGCGTCGTGTGTTTTGTGGCGTCTAAAACAGTTTGTTTTGTGGGGTCTGTCGAACATGTTGCATCGAGCTTGCTGCGAACAAGTCTGTGCTGGCTGCCCTCAGGATGTTATCAGCCGCAACATAAACACAACCGCAACAACAACGATGACGACGACGAACAGCAACAGCAACTAAGTATCCATATCCTCTTCCTCTCCTTCCCCCACTCACTCTCTGACGCTCACATTGGCTGTTAGCCCATTTACCAAACCGGGCTTAGCTTGTGCCAATGTACATTCGTTGGCAGGTAAGGCAGTGCCACCTGAACGTACGCTGAGCAGCGGTTGAGTTTCACCTCTGTTTCATACGCCTTGGCTCGTCAGACCACGAGATGGCAATGTTCGACGGATACGACGGCGACGACGACGACGCCGACATTCCGCTCACCTCTCTTCTCTCTCCTCTCCTCTGCTCTTTCGCCTTGCCCTGGGGCGTCCGCTTGTAATTATAATATTTCAACCCAAATGTGACCTGCGGCCATGCGCCAATGATGGATTTCAGCTCTCTGCCGCAGCCGCTGTCGCTGCGTAGCCTCTGGTGATGCTGCTGCTGCTGCTGCTGCCCCTGCTCCAGCTCCAGCTCCTGCCCCCTTGCCCCTGCATATAATATAGCATATATATTGCTACATATATATTGTTAGCTCTGCTGCCGAAGACGGCGGACGGCGGAGCGATGCGATAGCCTGAGTATCCAGCAGATACCAGATACGAGCACGACCAGAGGTGCGCCGCCGTTGTTCCGGGGTTGCTATTGCCATTGCTGTGCTGCTGCTGTGTCTGTGTCTGTGTCTGTGGCATGTGGCGGTGGCTGCGGCTGCGGCTGTTGCTTTTGTTGCTGCTCTGCAATTTGTGGCCCGGGGGCAAAGCGGATTGGCCTGCGGCCAGACATGTGAATAAAATTACATTCACTATTTTATATGCCATATGTATGTAAGTACGGCGTATGTACATACATATACATATATATGTATGTACATATGTACATAGAATTATATTAGCACTCGCACTGGCATTTATAGGTTTATACGCCAGTCAGAAAAATCCTACGGATGTAGGTAGAAATAATTGAATTGGCACACAAATAATCGCATTGGAGCTGTGGCTAAAGATGAAGATGAAGCTGGCGCTGGGTACCAGGGCAATAACAAGATTAGATCACTGAGAAGAAATCGCCGCTGGGCAGCTGGCAATGGAAAAGGGTAAAGCGCAAACGATGCTGCCACTGACAAACCACAAAACCAGGTCCGAATGGCCAACACCAACAGCAGTCTCCCCAGCGCACCGCTCACTCGGTGTGGCTCTCTCTCTGTGGCTGTGGCTCTCCTCTGAGCGTACGGCCAGGTGAACATTAATCAAGCCAAACAACCAAATAACTTATGGCCATGGCTAATAGAGACATTCGGCCAGCTGGCTCTGACTCTGACTCTGACTCTAGCTCTGCTTCTAGCAAACATTTCACTTTTGATGAAACGAAGAGGTTAACACCAGAAAAACGAGTCTAGTACGTACATAATTATTGCCTTTTGCTCAAAATAGGCAAGATAACTGATTACTCTATCCAATGTGCTGGCTTTTTGGTCATTCAATTCAGTTGCTGAAAACATAAAGGAGAGTGACTTTTCGTTAAAAATTCTGTGAACTCCGACCGACCTCTGACCCTTCTGCTTTTGCTCTTGATTCCACATTCTCTCCTTCCCTTCCCTGTCCGCTGCTGTGTGGAAACAATTTAATTCAGTTACATAGTCTGTTGAAAGAGTCTTGCGGCAAGTGTTGTGGCATGTTGCATTAAAGTTCAGGCCATAAGTAGCTGTGCCGCCTGTCTGTGTCTTTCGGCGTCAGTGTCAGTGTGTGTGTGTGTGTGTTTGTGGTAATTAAATTGACATTAATTAAACTTACGCGTCCTGCCACTGCCACAGCCACAGCCACAGCCACAGCCACTGCTCAAGTGCCGCTCATTAAGCAATTAAGGGATAATTATCAGCGGCGTTGCCTTTTTGCAATTTTCATGCGCAAAGTGTTAAAATCACTTAATAGGTGGTGGCCCATAACGCGTCGAGCTGCCACAGCCTGGCCCTGTGATGCTGTGTGCTGCTGTTTCTGCTGCCTCACCTTGCCCCGTGTACGTGTGGCAAGGTGTGTGCGTGACTCTGTGCGCGTATGTTTGTGTACGCACGCGGCTGTTTGTTTAAGTGTAGCGTTAAACGCGGCAACTGACAAGCCCAAGTGGCGGCAAGGGCGGCAGTGGCAAGTGGGGCAGCAGGGGGCAGGGCACCTGTAAGCAATACGCCGCGCAGTTTCATGTGCAATGTTGAGCCAACAACAACAGCGGCAACAGCAGCAGCAACTAATAGGCACTGTCCATGGCCGTGGAGCAGAAGCTTCCATTTATGCAGTTATAGAGTGAGCCAGAGACCCAGACGGAGTGGGAGATCTGCATGACACTTTGACAGGTAAAAAGCAATGGCAGTGGCTGTGCCAACAACAACACAACCACAGCCACAGCAGCAGGGCAAGAGGAAGCATTCTCTCCGCTGCCAGCAGCCAGCAGCTAGCAGCCAACATCCAACCGACGAATCAGTCAGTCAGTAAAGCAATTTACAGACATCTGCCACACATCTCTCCCCCACACACACTGTGTTATTTAGACACCTGCAACAGACAGAGACAGAGGGAGAGACACAGAGAGTGAACGAGAAAGAGCAAAAAAGCGTGTGAAAAGCGTGCAAGTTTCACAATTAAACGGAAGCCATGACCAGTCCACAGACTGCCAGCAGTAGCTGTGCGAATTGAGTGGCCATGGGGAGTGGGATGTGGGATGTGGGGTGGCAGTGGAAAGTGTGCCGCCGCGTAATCTAGTGCATGAATTAAGGTCAACCATAGACGCCGTGATCATAGTTAATGATTCGATTGGCACCCAGCCCAAAGAGGAGTTTCAAGGGTTGCTCTACTAATTTTTTCTACTAATTAAGGACAGTAATAGATCTGCTAGGCAGTACTGGGCCCCGAGCAAATCTACCTCCCGCACTCAAATACCTGAAAACTATTCAAACTCTTAGGTATCCACTTTCATTTTAGGGCCCCACCTGACATGTGACCCTTATCATCTCCGGGCCACAACCAGAGACAGAGACAGAAACAACGACAGCGACACGACGGTCATCCCCAATCGCATTGGCCTCCGCATCCTCCACATGCCGAGCCTCAACCCAGAGCTAGGCACTTTTAGCCTCCAAGCAAATACAGCAAAAGGCCGCTTGAATTCCTGTTTCTGTGTGCTGCTGCTGCTGCTGCTGCTGCTGGTGCCTTTGTGATCTGCCTTTGTGGTTAACCCCCAACACACACCTCTGCCTGTACCCTTGGCTCTGACTCGGACTCCATTCGCCATGTCCCACAGCCATATCCAAAACTCCAGCTCCAACTCCAACTCCAACTCCAACTGTGGGTCTGGCTCCATCTCTGGTCATAAGCGGATTGGCCCCGGAGGTGTAAAACTTGTTGTTGCTGTTGCATACTTTTCGAAAATGCCTGTCAATGCGTGACATTTCATATTTAAGTTATAATCTGCATGCATTACTTTTTGGTAGAGACACAGCGACAGAGACAGAGAGAGAGAGGTAAGCAGAGAGGAGTTGTACTTCAGAGGTTACTGTTGTGGCATGTGGAAATTTAATGGCAGACTAAATTAACTCGAGGCTAATATTCAATATATGTAGGTAACAGCCATATAAGCCTCGCAAAGTGTCTCTCTCTCTCTTCACTCCTTATATATGTATGTACGTCCATATGTACATACATAGATATATTATTTCTCTATGTCTATAACTTGGGGATCCCTATGATAGGATGTTGAAATGAGATTTAGATTGAAATGTTGCCTGCTTTAGAAATTAAACAAAAACTTATTAAATACCTTCGAGCCATCAAGTTGCAATTAATAACGGGTTTATCCCCCTAGCACACCAACAGCAAACGCTCCCACCATCCCTTCTAACTGTTGCCGCGTCAAACATGTTGCAAACATTTTAACCTGTTTCCATGCTTATCAGAACGAACGGCGAACGCATCTAAATTATCAGAGCAGAGCGCTGCTCTGCGCTCTCTTCTGCCGGCATGATAAACACAACGAAGTTCCGTCCTCCCACCCATCTCCCGCCAACGACCCAGCCACATCAACGAACATGTTGCGTCGCAGCATCGTTTGACGGTGGGTGGAGGTAGGCCAGAATGAAGATGGACAGGAGGGGAGCCCCAAGGCCAAACACACCGAACCTTTGCATGAGCGAGAGGCAAGGCAGACAGCAGCGTTACACACAGAGAGAGAGTTAGAGAGGGAGAGGTGGAGAGAGTTTGGGGCGTTTTACGTTACGATTTGGTGTGCCCGAATGCGATGCTTGGTTGATGTCGCTTCCAACCACTCTTTGCCCCACCGCACATCCCTCCACACTGCACCCTGCCTCACCTTGGCATTCTCCACTGTTCCTGCTCCTCCTTGGCCCACGGCCATTCGCTTGTAATTATAATATTTCATCCCAAAAGTAGCTCCCAGGCATCAGTCAGTTTCGGTTTGCAGTAAGTGGAGAGTGGGAGACTGAGCTGCAGGGGGCGACACACACACACACAGAGAGGAGGAGAGGCTGAGAGGAGAGACAGAGAGAGAGAGAGAGAGAGCAACATGGTTTTGGCAACAATGCAGCAGCGACAACAATGATGAATTTTTGAACTCAACGTGTAAAAGGTACAGTGCTGACTGCCACCTGAAGGACGCACAGTGGACGTTTGGTGAGACATCCCTGGCTGGTATCCTCAGAGCAGCCCTTACCCAGAGGCTGGTTCCCATTTCTTTGCGTATTCCACAGGCAGTGCTCGTGCTTATTAAATACCTCTGTCCGTGTGGGGTATTATGATGACCCTGTATGGCTTCTTCCCCACATAAATTAGCCTTCAATCCAGGCAGCTCCCCGCTGCGGAATGGCTGCGGGTAGAAGCGCTTAAAAACGCTGACACATGAAATGCAATTCGCTGCAGCGACGGCCGGATCCAGCGACTGTGGCATGTCAGACAACGGTATTAAGAGCAATCGAATCGCTTGACAGGAGCAGCGGGATTTCCATTCCCCCCCCCACCTCCACCACGAGCAACGCTGGTCAAGCCTGTTGGCCTGTTCTGTTCTCTTCTACTCCACTCTGCTGCGCTGTGCTGTGCTGTGGCATTGTGATAAATTGAGCCAAATGCCCCGCCAGGCCCCAATCATATTGAATGCTAAAATAATGCCCAAAACCCGACACCCAATACCGGGTTATGGGATTCTCCTGCTGCCTTTCGACTCGGACTGGATTCGCATTACCGCATCGTTTGCGGCGACATTTAATTAAAATTTCTTTCAGCTGATAGGATGGCCGTGGCCAAAAAGTTTTGTTAGCCCCATCTCCGGCCACCCCGCTCGCGCTTATCAGTCGGCAATTTAGTGGCTTGAAGATACACAGAGCAGCTCTTTTCCCCGCTCTCGTTGGCACTGCACTAATGGCCAAATGTGCACACCAATTGGCCGGGACACTTCAGAACCAGACCAGACTGCACGGGACAGAATGGGTCGAATTGGCCAGGATTTGCCTGTTGGAGGAGTTTGCACAGAGCGGCACAGAGTGGCGATAAAGCGACGCTTAATGACGCCAGAATGGCTGCCACCATAACCAGAACCAGAGCCAGAACCAGAGCCAGAATGAGAACCCGGCATTGTTACTCGTATCATTATGATTATTTCGACTCGGTTCCCGGTTATCTGGCGTCCCGACCATTGTCTCCGAGCAGATGTGCGGCTGTGTGCCAATAGTATTACACATACGCCTCATAGGCAGCCTTTTAATTTTCCATGCAGCAGCAGGAGCATCCGCATTCAGGCTAGGCTGCTTTGCACATCCTGCCCCCATTTTGGGGTAAAAATTAAACGGAACTTATGCCGCAATGTCGCTGACGTTTCCTGTCTGCCATTGTGTGCGTGTGTTTCTGTGTGAATGGGAGCAGGATGGAGGGTCCTTCCACTGACAAGGGGGAGTACTAACCGCAGAGGAGTAACCAACCCTTAATGATGTAAAGTCTTCAGACAGGAGAAATCCTTCATTTGCTGGGGGTTTTATGAAAGTATTCAAGTTGATACAGTGTCAAGTACTTTTTTGCTTTTTTAGTTGTTGATTAGTGCTACACATCAGTTGATGGTTCGGCAGGAGTTTAGTCTCTTTCCTGCCTGTGTCCTCCTCAAAGGATATACATAAATGGAAATGCATTCAATACATTTTTCCGCCATGAGTCTCTGTGGTCAAATTAGACGCTTCAGTGAACAAACAACGCAGCAGCCGCCGCCGCAAATGTCAAAAGTCGATGCCATTTTAGACACAATTTAATTAACATTCGAATGAATAAACGCTACAAACAAAGCTTGCTCCTTCCTTGTGCGGTTTTGTGTGTGTGCAACCGTGTGGAAGCTTATGCAACTGCCAGTTGCATGCAACAAAATCAAAATCAAAGTGTTTCGTGGCTATTCAGCTAAATAATTTGATGATCCCATCCCGCCACCACCCCCGCTGCTGGTTTATCAATTCAATTTCGCTTTTCGGCTATTCTTTACTTGTGGGTGGAATGTGGAAACCCAATTAAAGCCAAAAAGCCAGCCAACTCTTCAAGTCAAAGTCGAAGTCAAGTCCTATGCCGCAGCCCATGCCCTGGCCATGCCCTGCCCATGCCCAACCCAGGACCGACCCATCCCATCCAGTCGCGTTCGGCTCAGTTCTGCTCTGTCCTGTCGGCTGCCTGGGCTGCCCCCGGGGGAAGTTCTTGCCTCAAATAACCTCGGGCCATGGCAAAGAACCGCCAACAATGCCAAAGCAACAACAAAAAGACAAATACGAGGCCAAAACGAAAATAAAAAGCAACAACAACTGCATTTTAGTTTCGCCATCCCAAAAAGGCTGCCAGCAATGGATGCACTGAGAGAAGCGGCATGAAATGAGCTCAGAATATCTAGAAGGAGATAATAAGGATGAATAATTACTAAATAAAAAGGCCACGCATTTTCTACAAAATAAACTAAGTTCTAGGAGGATTAGATGATATTTTAAGATGAATAGAAGACCGTTAAAAAGCTGCAGCTAGGTGTAAGTCCTTGCTTTTCTCTCAGTGCCGTGCCTCCTTATGTACTGCGGCTTATGTACTCAGTGCGGAACAGCCAAGTTGAAGGAGTTACGGATGCGAAGCATCCACTGCAGCAGAATCTGAAGCTGACGCTGACGCTGACGCTGACGTCGCGTCGACGCTCTTTCTGTACGACGACTGTACGAAAAAGCGTGGCTGCGTGAAAAGGTGGCCTGCGGCGGGCAGAAACAGCGACAGAGGCAGCAGCAGCTCCGGCGTTCGTGCGCTTCGCTGTACTAATGTTGCCCCAGGACTTAGACGCTTTGTAGAGTAGTGAGCAGCGGCAGGAGCCGGAGAGCGGGAGAGCGGGAGACAGGGACAGAGTTGAAGGAGCGCCCGGAGCGATCTCCAGGAGAGGCGGAGGCAGCATCGCCCGAGGATTCGCGCCTGCGCATCCCACAAAAAGCTGCAGCTGCAACACAATTCCGTTTTAATTTCAGATTAATGTGAACAATTGGGAAAAGTTGCAGGTGACTTATCATTCTAATCGAGGAATGAATCTACTCAGAATGATCTGTTAATCATTCCAGAGTAGGAGCTTGTCTTCGATGATGGATGCCGTTGAAGTCTTCGTCAACTGCCATTGCCACAGCTCTGTGGTCTATTTTTCTAATAAATGGGAAATATTCATTTAAAATAGTCTCTTAGAACTTGAATAACACAGGCCAGGCCGCTGCTTCATTCGTGGCCGAATATTTTGTGTAAAATATTTATAAATGAATATTTTTCGGCGGAAGTGTTGAAATTGGAATCGCGCTCCAACGCCTCTACGCCGCTTCGGCCGGCCCCACCGAATCTATGCATCCACCTGATGGTGGGTGCGGGCCAACAAATGAAAAACAAATATTAAGCTTTTGTTGTTATGCCAAAATAGTGCTAAAAATCCACACAGAGCGCGGTGGGGAGGGGAGGGGTCAGAGAAACAGAGAGCCAGAGAGCCAGAGAGACAGCGAGTCAGCGAGTGCTGCTGTCCGCAAAATAAACGAAAATTGTAAAGTGTTAAAAATAATAAATTATTTCTGTTGTTCTAAGTGGTATTAGAAAATGTTCATGCATAAATTTAATTCGCAGCGAGGCTGAAAAAACATTTCTAAATTGAAACTCCATTGTCCACAAAGGAATTCGATTGGGGGACTAAATCGAATGCCAAAAAATACACCGAAACCAGCGAAAAACAATGACGGACCGGATACGTTTGCTGCTTTTAATATTTGATCGTTTAATGCTCGATTCCTCTGGAAATTAAATGATATTCTACTCCTTAACGATGTAATTTAGATGCCAGAAAAGAGCAGTTTCATATAAATGGTGTTTAATGGACTGCATGAGATCGGGCTTCAAATACTTTGAAAGTTTATTAAATTGTAGATACAGATGGACGACAGATACATAGTTATACTTTATCTGACAGTTGCACGGCCCAGCACCAGCCATCCCTGACATCGAGTAAATGTCAGTGCCTGTGGCCGACTAATCCCTGGCCCATGGCCCGGGGGCGCCACACTCTCCCCTGCTCCACTTTGCATATGCCGCAATTTATGTAATTTGAAATGACTCGAAATGAGTGGGAGAGTTGTGCGGTCCGTCCCAAGAAGCCCATAAATAACAAATACTTTCCGCTGCAACAGCAGATAAGCGAGAGCCAACATCGAACTTGTTTGAGCAGCCAGCATGCATGGCCGAACGGGAGAGTGAGAGAAAGAGAAGCGAGCTGCTATCACAGCATCAATGGTGCCTCAGGGGTAGTGTATGGAGGGGGGGGCAACAACCGCTTAGAACGTAAACACAACACAAACAATGCAAAAGAGAGGCGAAAAGAAGAGCAGTACGAGCAGGGGGGAGTGTAAAGGCAAGCCCCGTTAAATTGAGGGTAAGGCTGCATTGCTCTTTCATTTTCACCGCTAGCTTTCGCATCGAACAAAGCCTCTATGGAGGCTGATGTTTGTTGCTGCTTTACCATTACATCAATATACCTTGAACAGAGCAGGGCAAGGCAGGGCAGGGCAGCAGAGTGAAGCAGCTCCAAACACGAACATTTCTTACCCAGCAACTGCCGCCGGGCACTATTTCTTCTCCATCTCAGTCTCCTCTTTCACTATCCGAATATGAAATCTGGCCGCAGGGCTGACAAGAATGAAATCCAACTCGGTTCACAGCATAACGAGACAGAAAGAGACAGCCACAGACAGACTGAAGGAGAGACAAAGAGCGAGAGCGAGAGCGAGAGCGGGAGACCCATAGAGTGGAGGAGGGCCAGTTTAATTGCAAATGAAAACCAAAGATCCAAAGCTCACTTGGCCAGAGATTTCCCCACAAATGAATCAGTATTTTATTAGATATATGTTAATTATGTACACACAAGTCTGTTTCCGTTTTTGGGGCCACCATTAGCCCTGTAGAGATCCAAATGGATGCCAAATTTAACTGAGGGCGATATACATATTCTCACAAACAAGGAATGTGGGAACTTTTTTTTTATTTCTGCCACACACACACATACACATACACATACACATACGTATTGAAAGCTATCTTCTGCTGAAGCAACAATGCTGCAAATGTCCCCCCGGCGATCGCTCGTTGAGTGCGGCGGGGCTACGAAGCTCATTTATTTCACAGTCGTGGACAAGATAATCGCCAATGTCCGCCGCTTAGAGGGAGCGGAGGCAAGCGGCAAAGGGAGCTCCCACTGCTGCCTAGCCGCTGCTCCATGGCTCAAGGAAATGTATTCCAATAATGTTCACACGGAATCCATTTCGAATGAAGTCGTTTTCGTTGGCCTGTCTCCAGTTAAGACCTCATCTGGCCCAAACATGTCAGTCAGTCAGTGAGTCAGTCAGTCGTCGCTCAACGAGCAGAGTGGCAGTGGCAACAGCTGTACGACATGGACACATGCAACCAGCTTACACGCGCTGCGGCTGTGACTCCATCTCTCTGTTAGTGGCCCAAACAGACGGTAACTGAAACTGTCACAACGTCGGCTCGGACACCTTTGGCGCTCGTTCGACTTCATTTTGGTATCAGAGTCGTCTCTCGGGTCTCTGACTACAACTCCGCCTGTTGTCATGGCTGCTAAAGCCACAGTCAGAGCCAGAGCTTCATCTACAACTCCAGCAAAAGCCAAAGCTGCTCTGGGGCCTGTTTCGCTTGTAATTATAATATTCCAGCCAACCCAGAATCTTGCCCACGGCCAGCCACAGGAAGATGAAGCGGCGTCACACGGAACTCTCCTCGTCGTTGCTGCCTCTGCTCTGCCACATGCAACGCAACGCAAGACGGCAACAGCAACAGCAACAGCAACAGCGACGACGCCTGCAGACTTTGCGGATGACCCCCGGGCGCCACAAATGCTGATTACGAAGCCGCCCCACCACCACCAACAGAATCCCCATCAGCACCACCGAAAATAAAAAGCAACCAGCAAAACACACACTAAGGAAACTCAACGAAACGGGGATACTCTCACGAATGGGGAATAGAAAGGAGCTTCGGAGTAAATTCAGTTTGATTACAGATTGCATTTTGATTGTTCCCAATAATCCGAGAGAGCGAGCAATTTTCTAAAAAGAGAATTTCAAGGGGGGGTATAATTATTTCCTCTGCTTCGTATTCCAAATCTAAATACTGAGTGAGGGAGGACCTGTGCCCCGACTACCACTTGGAGCATCTACCAGCTCAAAAGGGGGAGTCGGGAAGCCTTTTCCCTTGGTGTGTGTTTGTGTGTTTGGCCTCGGGGGTCGTCCAGGGCCAGGATATCGCTGTCCGGTGGCGGAGCATCTCCTGGCATTTACATGCCTGCGAGTGCGAGTATTTCAATTTATTTCATTGTGCTTTTCATATTACTTATTGCATTTGCAATTTTGATTGCAGTTGGCCCTCGTCCCCGGAGGGGGCAGGCACCAGGCACCAGGCACCAGGCACCAGGGCATATGCAGAACAATGAGAGCATCTATAGGTATTTGGAGGCTGATTGACATGGGAGCTGAAACAACAGTATTTTTTGTATCGTGTAAGACACGTCTATTTGCCCATATTAAAATGTAAAAGCGCTCTGCTCTGCTCGCACACACACACAAAAAAACGAGACAAAAGATAGCTGGAGGCCGCACAGATTCAGTGGCCATTTTTGCTATTATGAGGAATAATATTTTAGTCAAATATTTGATTTAAATACGATAACTTGGCATTAAGTAAATAAACATAAATAAGACAAAAGACAAGCAAACAAATGTCAGATCGAATGGCTTCCCTGGGGCCAAATTGTGATTTTTATACGAATGAAAATGCCCTGCACCGCAATGCCCTGTCCTGTCCTGCCATGATGTTCTGGTTGCACTCTATTATCAATTGCAGCGACATTGATAAACGATGGCTGTCGGAAAAACAGCACAGAAAGAAGCAGCAGCAACAGCAGCAGGAAAAACAAAGAAAATTACAACAACCAAAGCGAATTCCTGTGCGGCCAGCGGATAGAATAAAAGCCATAAAATCAATGCACAAATTGCATAAAATGTCGATACTTATATCAGCATTTGTATCTGTTTGATGGCAGCTTCAGATAAATGTTTCTGACCAATGTACAGAGCTTCAATCAAGTCAGGGATAAAGAGATCCAATAGGTAGTTGGGCTGCTGGAAGGCCTCTTTCCGGGGCCTTAATTACACGGCCTACCAGCATTTGTACAGTGTCCGAGAGTTTCTGCCTCTGGATATCCGTTTAACATACGATTCATTGGCACTTGCCAGAGCTGCATACAGCTCAGAGCTCCCCCCCCATCTTCCGGTCTCAGTCATCAGCTGTCATCAGAGACGAGGGTGGGAGGGGACAAGAGAATGCAATCGAAAACCTTCATCAAGCTGAGAGAGTACAATGAAAGAGGCAGACTAAATAATCTGTCGTGTTCAATTTGAGGAAATATGAGCCAAAGAACCGTCCAAAAACAATCCGAACAATGGCCGAAAACTAAGCCCCGGCCCCACAAACAATTTTCCCAAAATGAATATTGAAAATGAAAAATAAATACAAAGCTACACTCGAACAAAAAAAAGATGCTAAGAAATACGAAAATGTGTAAGTGTGAGACAATATGGAGGTTTTCTTTCCGTGTAGACAAACAGAGAAGGGAACCAAACAGGGGCACACGAGGCAGGGATTTGAGCTTGAATCCTGCTCCTGTATGCAACAACTAATTGCAACCCTGCCTGCAAATGCCGCAATTAAAGGAAATATGAAATTTCTATCGAAATTCTGGCCACAATTTTGCAACAATTTCTTTCGTTTTCCCCCGTGCCATCCCATGGGAGGAGAGGCAATGGCTCCACATACGCCTCCAAAGCACACACACACACACACACACACACACACACACTGGCACACACCAGTAACAATAAATCAGAATACAAGAATTGGCCAAATACAAGGATCGAAAAGTGCATAACGAGAGCATAAATTGCCAACAATAAATAACCGAAAAAATGGTAAATAAAGTTGCAGCACACAAATATTTCATGAAGGATCGAACGTACGAATCGAGTCGAGTCGAGTCGAGCAGAGCCAATCCTGGCTTAGGGCTAAAGAGCAGATGCCAAAAACGGGAAACGGGTAAGACACCCAAACCCAGGCGCTTAAGTACCCGCAGAGTGGACAACTCCCTCCCGCCCAAACACCAAGCAGCAAAATGCCAAACACGAGGCGAGGCCAAAAGTATTTTTGGGGCCAAGTTAGCTCTGGCCAGAGATGGCAGCGGAGGGAGCACAAATACGATCTCCACTCCATTCCGGCAAGGGGCGTGACTCACGCGCTCATCTCTAGTTCATGCTCTCACACACAAACAAATCCAAGCAAGCGGAGAGGCCAACTGCAGTCGGACAGCCGCTCTTGGTACGCGCCAAGCGTTGGTGTGGGCGGTGGCGGAGGGAGAGCCGCTCTCGTATCGAAAAACCAAAAAGTGAAAATGGCCGCCAGCGAATGTTGCAAGCAGCGCCAGAGATAAGCAGCGGCAGCGGCAACTTAACATTTTGCAAGGGAGAGAGAGAGAGAGAGAGAGAGACAGAGAGAGTGGAGTGGGGAGTGTGGTGCAGTGGAGTGGGCAGAGAGTGGGAAGTGTGAGGAGACAGACAAACAAATTTCCTACTTACCCCAATGTTTAAACTCTTCAATTGGCTAAAAGCGTTTTTCTCTGTGTGTCCGTCCGCTATCTAAATGTGCCACGATTATTATTATTACCCACTGTTGTTGTTGTTGTTGTTTTTGCTGTTGCTGTGGCAGTGGCCTGTTGCCATCTCAGTGGTCCAGTGGGCTTAACTATTTATTTGCATGTGAGTTTTGCTGCTAGAATCTACAATTTATTAGCAATTTGCAATGCACTGAAAGACACAACGAGACGGCAACGAATGACTAAGAGGGGGGGGTGGACAGGGCTTGGGCACAGTGGAACAGGTAAGTGAACTGCCAAGACCTCTGTGCTTTTCCTCTCATTCTGCTCAGCCGCGGGGCACACAAATAGCTGCGCACACGAAACGGCATCAAGACTTTTGTCAACGCGAAACGCAATACGTAGAGCAAAATGTGTGTGGAATATGAGCGAAAATAAAGGAACAAGCGGCATCGAGCCGATCCGGGGCATGCACGCCGATGAAACGCAGCAGGGATTGCTGACTAGAGATTCTTTAATTATAAATTCTATTCCATTGATCTTCTATTTGTAGCTTGGAGTTTTCTCTTCAGGATTTACCTTCTCTGCACATGGCCCAACTGCAGCCTGGCACACCTTCAGTCCCGGCAAGTACTGGGCATTGAGTGAAAGACTTGGCGGTCATATAAGAACACCAAGAGGAGCAACAACAAAGGCAACTACCGCTGGCGATGGAGAAATAAGAGCGAGCAAGCGAGCAGTGGCAGCCGCCACACAGCGCGGTGGCAGCGGCAGGCCCCAACAACAACAAATTGGAATATATGGCTGGCAGGCATAACGGTGTTCATAATAATGATGGCGTGGTCTCTGAAAAGAACCATGATGGAGAAGCACCAGAGCAGGAGGCGGGAGGCAGGAGCACAAGAGAGAGAGAACCAGGAGGAACAGGAGCAGGAGCAGCAGCCGAGACTGAGGCCGAGGCAAGGACAACATGGCCGCAACATAATGAAAACGAAGGGAATTTTCAGTTCGCGAACTCTGTGGTGGATAGGGGCACGGATACGGGGATACGGGAACGGGCAGGCGGCAGGCGGCAGGCGGCAGGGGCCAGGCCACAGAGGACGTACGTACAACGCACGAAACCGCACAGAATGCCCGCCGGCCATTGCAAGTTCTCAAGTGCTTCCGGCTGAGAGGCTGCCTAGCCAACAGAGCCACAGCGAGAATGAGAATGAGGACGAGGACGAGGGCAGCTACCTACGAACCTACCTACCAGCCAACCAACCAATACTGTCATGTGGTTTTCTTTGCTGACGGCGGAGGGGGTCGCCAGTGCTCCTGGTTGACTGCCACTAACCATTGAGCTTCATCAGCAGCAGCAGCAGCAGCAGCCAGGACGAGGACGTCGCCATCATGGGACGGAAATGAGTGAAGCGTGACATTTGCTGCTCCGGCGATGTCACGCTACGCTGCCGCAGCTGCTGCTCCTTCTGCTGCTGCTTCTCTGTTTCTTCCTTCTTTGCTTCTGGTCTTTATCCTTTTCCCCATTCTCCACCTCCACCTCCCACATCCACATGCACATGTGTTGGGCCGCGGGCTAGGCAAAAGGAAACTCCGCGTATAACGCAAATTAAAAATCCCACTGCCTGATGCCTGATGCCTGATGCCGGAATGCAAGACGCTCCAACGAGAAGTGGAGTGTAATGGGAAACTATCGCTCTTCCTCTCTTCCTTGAAAGTGCCACTGCAATGCTTTCTTCATAATTAGTCCTGTAAGTAGTCCTGTATTTATTATTACTTGCGCTCTGCCCGACAGCCTAGTTTGCGGTGTTCCTCCTTTGACCTCTTTAAAGATTACAAAAATCATCATGTACATTCCTCCACCCTCCCGACCCTCACCCTCTTTTTTGCTGAATGCCCACCGGGGGGCACGCATCTCAACATCAAAACAAATGCATAACAAAAGGTGTAACACACATATCATGCATATTTTGAGGGAAATTGCCCCTAACGCCGGACCGTGCCCCTTCCGACATGCCACCCTTCGTGCCACAATCAAGCATTGGCAGCGGCTCGCGCTTTTCACTTGCCACAGGCCAAATATCGATGTAAAGAATTAAAAACATAGGTACATGCGTACTGGCGGGGGGCTCTGGCTCCAGGGAGCGCACAGGGGGCGTGTGGTGCTAAGCTCATAGGGGGAGGGTGGTAGAGCAGATACAATAAAACATGCAAATATGCGCCCAAGGACATTGCAGCAGCAGCAGCAGCAGCAGCAGCAGCAGCAACAGCTAGAACAACGACAGCAGACACAGTGAAAACAGAGCGCCAAAGAACGTAGCCCCAAAACATCAAACACCGACACAACACACACACAAATGTATATATGTATAAAGAGTGAGTCCTTTGGTGGCGGCATGACCGTAGGTGTAGTGTGTGTGTGTGTGTGTGTGTGTCTGTACGGGGAGAGATACCAAAGGGTATAAAGTTTATTTAGCTTTAGTCCAAATTAAAGGCCTTTGTATATTAAGTAACCCACGTGGAAAAGATCCATCCAGCATCCATAAATGCAGTGCGATAGCCCGCACACACACACACACACACACACACACACACACGCCCAACCACAAGCACACACGCTTAGAGTGTTGAAGTTGTACATAAAATATGCCGCCGGCCGCTCTAAACATAACAAAAATGAAATTTCTACCAACAACAACAAGAGCAACAAAAAAAGGCAGACCAGACACACGCACGAAAAGGAAGAGCAGGATTGAGTAACCGCAGCTACTCGGATACCCTTAGATTCAAGGACAACATTTGTTTCTGTGGAACGTAGAATCTGCTCAATTCTGTGGTAATACCTGCTGGAAGGGTATGCACATAAATAAACCGAGCTGAAATTCGCTTCAAATGTTAGGTCCGAGTGCCCAAAAGACCGCCGCAGGACATCGTTGCGTACCTCCAAAACGAGCTGTAAAGTTTCTGCCCACACCCCGTGAGTGGATTGTGTGTGGGTGGTGTTCAGATGCCCTTCCGGGGAGAAGCAGTCATTCTACTTGGCCCGAATTGTGATTTCATCAAAAGAATACATTTGGAGACAATCAAATTGTACGCTGGCCGAGGTCGTAAAGCCCCAAATGGCCTTTAAACGTTGGTAATCCTCATATTAAATCGCATACAAATTACTTCAAGGAGAAGCAGGCTTAAAGTCCAGGGGGAAATGCGCGAGTAAATCGTTTTCCCATTACAGATTCCGGCAACCCTTTGGCATGATTATTAACTCTGAGCCATATTTACATTTTGACAATCGCAGGGGGCAATCATCCGACTCGGGCACTGCAACTGCAACGGCAACGGCAATGCCAGTTGTGAAATGTCACTGCAGTTGCATGGGGCATAAAAACTGATGACTTGTACCGCTGTCTGTCCCTGTCCCTGTCCCTGTCCCTGTCCCTGCCCCATCGATGTCCACGTTCATGTCTGTGGAAATGTCCCAATGGTACAATTTCATTTTTTGATTCCGCTTTTTGTCCGCAACATATAAAAATGCATGAAAAGCTTCAACCGCCCACCTGACATTGTCGTACCGAGTGCCTATATATATACACATATATATATTGTATATTTAAATGTTGTAACATTGATTGACAAAAGCCATATCGCCAAAAAGCGCCGCGGCACGGAAGAAGACAGCAACGACAGGGCGTATGAGTAATGTAACGCGATGCGAAAAGCCGAAACAATGCAATTGCCAATAAAGATGAGGGCGGTGGCCGGAGCCCCACAAAAACTTGATGGCATTTTCAGTTTAAATGCATATGCTGATGGAGCAGCAGTGCTGTTCCCAGCACGAAAAGCCGGAACACTCCTCGCTCACAAAGGGCACACCGCTAGCGAAATGGAGTCCTGGAATTCGTTGTTCTAATCAAATATTCACAATGCAAATAAAACTTAGAAAATTCAAAACTATTGCCTTGCTGCACGGACACAAACAACAAGTAGATTCCTAAATATTTTATGCCATTTTTATGGCATTTATTTTGATTTTATTGCAGAGCTCATTAATTATTATCGTGATACGGAGTCGAGCATGAGGTTCGGGATCTGAGCATGCATAAGGAAAGGCTACCTCTGCATCTGTAATGCCTTTGTGCACGAGCTGGCAGAGCAGGATTTTTATTATTTATTATTTTTGTAGGCTCCCCAGCGGATCTATGTTGATTTTTGCAATACCATTAAAGCCCTCGCTAAGCATGTACACATATAAAAATGTATGTATATATGGGGAGGTGCAGTTGCAGTATTCTATATAATTGTGTAGTCTCACATTTTGCGGGGCTAATCTGCATTTAAATGGGATTTTTAATTATTTTCCTGGCCGCATCCTTTGACAATCACAGCGGGTCGCCGGTGTTTGGCCACGGCCATCAGAATAAGAGCCTGCGGCAGGAGCGAGGAGTGGCGGGGTGTTCGTGTCTGTTGCTGTTGCTGTTGCTGTTGCTGTTGCTGTGGCTGTGTTCGTGTCCACGTCCGTGTACTGGCAATAAAATGCAGTTCGAATTTAAATAAAACTTAACAAGAAGAACCACACCAGCTGTGACGACTGTGAGATATCTATTAGCGCGGGAAAAGTCTGTGATATCTATCAAATAAGGCGATGTAGCAATTGTAGTGTCTAAGCGATCAGGCTAAAGCATACCTTACCCACCATTTTGTATCTTATTACTATAGATATTCATAAATAAAACAGTCTTCAAATTTCAATTAACTTTTAACTGCGCCTTTCTCCACCATAGTACAAACTTTGATAAAAGCGCCTGCTGCTCCAGCCACTGCCAAAGTCTTCAATATACCCTTTCACATCACAGGTGCAAGGTACAACACACATAACCACCCACAAAAGTGGCTCAGAGGCAGTTCCGCCCTGGCAAACCGCACCCCTAGCCGATTGAGCGCATTTTAGATTGCCAATCAAAATGCGGAGAAAATTATATCAGTCGATCGGGGCAGCGAGGGACCAAAGTATATATAGACGGGTCCGTTCGCGGCACCTAACAAATTTGCCATCAACGACTAAGCAAATAAGAATATTAATGGTTTTTTCCACCCATTGGGCAATATTTTGTACAGGCATACACCTGAGCGGGTTTTTTGATTAGGTGAGACATGCCACATATTTATCTACATACAAGCTCTCTCTCTCTCTCTCTCTCTCTCTCTCTCTCTCGATCTCTTCCCTCTCCCTCGGTGGCGTTGCATTAAATTAAAATGTGCGACATTTTGCAAATTGCATTTTGAATTTATGCCAATGAAAAATTGTAATTAACATGTTAATTAATAGTTGGCCCGAGGGGCCGCAAAAATGAGTGTTTTATGAAATATTTAATAAAAATCTGTTGCATAATTCTAGGCTGCCAATAAAAGAGCCACACAGCCTACTGCGTGTGTGTGTGTGTGTGTGTGCTTGTGTGTGTAACAATATTAAAAACAACAAAAATTACCCTGTTGTGTTAATATTAATTAGTTCTGGCTGATGCGGAAAATGCTGCCAAACAATAAAAAGTTTATTGTCCTCTTTAATGACAATCAAAGCAGGCAGTGGTCGGGTGACATTTGCCGCAGTCAAAGTCACCGATG
Organism: Drosophila guanche; assembly: GCF_900245975.1. NCBI lineage: Eukaryota > Metazoa > Arthropoda > Insecta > Diptera > Drosophilidae > Drosophila > Drosophila guanche. The sequence goes on along the minus strand of NW_022995743.1, from coordinate 14,654,766 downwards.
GGCTCGGGAAAGGGAGGAGGAGATGCCTGCCGCAGGCGGGGTTCAGAAATATTTGTCATTCTGGTCATAGTAGATCCCGGAAGTAGATCCCTGGAAGCCTCATCGAAGACAAGGAGGCCAGGTTTCGCTTCATCAGGTTATGGCATTCCTGATGAGCGGGTGGGCGGCAGGGGATGGCCAGAGAGATGGAGAGATGGTAAGCCAAATTGGCCATTGGCATTTCACATCAAATTCTCCTTCACTTGCCCCCTGACACACACACACACACACACACACACACACACACTTGTCGCCTGCCTCGTCCATATCCATGTTGTTCTTGGATGTGAGAAATGGGAACGTGAACTGCATGTCTGGTTCGGATTGTGGGCAGGGCAGGACTTACCTGGTCGACAGCACCAGCCAAGGAGACGCACAAGGAGCTGCAGGACTGCCACAACTGTCCGCCACCCAAGGCGACAGCAGGCAGCGCAATGGAACGGAAATTAAAAAGCGGAAAAAGAAAACAGAACCGGAACAGGAACCTCTAAACCGTAAACGTAGCCGCACACGTCAACGTGGCTTTTGCTGTGCGGTTGTGTGGCTCGGCTGGGGCTTCGACTACCACAGGATACCCACCCAAGCCGCCTCTCACATTACAATGACTCCTGGGGCACGAATGCAAACAAAACTTACAGTTGTTGCTCAAGCACACAGATGCACACAGATCCACACACACAGAGAGAGAGAGAGAGAGGAAGTGACGCATGTGAGAACACGAAATCATTGCAGGCAACGGCATCCTCCATCTCAGCTTCATCCGCATCCTTCTCCTGCTCAGTTGCAGCCTGCAGCATGCTCTCTTCTTGGCGTAAAAGGTGAACGCGGGAGCCCAGGACTTGATGACAGGATAATGATGCCCCTTCCAGGAGTCACAACCCTTTCCGACATGCAGCTCTTCGGCTGCTCTGGTCCATTGTTAATCCCGCCGGGAAGCCCACACAGAGATTGATAGCTGCCCAACCGTCTAGCACTCAAATTAATTCAGATCTTTGCTTTCAGCCCGAACCACACTGTCTCCATGACCATTGATACCACAATACTCTGGAGGCGAAGTAGGACTTTCTGGGGCGTATAATGCCTGGATTTAGGTGCAGTTTTTTAAGCCATATCCCATTTGCCTACATCTACTATGCATACGTCCCACTCTTTGGCACATTTCTGTGGAAGTTGGAAAAGCAATTACTTTTTCGTTGGAAATTTTTGTACTTCGTAAACATTTAATTCCCAATTTTAATTTGCTTCAATGCATTGCCACACACAGAGGGCGGCAGGCAGGCAGGCAGGCAGGCAGAACCAATCGACATTGGCCCCATTGGACTGCTAGCTGAGGTCCTGCCGCTGCAGCAAAGGACCTGCCCCAGCTCTGGCTTCTGCTCCGGCTCCAGTTCCGTTTCTCATTTACATTAAATAAATATTGTACAATTGTATTGAGCACCTGGCAAAGGTGAGGCAAAGACCCTTCCCACATCCCCAACCAGAGCACTGCCCTTCATCAGGCAAAAAGCCCAATGAAATGAGCTCGCATCCCATTTGGTTCTTTGCACTTCTGTGCCAACTTCATCTTGCGAGCGGCTTCTGCTTTGGCTTCTCCTCATCCCCATTCTCTTTCCCATTCTGCAAAGGTAAATAAATGTTCCAAAAAATAAAAGAATTTCAATCAGGTTGCCCCTTGTCGCCACCCAAAAACACAAAAAACGAAACGAAACGAAATGTATTTCGAATGAATAAAATTGAAGCATTTTACGACTCGATTTCGGTTTATGGAAAATGCATGTTGCACATGCCCCTCTCCCGCTTCCTCTATCAACATCAATCAAAGTATTTCCCTGCCTTCAATTTTGTGCAATATATTTGCAGTTGTCCGGAGACAAAATTGATCCAAATTAAGGCGCGTGTTTGACTGGAAACAGACAAACTCTGGTTACAACAACTTCAGGAGTAATGGGAACGATGCGTTCCACAAGTGAGATCCGCCACATGCCAAGTCCTTTAGTTTCAGCTTTACTTCTTATAAGCCAAAATGTGCATAAAGTTTTCTATGAAATTAATTTTTTGCAATGTTTTTCCAGTTGTTCGCACACAGAGATGTATGAGGGAGGGATGGAGGGAACGAGGCCACTCACCACCAACCATATGTCATCCTTTTTAATGGCTCAGTGGAGTCCTGGATGACTTGCGATGTGCAAATGTTATCCTGTCTCTCGGGCTGTCTATCTGCCTGAATGCCTGTCCGTCTGTCTGTCTGTCAGTCTCTTCTCCGCATGTGTGTTTATAATTTACTTTACTTTCTGACAAAAGGATTTTAAAACAATTATTTTAATGTTTTTCCCACACACACAGACACAGATGCAGATGCATAGACAGACATTACGTCAAATTGAGTTTTGTTTCATTGGGAAAATGTCGAAATGACCTGACTTTTGCCAATTTTTGGCTTTTAAATGCAATTTTTCTCTTCATTTAACATTTACCCTGGCACACATACAAACAGACGAGTATCTGTGTGTGCATGTGTGTCCATCTATAATATGGGCAAAATCGAAAACTTTATTTAATCAAACACAGAAACACAAATGCAAATCCAACAAAAATGCATTGTAAATAAATACCCAAATGCCCGGCAATGCAATTCAAGCGAAAGAGTTTCACATTTCTGTTGGTTTTGCAAATTGTTATTTCTAAAAATTATCCCAACCATGTAAATGCAAATTTTTCAGGAATTACACTGTGCTACGCACACAGGGATCTTTGTGCTTGGATGGAGACCAAAATTATATTGTAGATTGTGGCTTGACTGATTGTTCTCCTACTGAGAATGGGGCAATTATTTTCGTTTTTAAGGGATTATTTCCCTATTCATTTTCGTGTGTTGTTTGTTTGTTTATAAGTTCTCATTTTGCTGAACAGTGTAATCATTAGTTTAAACAAAATTTACAAAAGTAAATTACAAAGTCAAAAGTAATCAATTCGCATTTCAGCAAGGGGATATAAATCATAAGCTGCAATGTAACAAAGAACTTTAAATACGAATATCTACAAGCCGACATCCACCAAGTACAGTTATCTATATAAATCGGCAACACACACACACACACACACACAATGATAAATGACTCTGCTGATTATGGTGGAGGAGCTGTGGAACTTTTGCCTGACTTGGCGGGCATCTCTATGCTAATCGCAATTGTACAAAAAATTCAAAAATAATTCTCAGCATGAATTCAGGCGAAGAAGGTTGAGCTTTGGATGCCCTAACAAAAGCCAGAACCAACCCAAGAAACTCCTGCGATTGGTCCTTCTTTCAACTATTAAAACGTGGCTGAATTCTCGGCTCTAGCTCACGTACCCTCCTCGTCGATGGAGCACCGCGAAAACTTGCAGCAGTTTCGCCAACGTCAAGATGGGTGCGGATGAGGCAGAGGTAGGCAAGTCATTAACATATCGCACCAATGAAAATGCAAATGCAACACAAATTACACAGGTTGGCCAGAATGGTGTCCTGCTCCCTCCAGCGATTCCTCTTGGATGACCGCTTGTCTGGTGGCTCATTAAAATGCGCCGCCATCTCGCGAAAGTGAAAAATTGCTCAAGAAAAAGTCAGAGCGCCAAGCATGAAGAGAACTTGTGTTAGGCGAAAGAAAAAAACGTTGAAGGAAAAGTTAAATAGTGAGCACAACGGAGAAGCTACACCCTATAAGCAGATTGAACGGATACTTCGATGGTACAAAGGGGAAGGGAAGTAGTCCTACAACGTTACGGATGGCAGTGCTGCAACTTTACTACTATTTATAACTATAACTTACTTAAATCGAATGCAAGTGCTACGTACAAAAAAGGATAAAGCCTTCAGCGAAAGAGCAGCTGAAGGACCACAAAAGAAAGTGGAAAAAACTTTTGCGGCCACTGCAGACAAAGACAGATGGCAAATGCGGGCATTCGGTGGCAGGAGAGGTGCCTCACTTGCACAGGACTTGGTGCTGGTCTCCTTAGCCCCGTTGTTGCTATTTCTTTACGCATTGTTAGCACTTCATAAAACAAATCTCATGAATATTACGGAGCAGACTTTTATCTGTATCGCTGCGTTCCTGGATTTGCTGTGGATTCGTCATGCATTTGCCGAGAGAACTGGATAAGGTCAGGCGCTACGCAGCTTGAGATGGCTGCGGGTTATTGCCACAAAGCAGAGCAGATCCCTTCCCTTTCCTTCCACTGCGGCGTGTCCTGTTCGACGTGCAGTCATGTGCAGGAATTAATTTTGAGATTACGCGTAATTACAGCCCGGAAAAAAGTCAACAATGAAGGAGCCAACGGAGAGAACAGTGAAGGAGCGGCGAGAAACTTAATTGTGAGTAAGTGTTGCTTAATACTTATTATCTGCACTCGCGCCCATGCCGCATACGCCCCGCCCCCTGCCGCATGCCACTCTGCGCTCCTCTCTCCATGGCAGAGGCGTGTCAGCGGCAAATGCCGAAACTTAATTGTTAGCTTGCCGAAAACTTTTTGACGCGATATTTAACCCTTTACTTTTTGTTGCTAATTAAAAAACTTTTGGCAACCCGCGCACTGGGGAGCGGCAGAGAAAAAATTGTTAAAATGGGAAAATGAAGAGCGAAAAACGACATGGAAAACGCTTCAGCATAGATACATAAATACATACATATGTACATACATACACGTGTACATCTGTGCGTTCTGTCCTGGTTGTTTACACAAAGGCAATCATACACTTCACCCACCCTGGGCCCCCTGTAGCAGCCTCTTCCCTCTCACTCTGGCGCCATATCGTCACTGTCAACAATACGACATAACGGGATGACGGCCAGAGATTGGTTGGAGTGGTGTTCGGGGGGGGGAGGGCTCTTCAAAAGCAAGAAGATCTGACTGCTTGACGTTGTGTTGAAGTTTCATTAATTAGATAAAAGTTTCTCCTGCTTCCTTGCCACCATTCTCTCTCTCTCTCTCTATCTCTGTTTCCCCCTCTCTACATTGTTAATGACGCCAAAGAACGAGCTGCAAATTATTTGCACACAACAAAAGCCAAAAAGTTGCAGGACCCATTGCCCCAGCTCCCTGCAACCCCCCGCCATGTCATTGGAAAGTATTTCAAAGGAAGAAAGTGACTCTGTGGGTGAGTGTGGTTAGCGGATATGATGGCCGGTTGGAGGATATGTACGATATTATATCATATTATCAGTGTTTGCCCATCGGTTGGATAAAGAACAGACCTACGGACACAGGAAGAGAAAACCCTAAACAAAATTGGGTTTCAATTAAGATGCAACCTACGAAGGGTTACGCAGGAAGAAGCCTCGGCAAATAGTCAAAAATAAAAAATAATTATCCACTCTCACCCCTTGGAGCATCCCACTTTCCCCTGCCAACCCCTGGTGGCAGCTAATCAAGGAGCCGAGCGGAAGGTGGTAGATAAAGAAAAACCGGAAACGACGTACCAGGAAGCGCCAATCAAATTAGGAAGAAAAAATAATAAAAAAAGGACCACATCACGAATACTTAGAAAAGGTTGCCAGAAACAGAAACAGAAACAGAAAGATGCCATGGGGGGGTGGCAAAGGGTTGTGGCAAGTGTGGCAAAGAAATCATGGGATACGCGGAAGATGAATTTTTAATTTGTTGCTGCTGCCTCCCGTTTTAATTGTTGTTGACAGACGACTGACTGGCTGGAGATCGGGTATTCAGAGCAAGGACTCAGCTTCAGCTTCAGCTTCAGCTTCAGAACTGACTGACGGCGCAATTTGCAATCCTTTTTCTTTTGCCTGAGCTTAGAGACTACTTTCTGAAAGGGGAGTGATGGAAATTTTAATTAAAGAAATTGCGGTTAATCCCGTTAGAAGACAGCTAACCAAAAAAAAAAATGAAATGCTTCACGAGGTTGCTTCAGATGCGCCCTCGGGGGGTCAGCACTTTCGTGTGGCAACAACACAACCGAAATTGGCTGCCAATTGTGGAAGAGTTCCAAGGGAAGAAGAGTTGAAGAGTTTATGCTACGCATGAATATGATGTAATTGTTCCGGTTCGACATGGCAACGTGCCACATCAAAAGGTGGAACGATATTCACACAAACACCTTGAGCCACCGCAGCCCCCGCAGCCCCCGCAGCCCCCGCAGCCGCCCACCAACCGCCCGGCCACCTGGTAACGTTTTCATTTTAACTTGAATTTTCAGGCTTCTAATGGAATTATCCAAGGGGAATGGGCTCCAAGAATGGGGTGCGGGCTACGCTCATACTTGGATTTGTCAAAGGATTTTGAGTAATTTAATTGTATGCCATTTGCACATCAATTTGCATTCAAAATTTCAAATTCACAACATTGTCGAGAGGACATGCAGAGCGCCAAAGCTTGAGTACAGTGCGTTTTATAATAATAAGTTGAAACTACAAAGAATATAATTTTTTTTAAATATATCTAAAATAATAATGGGAGAAATTCATAACTGAAAACATGAAATATTCTCAGCAGCATTGATTACAAATTACACTTTCGAAACGCACCGTGCAGTATACTAAATGTTATATTTTTTTCATATTCTTTTGACTTTTTGCAGGCCATTTAGTCGGGTTTAACTAACCCAAATATTTGGCAACAAACAACACGCAGCAGAAACCTGTTGATCCTGCCAAAAAAGGATAGAAATTGGTCCACAGAGCACCACAAAAAAGGCAATCGAATAATTGAAATTAATGGCCAATGTTGTGGCCGGGGGCAGCACAAATAATTTCTACTAATTCAGGCATAAAATATGTGGTCCAATGGTCGGAGTTCCGAGTTGGAGGTTGAAGTTTAAGATGAAGTTGAAGTTGAAGCTGACGCTGAGGAATGGCCATCAATCTCCTCCTCTCCCATACATTGTACACTGAGTGGGTGGTGCATATAAGAAATTAACTTATAAAGTCATTTTGCAGGAAAAGGATGAGCTGGAGTTGTAGATGGAGAGAGGCCCCAAGAAGACAGAAAGAGAGACGGTAAAAAAGGATTAATTGCATGAGGAGATGTACACGGAGCTGGCGGCATCAGCTCTTGCCACATGCCACACTCCCCATGACAGCGAGCGAGCGAATAAGCTGTGCACACGGCCACCAAGTGCATATCCTGATATAAGCCATTGACTTGCTACATCCTTTGGCCAGGAACAAGTCACAGCCCGGGCCAAGCCGGGAAGGCAGTCAGCCAGGCTGCCAGGCAGCCAGGCAGCCAGGAAGGCATGTGTGCTCTTGTGCGGCATGTGGTGGATCCGTATTTTTTAATAGTGTTTCGTGTGCCTCTTGGCGTTAATTTATGCCACAAAATCATTTTCTTTTATACGCCACACACCCGCTCTCAGTACTCCCACACCCGACTCTGCCTGCCACATGCGAAAATAAAAATTAAACAAGACACGAGTCCCAGAGTTGATGGTCGAAGCACAGGATATCCTCTCCCATCTCAGGTAGCTCCCCAAGGACCAGTTATTGTATGTACCCCTCTTTGATAGGGTATACAAACGTGAGAAATATATAAAAAATATACCCAGAGTGTACAGAGGGAAGGTTGGCGATGCAAATTGCGTTGCATTGGCCCGGAGCCCTCCCGACGCAACACAGTTTTATGTCAAGTGAAAACAGAATGCGAACTATGACATGAAATATGAGCTCATCTCCTGCAAAACATCACAGAGTACAATAAAATACAACACAACACCCTCCCGCACCAACCAAAGTTTTATTAATTTCGCTTTGATGCAGAAATACGTAACAAATAAAAGTAAAATGGGGATTACTTATTAACCGACGGCATAGCAAAAACGAAATCGAAAACAGAAACACAACACACAAAAAAGCCCCACGTAAATAATGTATTATGTGACATACACGATGATAATGATGATGATGATGATGATGATGATGAGGTGCCCTGATAAGTCGCTGTCCCAATGCGAACATGACGGGCAGTACCCATACTGGCCATTACTGGACTGGAAAGTATTACGGAAAGTATTCGCACATCGCGCAAAGCTACGTTCGGTTGGGGTTCGTGTGCGAGTTCATCTCGGGTTCATCATATTGTTTACCTCGAAGTAGTTTCCCCGAATCGCTGCAAATGTTATGCAATCTGAGTCTAAGACGCAGTAGAATTCTCGGATCCGGGACTCAATTGCCACTGCCGTCGGGAATGCATACATACATACCCGTATTAGTGTACACTTTATATATAGATCATTCATAGTGCTCCTCGGCCAAGGCCACGACGAGTTTTCACTGGCATTGGCATTGGTGGAATTAGGGAATTGCGATGCGGCAATGACAATGAAAGCAAGCGGCGATGATGCAATGCACTCTGATAAATGTCACGAGTGTGTCTGCCCCATAAGAGGGAGATTGATCTAAGACTTGCCACAAATCACTCGCAGAAAGAACAGCCATAGCCCTACCTTAGAAGAGGGAGCATAAACTCTTTCAGGCAGCACCATTACACCAAGTAAATATATGTTTCCATGCAAATAGAAAAGCTTACGCCCAATCCCATGTAGCGTGTGTATCCAAATGTCTCAATGCCGCCTTGCATACGAATTCATTCAACTCAAGAACACTGGCCAAACCGTGCCGGACCGGACCGTGGCGCTGCTATAAATAACTCTATGGAATAGGCATCCAAACATTAGCAGTGAAATCATGCATAACTGAGCAAAACAATAATAAATATATCCACCCAAATGGACCTCGTGTCCGTGTCCATTCCAATGGAAGATATATCTCGATGCTCGATGTGCGGCGGCGCAAGGTCGTTTATTTTCGTTTATAATAACTTTTTGGACCTGTGCGAGCGACTAAATGGAAAACGAAAATAACATAAAATATATATTTATAATCGAAGCATTCACCACCAAAGATCTGAATTTCTTGTCAGCTCTGAACTTGACATTGAAACAGTCAGGCGGGGGGAAAACCCAGAGGAGTGATCTCTGCTCTCCCCAAGAGATAAGCGCGGCTTTGAGCTGTTCGATGTGAGGATCCGCAGATGGCATCATCTTTTGGGAATCGCTTATTTTTCGCTGTGCTGTTCTTCCTCTGCCCACACAACTGTACGAGCAGCACATTGTGGGGCACGTGACGGTGCAGCTCTGCCAGGCGATAAGGAGAAGCTGTCAGCTGAGCTCTGATCTCAGAGCAGTCCAGTCTGGAGTTCGGAGAACGAAAACAGACCCATACTTACATAATTCCCACATCTGGTGCGTGCCAGTCAGTGCGTGATTGAGTAGAGAATTGTTTTGAAAATATTTACAATGCATTTATTGGAAGCAGTCAAATATTTCACTCTGTTCGGGGTGATGTGGATCGTACAATGTAATTAATATATAGTTAAATAAATACATGTTATATGTAAGTGTGTGTGTGTGTGTTTGGTGTGTAGAAGTGTAGATGTGTGTGTGCATGTAAGAATATTTATAACTAAATCAAAACACAGCAAACTTGTCCATTAACGCAATCGGTACCAGGTCTCAGGAGCCTCTGATGGCATCGATCCATGCACATTCCCAGGTGTTCCGCACAGGGGGCTGGTCTGACCGGCACTGCAACGGGCAACGGGATGGTTTGAGGGCGGGTAGAGGGTGTTGTGTGGTGTGGTTTGTGGCACAGAATTTTGTGTGTGGGTTAGTGGCGAGGTATGGACACAGCAAGTAATACCAATTACGGATCGAATTTTTTTTTATTTTTTTTGTGGTAGAATCATGAGACGTTATTTGTTTGAATTTGGAGGATACTCGGGTTTGGGTCGAACTGATGGCAGGGCGTTTTTATGGGTGCGGGAGGGGAGTTAAGCAGGTGCATCACAGCGAGGCGTTTTCGGGCACTTTGTACTCACGTTCGTAGCAGCACTCCACGCCCTGGTGCACGCTGGTGGGGCACAGGCCCTTGTTGTTGGTCGGCTCCGTACAGTCGCTGGTCTTCACGCACAGTCCTCCGACCAGCACGCACTGGCGGTCATTCGGATACACCCGCACTCCCTGCAGCACTATAGGAGTACATATATTAGGAGTATTAGCTACGCTCTGGACTGGCCACTGGGTCTCCTCTCAAACACTTACTGTACACATCTTGATCGTTCACTTCGTTTGTCTCGATGTCCGCCCGGCCGGAGTGGAGCATCGTCACCATTACTACAGCCACCATCAGGCAGCCCAAGAAGCTCTTTCTTATCGACATGATCTATTCAGTTCTGTTCTTCGTTTCGTTTCTTTTCTGTTCTGTTCTGTTCTATTCTGTGGGTAACACGGTGTCGCGGATAATCTCTATGTACTACTTCCACTCGTTGGCACTGCTCGCGTCGACTAATCGAAGCTACTTACGCGGCAGAGTCTTTTCAATGAAAAGCACTTGCTCGCAGAGAGAGAAAGAGAGCAGCACACGCAGTGAGAGAGAAAGAGGGCGAGCGACTGCGAAGCTTTTTGCACAATCATCAAACGGCGATCAGCAGCAGCAGCAGCAGCAGAAGAGTGACAGCAATTCAGAGATCAGAGCTCAGTGCTTGAGAGACTACAACTGCTCCGTTTGGGTGGTCCATGAAGCAACTATAAAGGAGGACCCGTCGGCTTTTTAGAGGGAAACGTTACAATGCTGTCAATAAGTGCGAGTAAAAGGGCGTGCAGAGAGAGAGAGAGAGAGAAACTTTACAATAATAAGAGTACAAGCTGCTCATACTTGCTGCCGACGACGAGTCCTCCTTTATAGTTGCTTCATGGTTTGGGTGGTCGCTCTCCAGCTAACCAGATACGACTTAATGAATGGGACTCCAGATTCTTGCTTCCCGACTCCAGATCCCGCAAAGAAACGTTCAACTCGATCGGCAGCAGGCAGCAGGCAGCAGCAGCAGCAGCATCAGCAGGCTGCAATCAACGACAATCAGCGGGAACAACAAACATCTGATGAACCGCATCGAACGGGGCGTAACATGATTTTACTGCAATTTAATCTGGTTTGGCATACACCCTCTCCCCTGCCTCCTCTCCACTCTGCCATACCACCTCCGCCATGTGGGGCGTCAGTCAATTTGATTTGTTTGTATAACGATTTCGAAAACAATTTCGAATGCAAAATATGTAAACAAACCAACACGAAATGTGCGTCTGTGTCCCAGAAAATATTGGGCGTGAAACCAGATGTTACCTTCATGCGATCTAAACAATTGCCGAAAGACCAGCAGCACTCGATCGGGTATATCCATGAATGAATGAACTGCCACCCCGACCTTGGAATGGAATGGAAATGAAGGTGCACGACTAGAGGAAACTTAACGATTAAGCCATGCTGGGGGGGAGGAGTACAGAATGCACTTAACGTCATTGCTCCACGTATGCACGAGGAAGGCTAAAGGGGTTCACATTATCACAGAGGGAACGTCACCTTCAGTGACTAAACAAACCATTACCTTACCCTACCTTATCTTATAGATCAACAATCTGCTTACACATGCGTCTGATCGGGTTATTCGGAATTTATTTTATATCTACAGCAAGGGATCATCGCCTGCTGCTAAAGGTTCTCGAAAGTTCCAACTAATGTTTGCGCTTTTAAATCAACAGAAAATTCGCTCGAAACTGATAAGCTGCTTCGGCTGCGCAGCACGACGCTGATTCCCGCAGCTCAGATGATGGGATCGGCGAATAATGATGCTGCTCTACCATCATGCTCATTCGCCAGGAGCAGGACTCCACATGCCGGCTGTCTAAGGTATTTCGAAGATCTGCAAAACTGCAGTAGTCGGTCGGTTGTTCCTTGAGAGTATTGATTTTATCTGTAAAGCAGTGAACGAAATAAATTAACTTACCCCAATGGCTATCAGATGAGATTTATAGTTGTTCCATTCACTTAGCACTAAATGTATCGTTTTATCCAATAATTTAATACATTTTCACTAATTTTGACCAATTGAAAATGAACCTTTCTTGTTACATTTCTTTTAAGCATTGCTTTGTTTTCTACATGCTAACTACAACTGTTTCTACATTTTTCTAAAGCTTGAACGAGCTTTTCTAAAGCTTTTCTCACATATTTTCAACGATGTGGCAAGGCTGTGTCGTCTGTCAGATTAACGGAAAAGTACGAAAGGGAAAGAACTTGTATTTGCCAAATGTTTATTGTGTAAACCGGAATCTCCCCCAACAATTGCCACAAATTGACTGCAAGCCGAGTTCTTGGAATAGCCACATTTCCCAAAGGTTAGTCATTAGTTCTGAGTTACTTAATATTTTGTGGGTTTATTATATTTGATTGCTTAGTCATCTAGTTTCAGTTGAACTGGCATTTCTTATGGTAAATACATTTGCATATGTAGATATCTTTCGTTGTCAGTCTTCTGCAGGTTCTTAAATCTAATATTGTTCCTATCTTTATGTAGTTCATACCACAAACGTCTCCCGCTGCCCCACCCCACTCGTCTGGGTGGGAGTCACAGCAAATATCACAGAAGCGGAGCAGGGCTTGGCTCTCAGAGTTCACGCGGCAAACAGTCGCTCGGGGTCTCCGACCTATCTGTTAATTCCCCGATTTTTGCACCTCGTTGACTGTATAAATATTGCACGTGACTGGTGGGGATGTCGGCGCGGTAGTGCCTCCTCCTGGTTCGCTGGCCTTGTTGAAGGGTATCACAAAGACACTGGTCTTGGCTGCATGCTGCATCTTGATCACCGTATCGTAGCTGGGCGGTGCAAACTCGCTGTACGACGGTGAGGGCGTGGGCGGCGCTCTAACGCCTTCGCTCTGCGCTCCCGCACCCGAATGGTGGCGCCTCATGTCGCGACACCTGCGATCCGAGCAGGCCATCAGCATGAAGAAAGCCGCCAGGGCCAAAAAAGTGGCCACATACCACACGATCGTGATCACATCCATGGCCGTCTGTGACAATTCGTTTGTTGGCTCCACGACAGCTGCAAGAAGAAAGAGATGAGGCATTACAATCGAACAATATACAACTATGCACGAATTATGCCCAAAAGTTAACCAAGTATTTATCTCCACATTAGGTTATCAGACTGTCTGGGCAGTTATCGAATTGGGAATTTGCGCCCTAAACTTTATGACGACATGGAATCAAGTTAATGGCTGCCCTATCCGGGCTAACGTTGGCCCCCAGACGAGCAATGTAATTAGTAGCGATGATTATACACTCGAAGTGGTTTCCAGTGCGGCAATAAGATGCAATGTTGTGAAACTATAGGAGGCCTTCTCGAATGTGCCCGAGGAATGGACTGCTCGGAAGTACTTACTATTTTTGTAGACAATTATGCGAGTGCTGTTGGCAAATGGATCCACATCCGTGGTGCTGTTCGCTGTCGTCAGGTTGTTTGGCAGCTGTGGGGGCTGTGGGGACTGTGGGGACTCGTTGAGAACGTTCTCCAGGGTAATCAGATACGACTGTGCGTGCGCTGTGGGCGAGCAGGCGAAGATAACTGAAACAGAACCAAAGCGAATCGAAATGTTAGCAAAATGATTGTATGTGTCGGCAAATCGAGACGTGAGCTCACAGGTAGCGAGCGATCATAGATAAGATATCTGCGAGTATTCTATTCCCACATACGCCAGAGGTGCGTTTCCTTCGGGCAATCCTCCAATATCTTCTCTGTCATCCGCGACTGATAAGGGCGCTCCTCTGGTTTGGTCTAAATATAGACCATATACAGCGGGGCGTTACCCCGTAAATGGATCGTTCATTAAGCAGGCCCAATTTCCGGCTATGTTTACGGTCTTAGCCACTTGACGATAAGAACCCTGCGGCGAACCAGTGCCGACCCAGTGTCTGGGCTTGCTCTATCTGCTCTCTTATACTCTCAATCTCTAATCTGTAGTTCCAGCGCCTAGTGGGATAGGTGCTGCTTGCTTAGCCACTCCGGCAGTTTAGTTGCAAAATATTTTGATTCACAAACGCAGGAAAAACACAAACATCATAAACCTCAGGCCCAGTTAAGCCCCCCCAATACCCATTAAGAGTTGCTTTTCCTATCAATGACTTGACAACTGTTTACACACTTCGCCAGTCAAATGTTGGAGCGGCGCCATTGTGCAGCACACGGCACACCATCATTAGCAAGTCCCAATAAAATGATATCTTTCTCTCTCTCTCTCTTTCGTTCGATTGGGGGTTCTCCTATCAATTTCACAACAAATCTGATGAAACTTCGAGCATACAATAAAATATGTTGACCTAGGCTAAGAGATGCCAGCCCCGTGCATATGACTGTTCCCATATTATACCCTAAATATGCCTATTAAATATTCTCCACGAGAATTACGCAACTGATTGGTGGGTTGGCTACCGGATACATTGTTTACCCGTTGCCACGTGCTGATGCTGCTGCTGCTGTACCAGTCGGCACCTGAACCAGTGAAAGGTTTCCAAGCTATCATTTAATGAATACAGTTCCGAGGTTGGGGAAAATAATAATAGAATATGATGATAGTCGTCATACTTGTAAGCCACGAAGTTTTATCTGAAGATTTACCCAACTGTTTTTACTGGTACATTCCACTCAACCCTGATCCAGTTCCATACTCCAGCTAGTTCTTGATTAGTGCTTCACGCGTCATGGATCTATATAGTATACGGTAAATATATATGTATATTCGTGGGCACTGCAGATGCCCAACAGTATCGTTAGTTGATGGGTGGTGTCTTCTGGTGTGTGGGTTGCTGATAAGGCGGCAGCTAAACACACACACAGAGAACACAGCCACTTTCTAGTGTTTGTAGAAAAACAACATACAGAGTAGCAACAGCAAGAGCAAAGGCAAAAACCAATTACGAGTATTAGCAATTAAATTCTAATTAGCTGCTAATGGAAAACGTGCTGGCGTCAACGTCAGCTCTTCGATTCGCACTCTGGCACCTGTGCAAACTCCACAGGAGATGGCTGCGTATGAGTGCTTCGAAGGTTTCAGATCGGCGTTGATATCACACTTGATTCTTAGTCACATTTTTGGGTGTACAACAAACTCTTGGACATAAAGATACGGAACAGTTAGCTGACATTTTGTGAATTAACTTTAACCGGTTTCCATTATTGATTTGTGGGGAAATTGCAACTCAAATGTCACCCAAGAGGCGAAACTTTGACTTTGATTCGTATGAATGATATTTATGAAGTATTCACATGTCACTGACTCGTCGAGAGAGAGATCTTATCTGGCGGGATAAGCGTCTAACGGGCCCCGTAAAGACATCGTTAACTGGTTTATGGTGTCTGTATAGACATGCCACAATGACGCTGCCAGTTGCTCAAATAGTAATATAAGAAACTCTTATGTCTCCGAGCTAAGAGTAGATAGTTTTATGGTTTTCCTAAATATCAGTCAATTTCATCACAACTGCATGCAACCTCATCAATGATAAAGTTGCGTGATGTATTTTTGTAGAGATATTCGTATAATTACTTCCAATCAAAGGGAGAGAGGACACATGCCAGTTCATGATCGCATAATTAGCATGTGCTTGTCTGGGAGTTTGTTTTATTGTTTGCATATCGCACTGAAGGAAGGCCTGCCACAGCCAGAGGGCCTGATAGACACACCGTCTGAGACTCACCTATCATAATTAGCAGCATTGTCTGGGCATCTGCTCGTCGGTGATATTCCATGGCGACGTTGTTCAGATACTCGTATATCTATGTACATATGTTTGTACGTATATTTCTGAATGGATACTGTTTATTTTCGCTTCACACACTTGTTGAGTTTTATTTAATTCAATTGCGTTGAGTTGCTATCAATATATTTCCATAAATCAACCGTTCTGTTCACTTCACTGAGAATTCACCGGCTTGGAATGGGGGGGGACTGTAGAGTGAACGCGTACGCGGGCTCTTGGCTCTGGCACTCTCGCAGTGGGTTCGGTGTGCCCGTTGAATCGATCTTTCAGGTTCAAGTTTGTATCGCAGACTGAGCGAGCGCTTGCTTTGCCCACAACTTTTAGCTGGAACTGGAGCTGGAGCCGCTACTCTGGGTCCCGCATGAATCACGCGCTCTCGACGGCTTCGGTTAGTCTTCTCGCTCTCGGCTCGACGCGAAAGTCATTTCTACAGAGTTTGTGCCTTCTCACATAAGCAGAGCAGTTAGCGCATCGTATCTAATTGTGGGCCACCCACTTGGTTAAAGCTGTAAAAAAAAACAAAGTACCCTCTGCAAGGGTACAGCAAGTAATTGTCGAAACCGATAACTGGTGACAGGCTGGACCTGGCTCTGCTGGGAAATCGAAGGGCTTTTGTTACGCCTGCTCCCGCCTGTTGCTGTCTCTTCGATTTTTATATACATGTACAAATAACTGTTTTATTTTATGTATCCAACCCGATACCCCAGTCTTTGTAGTTGGTTATAAAAATAACTCTTAAGAGGCAGCTGCTCTGCGAAGTGGACCAAAATCTCCATACATTATTTTGCTGGGGTATTTCTGGGCGTGATCGTTTAACAGAGGCGCTAATTCCCAGATGAATTTCGCGATTTTGCAGCTCCGAAACATCAGAAAGAAGATCGCAGTTTCTAGGCTTAAGGGAGGTGCTTGACTCTGGTTGATGGATGGGCCATATCAGAGCTTAGATGGTCGGACGTTCGTTAAGGCCAAGTGCAGATTGTGTGCAAAACTTTGATTGGGAATCGCTTGTGTCCCTGAACTTGATAGATCGTCGTCTCCCATTGTGTGTGTGTGTGATAAAATTGGCATTAGAGCGTTATATACAGATAGGCAGGCTTTGTGGTAGCTACCAGCTACCGGTTGCCAGTTGCCTAGGGAGCTCCACAGTCGCTAATTGATTCGCTCACTTCGTCTCAGCCAAGGCGACAATTGGACAATTGCTGGCGGCATTGACATTGAACGAGGGCACAGATTGTCCATTAGATGGTGATTGTGTGATGTGGCCATAACCAGTTTCGCTTGGTCAATTGCCGGGAGTCAACGAACAAGTGACCCCAACACGTGCCACACATCCGATCCGATGGATGAGAAACTCCCTCGAAGTGAGGGAGCAACATTTCTATCTAGCGGCAGATTAGACCATCAAACTATGACGCAGTGGCTGCGGCAACAACTTACCTAAACCAATCGTGACAGACTCTCGATTTTGTGGATGTATCTGGGGTGGGGTGGGGTAGAGCGTCTGACTGGTTTTCGGATAAGGCACGTGCTGATTCACGATGTGTGTCACCATGTGCTGAAACCCCCATGGAGTGTGAGGTAGATCCCAGGCGTGCTTTCGCTTCGTTTTGGTTTGGTTTGGTTGAGATTTAGTTGGTTTATTTATCGGTAATACGTATTCGAGTGCTCGATTCTGTTGTGTATACATTGTATGAGTATTGGCCTAGCAATCTCTTCTGCTGTTGCTGCAGCATTAATTACTGTGTGTGTGCTGGGCGTGGCGCTTAAAGGGGAGATTCTGGTTAACAATTGACAATTGTGCCGCCAGCACAGGACACAGACACACATAACAAAGATCTCTACAAAAGCGCGTACACATATCCATATATATCTCATCTATGCAATACAGAAACAGGTACAACTATGTGGAATGCCGACGCTACCATCCCATCCCACATTTGTACGTACATGTAGGATGACACCTGACGATGGCTGGCGTTTACAATATTTATGCTAACTAGTGCAGAGACGAATACATTTTGGGTTTTTGCTTAATAATAATTGTTTGCTTAGGTAAATAATTGATACAATTTCATTTAACATCATAATTTCTGTGAGATTTCATCAGTGAGTACCGTGAGGTTGCTAAGAAATTGAGACATTGATCGACATTGGCTTCAACAGTTTCACAATCCAAACATAAACATAAAATTTAAATATTTACAGTAGTAAAAGTGGAGTATTCTTGGGGCAGTATTCGAGAGACATTCTTTCCCGCCCACGCTAATCAGAAAACTTAAAATCAGTCCTAGCATATTTACATGGAATGCACATTTGTTCATGAGGAGAGACAATTTACCTAATAGGACTTTTACGAGTACAACAAGTGTGCGATGCCAAAGTACTCGCTGATCTGGCACAAAGCGGAGCAGTCGTAGGGACGTGACACGAGGCTTTATCTGTCGGGGAACAAGGACTCGTAGCTAGGTGGCATATCCTTGGGCGTCATTGGCGGCTGCTGCTGTGCATCCTGCTCGCGAGATTCAACATTAGCGCACTCCGGAGCTGTTGGCTCCGGTCGGAGCTCAATGGTCGGCACATCAGACTGTCAAAGAGAGAACGATTTAGCTGCGTGTCCATGTTAGGCTCAGAACAGACTCTACTCACCCGAATGCGATGCTGGTTGAAGCGAGCGGCGGATGCCTCGTGTGCTCGTTGCTGCACCGTGATGCAGTTCCAGTACTTCCAGCAGATCCACACGCAAAAGCCCACGCCGAGCATGGTGAAAATGAGCGACGTTATGGCCGAGATGGCCACATTGGCTGTGTCTATCTCCTCCGGCACGATGGCGTCGTGGAAGCACGTTCCTTCATCCCTACACGGATACAAGCAGTTGGTGACGTTGTCCCGCACAAAATGCCGCGATATGCACGAGTATTGGTCGTTGGGATCGCACAGAAAGTCACCGTTGAACTGGCACTCGGAGTGGGCTGTCAGCACCATGCTCAGCTCCAGCTGATCGCCCAGAATGTGGCGCGATCTGTCGATGTAGATGTGAACGTTCACTTCCCGATCCCGCTCATCGAAGATCAGTCGCCCGGCCGGGCCATTGATGACGATGTTATGACAAATGCGTTCACTGGGCGACCGATTGCCGCCGGTAAACTGTATGTAGTCGATGCACTTTTTCGAGACAGGATCCCGCCGGAACTTGAGCCTGGTGATGAGTGTGTAAATGCCGCGCGGTGTACGGTCGCTGGTCACCACGCGGAACTGGCAGTCGTACTTGATCTTGTTGGCCGAGTGGCCATTGGGCAGTGTGAGATTCCAGGTCTGCGTCATAATCGCCGCTGAATCCTCCTCGAAGTCGAGCCTCACCGTGGGGTCACCGCGAAAGGGTTTGGCGAGTGTGAAAATTAGGTTGTTCGAGCACAGGTTGTCCTGGATGCGCACTGGAAGGGATCGCAACGACTTAGTCATGCAGCTACTGCGCCATTGAGCTATGACTAACTTACCGTTTTTGTAGCACAGGCCAGGGGCTGCGATTAATATCACCAGAACCAGCACATGGGCCAGCGGCGGTTGCCAAAGCGTCGCAATACTGCCCTTGTCCAACATTTTGGCACGTCCTGCGTGCTGGGTGTGTGTTTTGTGTTTTCCTTCTTTGCCTAGCTAGAGGCTATAACCAAGCGACCTTGTTTTTTTTTTTTTTTTTTTTTTTTTTTTTTTGAGGATTTATGTTACCGCTCTACCCTTGGGTAGNATGGGATATATCGAAAAACTATACTAAATATACCGATGACAAAACGATTCTTTTTCTTTCCAGAAAATTATGCATCTCTGTGTAGTTGCAGTGTATCTTACAGAAACAAATATGTAAAATATTCAATTAAATGTCAGTTTTCAAATACTAAATAATAGTTTTTGGTTTATTTAAATTTCGTAAAATTACTCTGTATTAAAAGCACTTGTACTCTTTTATTTTCGCTTAGCTTAATCAATAATTATATATTCTGTGAAGCAATCGGCTAAGGTGCATCGATTACTGACTGCTACATCACCCGATTAACCTTTATGTTTACCAATCGATTTGGGGGTTACGTCTTTTCCATTCATTTATTTTAATTCTTCTTAAAATTCGGGCGATGCGAGGCGTTTCAAACAGACCAGATCGTGCTTTATAGTTAGTCATTGGCTGTGTCTATCTCCTCCGGCACGATGGCGTCGTGGAAGCACGTTCCTTCATCCCTACACGGATACAAGCAGTTGGTGACGTTGTCCCGCACAAAATGCCGCGATATGCACGAGTATTGGTCGTTGGGATCGCACAGAAAGTCACCGTTGAACTGGCACTCGGAGTGGGCTGTCAGCACCATGCTCAGCTCCAGCTGATCGCCCAGAATGTGGCGCGATCTGTCGATGTAGATGTGAACGTTCACTTCCCGATCCCGCTCATCGAAGATCAGTCGCCCGGCCGGGCCATTGATGACGATGTTATGACAAATGCGTTCACTGGGCGACCGATTGCCGCCGGTAAACTGTATGTAGTCGATGCACTTTTTCGAGACAGGATCCCGCCGGAACTTGAGCCTGGTGATGAGTGTGTAAATGCCGCGCGGTGTACGGTCGCTGGTCACCACGCGGAACTGGCAGTCGTACTTGATCTTGTTGGCCGAGTGGCCATTGGGCAGTGTGAGATTCCAGGTCTGCGTCATAATCGCCGCTGAATCCTCCTCGAAGTCGAGCCTCACCGTGGGGTCACCGCGAAAGGGTTTGGCGAGTGTGAAAATTAGGTTGTTCGAGCACAGGTTGTCCTGGATGCGCACTGGAAGGGATCGCAACGACTTAGTCATGCAGCTACTGCGCCATTGAGCTATGACTAACTTACCGTTTTTGTAGCACAGGCCAGGGGCTGCGATTAATATCACCAGAACCAGCACATGGGCCAGCGGCGGTTGCCAAAGCGTCGCAATACTGCCCTTGTCCAACATTTTGGCACGTCCTGCGTGCTGGGTGTGTGTTTTGTGTTTTCCTTCTTTGCCTAGCTAGAGGCTATAACCAAGCGACCTTGTTTTTATTATTATTTTGGTCGCACGACGATACGACATTGTTTTTTTTTTGCTGGTTGCAAAAGCAGCGACGCCAGCAGCGCTGTCTTTCGCGACTGCGTTGATATTCGACGATTTTAATGTTCGTCTTAGGATTACTTTCGAGAGATAGGAATCAGCACTGATTTTTTAATTTTCCACCATAAACTAATACATTTCTGAAGAGATTTGCTAAGTATAAGTACTCATTTTCATTAGATTATTTAATAAATACGATTTTAATCAAAAACGTTTAATATTTATAACACAAAATTAAATTGTTTACATGATAACTACACGCCAACTACATACACACTTGCTACTACACTTTTATGTAATTATCGCAAGCGACAGCTGACGAGGAGATGCTGACAAGTTTAGCCGCAATTTTTTCATACAACGCCAGTGGAAGCGGCAGTGTGAAAAACATACGTTTTACATTTTCCCTATTGATATTTTGATGTGAAACGATCAGGAATTCGAAGATGATTACGAATTCGATGTGTCCCAGAATTTGGCTCTATATAACATTTTTACCTGTTTCTACACTCATGGAAGAGTATCGATAGGATGGGATATATCGAAAAACTATACTAAATATACCGATGACAAAACGATTCTTTTTCTTTCCAGAAAATTATGCATCTCTGTGTAGTTGCAGTGTAGCTTACAGAAACAAATATGTAAAATATTCAATTAAATGTCAGTTTTCAAATACTAAATAATAGTTTTTGGTTTATTTAAATTTCGTAAAATTACTCTGTATTAAAAGCACTTGTACTCTTTTATTTTCGCTTAGCTTAATCAATAATTATATATTCTGTGAAGCAATCGGCTAAGGTGCATCGATTACTGACTGCTACATCACCCGATTAACCTTTATGTTTACCAATCGATTTGGGGGTTACGTCTTTTCCATTCATTTATTTTAATTCTTCTTAAAATTCGGGCGATGCGAGGCGTTTCAAACAGACCAGATCGTGCTTTATAGTTAGTCATTGGCTGTGTCTATCTCCTCCGGCACGATGGCGTCGTGGAAGCACGTTCCTTCATCCCTACACGGATACAAGCAGTTGGTGACGTTGTCCCGCACAAAATGCCGCGATATGCACGAGTATTGGTCGTTGGGATCGCACAGAAAGTCACCGTTGAACTGGCACTCGGAGTGGGCTGTCAGCACCATGCTCAGCTCCAGCTGATCGCCCAGAATGTGGCGCGATCTGTCGATGTAGATGTGAACGTTCACTTCCCGATCCCGCTCATCGAAGATCAGTCGCCCGGCCGGGCCATTGATGGCGATGTTATGACAAATGCGTTCACTGGGCGACCGATTGCCGCCGGTAAACTGTATGTAGTCGATGCACTTTTTCGAGACAGGATCCCGCCGGAACTTGAGCCTGGTGATGAGTGTGTAAATGCCGCGCGGTGTACGGTCGCTGGTCACCACGCGGAACTGGCAGTCGTACTTGATCTTGTTGGCCGAGTGGCCATTGGGCAGTGTGAGATTCCAGGTCTGCGTCATAATCGCCGCTGAATCCTCCTCGAAGTCGAGCCTCACCGTGGGGTCACCGCGAAAGGGTTTGGCGAGTGTGAAAATTAGGTTGTTCGAGCACAGGTTGTCCTGGATGCGCACTGGAAGGGATCGCAACGACTTAGTCATGCAGCTACTGCGCCATTGAGCTATGACTAACTTACCGTTTTTGTAGCACAGGCCAGGGGCTGCGATTAATATCACCAGAACCAGCACATGGGCCAGCGGCGGTTGCCAAAGCGTCGCAATACTGCCCTTGCCCAACATTTTGGCACGTCCTGCGTGCTGGGTGTGTGTTTTGTGNTGTCCCAGAATTTGGCTCTATATAACATTTTTACCTGTTTCTACACTCATGGAAGAGTATCGATAGGATGGGATATATCGAAAAACTATACTAAATATACCGATGACAAAACGATTCTTTTTCTTTCCAGAAAATTATGCATCTCTGTGTAGTTGCAGTGTAGCTTACAGAAACAAATATGTAAAATATTCAATTAAATGTCAGTTTTCAAATACTAAATAATAGTTTTTGGTTTATTTAAATTTCGTAAAATTACTCTGTATTAAAAGCACTTGTACTCTTTTATTTTCGCTTAGCTTAATCAATAATTATATATTCTGTGAAGCAATCGGCTAAGGTGCATCGATTACTGACTGCTACATCACCCGATTAACCTTTATGTTTACCAATCGATTTGGGGGTTACGTCTTTTCCATTCATTTATTTTAATTCTTCTTAAAATTCGGGCGATGCGAGGCGTTTCAAACAGACCAGATCGTGCTTTATAGTTAGTCGCCCCGTGAAATTATGAAACACCCGGAAACGTCGCCAGGCTCTGAAGCATCGTGATATGTGTAACAGGCAGTCGTGCCGAAAAAGTTCCATGCGTCGCAATCATTTTCTAGTCAACAGCGAGTTTTGTGAGTTAAACTTGTGATCCTATTATGGCTACATCAGACTTCGTGCTGGGAGGCCTGGCCTCGGTGGGTGCCACGTTCTTCACCAACCCCATCGAAGTAGTCAAGACGCGCATCCAGCTGCAGGGAGAGCTGGCGGCACGAGGCTCCTATGTGGAGCCCTACAAAGGAATTGTGCAGGCGTTCGTGACGGTTGCGAAGAACGATGGCATGAGCGGCTTGCAGAAGGGCTTGGCTCCGGCCCTCTTCTTCCAGTTCATCATTAATTCTTTCCGGTGAGACTGAAATCTATTGCCTGCCGGCTGAAGCTTATTTCACAATTGCCATCTGCTGCCCCATCAGGTTAAGCATTTACTCTTCGGCGGTGGAGAAGCGCTGGATGCACAACAAGAATGGAGAGGTCTCCTACGGCCTCGGCCTGATGTGGGGTGCCATCGGAGGAGTGGTGGGCTCCTACTGCTCCAGTCCGTTCTTCCTGGTGAGAACTTCCCAGACTGTTACATAAATCCCGATATATGAACAGCTTATTAGCATTGCCAGACCTCATGCCCAAATAAGAGATAGCGCAACTGATAGCGATTATCTTCCTTTACAGGTCAAGACTCAGCAACAGTCGCAGGCTGCCAAACAAATAGCCGTCGGCTATCAGCATACGCACACCTCCATGACGGATGCCCTCAGGCAGATCTACATCAAGAACGGAATCCCTGGCTTGTGGCGTGGATCTGTGGCCGCCCTGCCGAGAGCTGCCTTGGGTTCCGGGGCCCAGATAGCTACCTTCGGCAAGACCAAAGCATTGCTCATCGAGCACGACCTTGTCACCCAGCCCACGTTGAACTCGTTTTGCGCGGGACTAATAGCCGGCTCCATCATGTCGGTAGCCATTACACCGCCGGACGTGATCACCACACGCCTGTACAACCAGGGGGTGGATGCCGAGGGTCGCGGACTGCTCTACAAGGGTTGGCTGGACTGCTTCGTGAAGATCCTGCGATCCGAGGGCGTTTACGGTATGTACAAGGGCTTCTGGGCCAACTATCTGCGGATCGCCCCGCACTCCACTCTCGTCCTGCTCTTCTTTGACGAACTGATCGCCACGCGCGAGAAGTACGGCCTGCACTACTGACCCAAACCCAAGAGTGCTGTGGGCTGATTGTCTACTTTAAGTACAAATTTGTTCACTTGTTTGAGATCTTTTGTTTGCCTTAGTTCCAGTTCCCAGACCCAATCTCCTATGCTTAGCGTAGCCCAAAGAACTATAAATGTGCCTTCAGTAAGCTAAACCTGTACCTTTAGTTATAAATTGTGCAATACTTTGGTTAATAAACCGTTTAATTTGTTATTTTCGAATTATTTCTATAATTTACTGCCTCTGCCCTGTTCCCTATAGCAGGCTCCTTTTGTCTGTCTCTGCAGCTACCACGATAACGATATCCCGGGCCATCGAGATGGTTCTCTTATCGAAAAAAAGCGTTACTCTCCAAACAGTATTCCCCCCTGCGGGAAAGAGTACAGCCGCGGTTAATCTAACGGTTAAGGATGGCCACGTCGGACTTCGTGCTGGGCGGAGTGGCCGCCATGGGTGCTGGAATAGTCACCAATCCCGTGGAGGTGATCAAAACTCGCATGCAGCTGCAGGGAGAGCTGGCGGCACGCGGCTCTCACGCTCAGCCCTACAAGAATGTCCTACAGGCGTTTGTCACGGTGGCCAAGAATGACGGAATACTCGGCTTACAGAAGGGACTGGCACCAGCACTGTGCTTTCAGTTCATCATAAATTCCATCAGGTAAGTAGACTCCATAAGGAGGTGTCAAATTCCCCACTAAATACTCTGCTCCATCCGCAGATTGAGCACCTACACTCATGCCGTGGAGAAGGGCTGGGTGCATAACAAGAATGGCGACATCTCGTTTGCACGGGGCATGTTCTGGGGCGCATTGGGCGGCGTTGTGGGCTCCTACTGTGCCAGCCCCTTCTTCCTGGTAAGCAATTATTTAAATCAAATCGTTTGGGGACAGACATCGGAGGTGTCTGCCTTGGCAGACGATCAGCGCGATAAGATTAGCTGCTGATAAGAACTTTCCCATGCCATTTCAGATCAAAACACAACTTCAGTCGCAGGCGGCCAAGCAAATTGCCGTCGGTTATCAGCATCCGCACACTTCAATGAGTGATGCGATAAGACAGATATACAGGAAGAGCGGCTTTTTTGGCCTGTGGCGGGGCTCCATGGCATCCGTGAGCAGGGCCACAGTCGCCTCCAGTGTCCAGATCGCTACTTTTGGCAAGGCCAAGTGCGTGCTGAAGGACAACGGCCTTGTCACGCAGCCGACGTGCCTCTCGTTCTTCTCCGGCCTGGCTGCTGGATCCTTTGTATCGGTGGCGGTCACACCGTTTGACGTCATTACCACGCGCCTCTACAACCAGGGTGTGGATGCCCAGGGTCGAGGTCTCTACTACAAGGGCTGGCTGGACTGTGTTGCCAAGATACTGCGATCGGAAGGTTTTTACGGTGTATACAAGGGATTCTGGCCAATTTATCTGCGAATGGCACCTTACTCTACTTTAGTGCTACTGTTTTTCGAAGAACTTATTGCTCTCCGCGAGAGTTACGCTCCCCATAAATGATACAACAGTATGTTCCATTGTGACCTTGCAAAGAATTTTTGAATTGAAAGTGATAAAGTAAAAGTGCTATATCGCACAAAACTATCGATATTTTTCTTATTTGCTTTCTCTGATAGAGAATTTCCCTGACCGTTCAGGCACAAGAGAAAATGTTCCTTACCCTTTAGGCACAGGATCAAATACAAATTTGTGAAATATAAGGTCAGAAGGTATGCAATCCAATAAAATCAAGTATTTAGAATAAGTCAAATGGATTCTTCAATCGGGTTAAATTATTGTTTCAGTGTTAAAAGTCTTTGCAAGCTATTAATATCAAATAGAATATCAACATCGAGGAAAATAATTTCAGATACATTATATTTTAAAAATTATATGGTATATTTTGGTATATTTTTGAGGGTCTGACGGTATATTTTATCGATAACTCCGCGGTCACATTGCAAGTCGTATTATCTACATAAAACATACATCGATATACTGATATAACAAATAATATTCACATCTCTATTAAACAAGTCGGCGGCACTTAAATTAGCTAAAACTTTCTTAGAAAATCCTTGTGAAAAATGGCCGTTCAATATACCCAAGTCCAACAATGGTTCGAACAGTACAAGCAGACGGTGGCCAAATCCCTGCGCGACACCTCCAAGCCATGGAACAAGGTGCTGAGCATCGTGGAAGAGCGGACTGGCGTTGACCGCGTGAATGTTTTCTTCGGTGAGTAGGAGACACATCCTGGACGACGTCATCGCCCCCAGCTACGCACGGTGGACGCCCAAGCACGTAACGGTGGTGCCAGTCCAAAAGATGCAAGAGAATTGTCTGACAGAAGTGTATAAATAGCAACCCAACCTGTTATATATAGCATAGATGGTCAACGAGGGGCTGTGACATGGCATTTGGCGCATAACAGGGGCAGGAGAAATGTGTCTAATTTGGGGATTAATCACTATCGTTAGCTTAGCAACGCAGCTGCACCGTTTAAGCGTAATTAAAAGGTCTATCTCTGGGGGTCGGGTCGGGCACGCACACCAGGGCCTGCATGCATATGTGTGTGCATGTGATGTGTTAGCTTACGTATGCAGTGCATGTGCATGTGTGTGTGTGTGTGTGTTTGGTAGCTTCCATGAACACTTTTCTGTGGTTTGTGCTTTTCTTTGTTTACTCTATCGCGAGTATGTTTTATCCGTTCGCTGAGCAATCACTGATTACACGTGGAGAGAACTGTACCGATCAGATACAGATATCCAGATTCCCGTCAGTGCAAAAGGTCAGACTTGACCTCGACTTCGATCCGGTGCTGCCCTCCTCTGCCGTCGTGGCGCTTTGCACACGTGTAGAAAATCGCTGGCTGGCAGGTGGGCGCGTGCCTCTGTGTGCGTGAGAGCTTCCCGCAGCGAAGCTCGCGAAAGCCCCAGATGTGGCTCTGGGATTATATTATGAAAATAAAACACCGCCAAAAGGTGCGACGAAATGTCCGGCTTCCTCTTATCTACATTGGCTCAGGTGAGTCCCGTTCCTCCTGCTGCCACACATCACCGAACACCTTTGAACTGAACAATAAGACGCGCATAAATATAATTAGCGGAATACTCATCGGCGTTCGGGCATATGACATCATTATGCGGTAGCTAGAGCGATCCGCGGCGAGTCCGTTGTGCTATTCTGTGCTGGCAAGGCGAGACTGGCCGGGATCGGGCCACTCTCGGGCATCAGGTGCAGATATCTGCCGATGACACTTGTGACAACAGCTGAATAGTTATAATTAGCTACTCGCGACGCTCTGGGGCGGAGTGAGGGACACCAAATCAGGGAGGAGCAAATCAAGCAAACCCGTGCCCGGCCCTGTGCTTTGTTGTGCCACAGCCAAAGGGCCAAGTTGCAACAATGGGCACAACCCAGTGACCATCGAGACGGTGATCATGGCAGTTGAGAGCTGGGAGAGTAAAGTGATCGAGCTGTTCAAAGAGAATGTCTTGCTACGCTTTGGTACAGCCCCCCCATGGAGCCCTTTCTGTCACCTTTTTCGTTAAATTTTCTAACTGGTATTCCCATGGACTCTTTCAGGTTCTGCCGCCTTGTGTGCCGTCTATCTGATGTTCGGCGGTTTGGCACAGCTGTTGTGCAATATTATTGGAGTGATGTATCCGGCCTACATCTCGATCCATGCGATCGAGTCGAGCACCAAGCAGGATGACACCAAATGGCTGACCTACTGGGTGACCTTCGGCATCTTCACGGTGATCGAGTTCTACTCGGGCATCCTGACCCACATCATACCCTTCTACTGGCTGCTAAAGGTAACCATAGCCCGCCGCCTTGAATGGCATTAAGATGTAACTAATTTCTCGTATGTTTCAGTGTGTTTTCCTCATCTGGTGCATGCTGCCCACGGAGCAGAACGGCTCCACCATTATCTACCACAAGCTGGTGCGACCCTACTTCCTGAAGCATCATCAATGTGAGTACAAAATCCACTTGCTCCATGAACAAATCGCTAATGTATGTCTTTCGTTTCCATTGCAGCCGTCGACAAGCTGATTGACGATGGCATGAAGAAGGCCACCAATGTGCTGAAGCATGATTAAGAGCTCTGGTCTGCCGGCCGGCCACTTCTCCATGCATTTGGTACTCTCCAGCCACCACGCAGGCTTCTCTTAGACAGCACGCAATTAGGGTTTGGTCACGTCGTATTGGTTACGTTTTTCAATAAATTTTAAATTTCTATCCGTTGTTGAAACCTCCATTTGTGTCTGCCGCAAACAAATGTCGCTTGTTATACATAAATTGAAAACAGGATTTTTATTATTGATCTAAAAGAGCTCATGCGGATGCGGATGCGGACGCAGACTCCGACTGGTCCGCTGCAGCTGCCACCACCTGTTCTTCGGCCAGCTTTCGACGGTTCCGCCAGGCAGTCATGTAGGTGCGTGGGTGGATGGGCAGCAGACCGGCGACGCCCAGCAGCTCTGCAGCCGGGTCGGAGATGTGAGCCCCCTTGCCGAGCCAGAAACGGATGCGCTCCGTGTTTAGGGCCACCAGGCGCTCGTTGAAGTCGTTGGGCAGGGGATCGTAGGAGCCGACCTGCTCGATCACAGGCTGGTGCTGGTTCTTGCGACGCTGTGGGCATAATTGTTCCTGCTATAAGCAACTGTTACAACATCCCTGGGAAAACATCCATACCTCCATGACGACAATGTGGTAGAACGGCCGGTTTGTGCAGCCCAGGCGCACGAAGCGTATAATCTTTGCCGAGTGCTTGTAGAAGCGGCCGATGCCACTAGCCGGCGACAGGGACATCCTCAAATATTAGTGTTTAATTCAAATTTTTAACAAATGCAGGTGGAAAATGTGTTATGTTATGTTATCAGTGTGACCGCGGAATTATCGATATTCCCTCTGACCGTCAGTAAAATACCAAAATATACCGGATTTAATTATCTCGCTCGCTCTGCGAGGTATTGCCATAAGGTTTCTATGTCTGGTCTCACCAACAAGATGGCGTCAAAGAACGAGAAGCACGAACACTAAGAAGGAATGTATAGTGGTGTGTCGTGTCTGTGAAATAATATTGGAGAAAAAAACAGTGTATTTTGTTTATAAATTTAATTGCAAAAACTGCACATCAGCACACGGCGCGTCCACACACCAACACACACATTGAAGTGCGGTGCGCCTTATCAATGAACCGAGTCGCAGCCTGAGCCCCAGCGCCCTGGACCGAACGCACGCCAACGAAGTGAATTTGTACGCAGGCAGGGAAAAAAATGGCGCCCGCAGCCACAGAAGCAAACCAAATTGACTTTCTTTTCGGTCTATAGTTCGTCGCCGCCGTACTCGTCTCGTCTCGTCGTAGACGACGAATTTTCGTCGCAGTGCGATCCAAGTGAAAAATAATTAAATTGTGTGTTGTCTGCCCAATACCAACACCATTACCATATTACCGTTTCCACTTACTACTACTAGAGGAGGCTAGTATTGTGTACGTGATTTAATACCACATATAATACCAGCAACAGAAGAAGTGCAATTACATTTGCGTTTGGAAATTTTGCGCTTTTTTCTCTTTCGCCTCCCTCCCTCCACCATACCATCACTTCCCACTCTTCTCTATCCGCCTCACTTGCTCCATTTACAATGTGCGCCGCCCAGAACCCACAGCCGCCCTTCGGCTACACCTGGGGCTTCGCAGACAACGGCAGTCGCACCGCCGAATCGGTTCTGGAAATATCGCCCAACATAAACTACACCGTCAGTGGGGAATCGGTAAGTGTATGGAGCACTAGCTGTAGCTCCTGTATCTATACGTAAATTAGTTGCTGCAGTAGTTTGCTATTTCCCCCGCCCCTGCCCCTGTCGATAATCGAGTGCTTTTGCTAGTGCAGCCTGCTAACTCAATGGCCCATTCGACCAGTCTCAGCCACCACCACCCCCGTGCCCATGCCCTCGCCCACGTAACAGTGTTGCTTTCCTACAGCGAATCGTGTTGGGCTCCCAACAACAAGAGGGCAAGCGCCACATATACTCGGGCAATACGTACAGCCATACATACATACGTACGTACGTACATACTTGCAGGAAAGCGAGCGTGCATATATACAGTACACTCGCTCACTCACACTCGCTGCTTTCTGAGACGGCGTGTATGTACACGGGAATACAAAAAGAAACGACAAGAAACATACATACGCACGTAGATACATATACTCGTACGCTTTATGTAACTGCGTTGTCATGCGAGGGAATCGGCGCTGTGTTAGAATTCTTTTACCATACATTTATACGAATCGTATTCGTTTCCATTTCATTCGTAAACATTCATAATTTGGTATTTGTAAGCCGTGTGCGTATATATTTGTGCATTCAAAAAACCAGAGAAAGCACGCACCTGTACATGTTGGGATGGTGCGAAGAGAGAGTAGGGCCAGTGGGAAATGCAGCGACAGTGTCGCTTAATAATTGAATAATTTCCCATTAATAATGGAATTGGCGGCGTCAAACATTCGTGGCAGTTGGCAGTCTGGCTGGCAAAAGCAATCGATTGAATCGATAATTTGTATTTCCTTTGATTCTGATTATTATATATCGCTAACGCCCCCCACCCAACCGCTTGAGTTATATTTAAATTATAATTATTCTTACTCTTTTGGTTTCTCTGTTGTTTTGTGTTGCTTGCTCGTATTTTGGTTTCATTTGGTAAGCAACAATTTTCGTTACACAATTGTCCATTGGGCCAGAATTAAACCATGGAGTGCAACCCTTCCTCCCCTCCCACCGACCAGTACCAATTCGCCGCGTTTGCGTCCGTTTTCTTTAGTGTGCGTCAGCCTCGAATTCGCCGCTCGCCAAATACACACGCATTCGTCTGTATGCGTAAATTTGAATGTGTTTGCGCTGGTGTTTTGCAGCGCAGCCAACACCAATGCCAGAAATGACGTGTTCTGGTGTGCGTTTTGTTTCACGCGTGTGTTTTGATTACTTTTGCGTTCCAATTGTGCGAGAGAAAAAGAGTGAGATAGAGAGAGTGAAAAAAGGCGCGCATTTTGCCGACCTCCTCTCTCAACCCTCTTCCTTGCCACCTCTGGCAGCGTGTCTTGTACTACTCTTTATCATCTGTTGCCGCATCGCTGCCTGCCTGCGCAGGTGTAGCGACGTGGTTATCAATCAGAGCCAGACGAATGAGCATCAAACAACTATAAAAACAACAATAACAATTACCTGAGAAGAAAACACACTCTGCTACTACTACTAACCATTGCGAGGGGCAACTGTACTAATCTGTAGCTTAACTGCATTTTCCTAACTAAACTTCCCATTAGGCCATGTTGCAAGAACTACATTAGTGTATGTATTTGTGCGGCTATTGGGGACACAGATCTATAGCATCCAATAAAACACTAACAGATCCAGTTATAACCGGTGGGAGATACGGGGAAAACTCACCGAACCACCCATCCATCCATTATCAATCTACAATCAAGAAATCTCAAGCCACAAAAACCCATTCCAGATGCCCTATCTGCTGTCCACGGATGGATCATTGGCCGTACAAAAGGATGTCAAAGGTGGTCTCACCGGCAATAAGGGGAATGTTGTGCGTCGCATGTACGTTGTGAACGATCCATCGTTTCCACCCGGTACACAGAGGTGCGTTCAGAATTCCACACACTAAAAGAGGGCAAAAAACTAAGCACTCTCTACGTTTGCTCCCACTCTTCCACTTCTCTATCTATTTCGTTCCATTTACAGAGTAATAACCACTGGGGGCGGCTCGTCGGTAGTCAAGAAACAGGATTCGCAGCAGCAGGTGTTGAGCCTGGACAAGAACTGTAAGTGGTCGTCTGGACGATAAATGCATCTGTCGATGCATCTATCAGTGTTGCACGCGTTGCTGTTGTGATTATCGATCTATTTGGGGTTTTTGTTAATCGATTGTTTTTCTCTCTACTCCCGTTTTTTTTATTCTCGCTCGATCTCGCTCGCTCTTGAACCAACCCGTAACCGAACCCGAACCCATCATCTACCCCACCCCAACCCCCCACCACTGCCTATGTTCGCTGCGCTGTGTGTGTGTGTGTGTGTGTGTGTGTGCGTGTTATTTGTAATTGCTATTGCTGCACCACCACCCCACCCGCACCACATCATCCATCACATCGTCTAACGATTGCATCCTATCGCACCGCACACCACACCACACTGCACCACACACCACACCTCATCTCATCTTTTGGTGGGCGGCGGGCGCGGTCTGAACGAACACATGTGCAACACAGATCTCCTGGTCGATCAAGCAACTGCCGCAGCAGCTGCAGCCGCGGCGGCCGGTGATCCCTCGGTTGCCCACCATCACACATTGACCAACGGTAGTATTGTCGATGCCAAGACCGGACAGACGGTGCTGACGGCGGGCTCCGCGGCGGCCAAGTCGCACTTTGGGTCGATCGGGGCGCTGCACCTCACCCAAGAGGAGTGCAACGAGATCCTGATTAAGCGCGCCATCGCTGCCGGCCACCATCAGACGCACACAATCACCGCTGCCGACGGATCGCATCATCATAGCTCGGCGTCTGGCGCGACACCAAGTAAGCATCTCAAATCTGTGATTGTTGATTACCCAACTCCTCCCGCTCCTGCTCCTCCAAACTGTACCTCCTACTGAACCCACAAATCCTGTTCCCCATACCAATACCGATACCTATTCCGATCCTCGTGCCCCATGTACTTTGTGCACTGCCGCCACTAGCACCACTGCAACTACTACCACAATCACAACCACCAACACCACTACCCGATTGATGTTTGAATTCCCGCAGTATCCGCACTCGGCATTGGCATATTCTCGGTTCTGGTTGCTTTATCCTTCCCCCAACCCACGTTCCGGTTGCGTTACATTATTTTATGTGAAATATTTAAAAGATTTAATTTGCGATTGCATTTATTGTTTTGTTTGTTGATTTATAATTGATTTAAGTTTGCTTCCGTTTTGGTTCGTACTTTGATTTTCGTTTGTTTCTTCTCTTCTGTATTTTTTTTCTCCTCCTCTTGAATTCCATTTGGTTTCTGTTCCGTTGGCGGCGCAACAACACTCTTAGGTGAATTAATGCCTGGTCTTTCAGTTCAAGTCCAGAAAGTAATACAAGGACTCGAAGATCCCGAGGACTCGCAGGGCGACGCACCCAACTTAAAGTTGGAGCCAGGCACATTAGAGTTGTCCCCAAAGACCGAGCTACAGGAATCAATGCATTTCAGCGAAGTAAGCCAACAATATCCACCAATACATATACCACATCCCACTCGATCCCAATCGAACAAACATGCCAAATTCAATTCCTCGGGACTCAGGACTCGCCTCCTAGCCTCCGCCGTCTTCCAAGCAAAAGTAATTCATCTGCAACACGCATCTCTCTCCCCGTTCTAGACGGACGCCACCATCAAGAAGGAACGCCCGTACAGTTGCGACGAGTGCGGCAAGTCCTTTCTGCTCAAGCATCATTTGACAACACACGCACGCGTGCACACAGGTGGTTGTTCTTGTTCCTATCCCCTTACCCCTATCCAGCGAGCGGGTCTAACCACTGCGTCTCTCCTTTCCACAGGTGAGCGACCCCATATCTGTTCCCATTGCGGCAAGAGCTTTGCGCACAAACACTGTCTGAACACGCATCTTCTGCTGCACTCAACCGACCGACCATACCAGTGCCAGGAGTGCAAGAAGAGCTTCACCCTTAAGCATCATCTGCTGACGCACTCGCGTGTGCACAGCCGCGAGCGACCTTTCGTGTGCCAGGAGTGCGGACGTGCCTTCCCGCTCAAGCGGCACCTGGTCACGCATAGCAAATTCCACGCCGGCGAACGTCCATACGTCTGCGAGGAATGCGGTGAGAGCTTTGCCCAGGAAAATCATCTTATTATGCACTCGCGGTGAGTCTTGCGTCCTTCTTCGTGTCAAATTCTTTCCCTGACCAGATCTATTTATCTTTTCATAGCTTCCATGGTTCATTGAATCCATTTGTTTGCGCTGACTGCGGTGCCTCGTTTCCACGCAAGTTCCAGTTGGTGAATCACGGGCGCATACACGGCAAGATCCCCCACTCTTGCACCGTTTGCGGAAAAGAATTTTTACAGAAGCGAACGCTAGTTTCACACATGAGGTGAGTGAACCCGTCTAAAGGGATAAATCCCCTATTAATGTGTCATGTCTTCTGCAGACGCGTACACACGGGCGAGCAGGCGCATCCCTGCGTCAGCTGCGGCGAGGGATTCCTCACTAAGGCTGAGCTGCACCAGCATGTGCGTGCAGCACACAACGGCGTCAATCCTAACACGAGCAGTGCCACTATCATTGCCAACCAGCAGGTATGTAGACAATCGATTTACTAATGATCCTAGGCAGGGACCAACTTATCCAAGTTTATCGATTTCAAGCAGCTGCAACAGCCTCACCACCATCCCGGGCAGCATCCGCAAACGATCACTGTAGTGAGCAATCCGGGTAATTCTACGCTTCTCACGGTCTCCACCACGGATGCCAATGGTGTGGCGCGTCCACAGTTCGTTTGCCGGTAAGTTGTTCATCAAATGATTTCATCGCTGAAACAAATGACTAATATTTTGGTTTTTCTCCATCCTAAAGCGAGTGCGGTAGCGCCTTCAACAGCCGCGAGGCGTTGGCCCTTCACTTGCGCCTGCACACCGGCGACAAGAGCCTGATGACCGATTTGTGCGCCTTGACAGCAGCGCTGCCGGGTCACTTCTTGAGCACGGCTGGTCTGAACCCGGGCACTGTGGTAACGGCCAACCCGAATTTGGTGGGCCAGAACCCAGTGCCCGTGCAGATCATATCATCCACCGGCCAGGTTATGTCGCAGACCACGCTGGTGCAGGCCGCCAACTCGACCCATCCGCAGGCCGTCGTCACTGCCGTGCCAACGATGCCCGTGCATCAGCAGCAGCACATGCAGCACGTGGCCCAGCAGCAACAGCAGCAGCAGCAGCAACAGCATGTGGTCAATGTGGTGCCGGCCAACAAGCCCAAGTCGCATTTCTGCGCCAGCTGTGGCAAGGGATTCGCTGCCAAGCACGGGCTCATGCAGCACAACCGCCGCCACCCGAACGGCGGCTGCACGGTGCGCACTCACGTCTGTGAGTGCGGAAAGGCCTTCTTCCAGAAGAACCATCTGATGCTGCACCAGCGCCAGCACTTGGAGACGAAGCCAGCCATATCGCAGCAACAGGTATGCTAGAGTCCAGATCAGACAAGTGCCTTTCTCCTTCTGAGAATTCAGATCAGATAATCAGATAACCAGATATCCAGACACCCCGACACTCTGTCTCTGTCTCTGCTCTTTCGATCGTGTTCCGCTTCGATTAAATGCTTTGATTAAACACTACTTAGTTAGCCTTAAGTCCACCTAATTATATTGGGAGTAAGTTAGGCCGCCCTAACCCGATTGTACATTATTCAGCGCATAAGCAATGTTAACAAAAATTCACAATAAACGATCCTGATTGGCATATTCGGACCAAGAAATCACAAAGAAGGGAGTTTCGATCGGTCGGCAGACTACTCTCAGGCTGTGCTGCTCTCACTTTCCCCAATCCAACTGTGTGGATGTCCTGTCACTTAGGATACTTTAAGCAGTGTTTACTTTGTTCTGTGTCTACGTCTGCAACTATCTATCATCCACCTGGCCATCTATTCCACATACTCAACCATATATCACTCTACCAATGAAATCGAATCTGAAACATAATCGCATATCCTTCTCCAATACTTTGCAGCTTGTTGTACCAACTACTTCTTACTAAGAACTAAACGAAACAGAATAAGAAAAAAAGATCAAGAAATAGAAACAGAAACCGATACAGAATGAAAACAGAAATTCAATAAGTTGCCACGAAACTGAAAATAAAGCCTAATCAAAATATAAACCAACTCTCGAACGACATCCATATGCAAAGTCTGTAGCTGCACCTGCACCTTCACCTCAAGACAGGCGGAGGCCTCTCGTCCTCGATCCTTTGGGGGAAAGCAGTCGAGTATGTGGCCGGCCGGGTGTGCCAGTGCATGTGTGTGTGTGCTGGTGCTCTGGTAGACTATAAATCAAAATAAACCCATAACTCTACAAGATATAATCCCAATCGAATCGAAATTCAGTGGCCGTTCTGTGGCTTCAGGTTGCGCGCTTAGGTGTGTATGAACTATCCAAATTATCGCTAATCGTTAAGTGTCTATATCTCTGGTAATCTCTTTCGTTCTTTGTTGTATTTGTTGCTCTGTCGTTTGTCTCGTACGTATGCAATAATTAGCTTTAAGTAAGATCTATTATAGAACTGCCTGCAACTGTCTTGTCTTCCTCTCTCATCTGTCTATGTTTTATGCTTTCTCTGTTATAAGTATTTTGCCCTGCAACTCGATTCCTCCACCGCCTGCCTGAGCGTAATCTTTAGTTTAGTTTATATTTCTTTTCTGGCACAGAGTTTGTCCCAGGCTTCAGCTAAACCTTTTGCCTTTCCCCACTTTTGCAGGAGCAGCAACAGCAGGAGGCAGCAGCCGCAGCGTCGGCCGCTGGACAGCAGCCGGTGCAGGTGCAGATTCTGCCCGATGGTCATATACACGGCAAGGTCATCAAGTACGAGATTTGCCGCAGTGTGCTGCCCGAAGATCAGGCACAGCAACAGCAGCAGGCAGGCATGGATGTGGAGTAGCCGAGAGCACCACGACGTGGAATGTAAATATGAAGATGAACAGGACACACGCAAGCACACTGACACGGACAAGGACACGGACACAGACACGCACATCCCTCCCAAAAGTGTCCTCCAATTGGCGCATACGGCGATTCCCGTAGATGTAATGTTTTAGTTAGTTCTTAGGCTAGCGGATAAGTCAACGGAGTGTACACAGAATATTGGTTAGCTAGCGTTACACACATGCATATATACCTACCTACCACTTACATAGGCATATGTAACACCCATTTACATATATATATATATATACAGACATATATATATACATATATACGATATATATATATATATAAAAACGTTCGCGTAGAGTATCTGTTAATTTTGCGATGCGTTGGTCGCATCTAAAACATCAACCTGTTTGCGTTGCGAGTTTTAAAGATTTTCTTTCGATGGTTTTATGCATTACCCGACTTGTACTAACAATTATACAACCATATATATATATAAGAATAACATATATGCTAAGTGTAAACTGTATACATATTAACAGAAACAAAACTAAAATATACATAGACCACAACGGATACTTAGTTGTAGACACTAGCAGGCGTTGGCACTTGAAGAATTCGTAACCGGCTCCAGTGGGAGTGGGTGTGAAGCTTCCAGCGTGGAGCGTGGGCATTCCTGTCCAGACTCCCGCGAATGTACATACAAAAGAACAGAGAACAGAAGCAACGACCCGAAGAAGAGAACAGATCCGAAGTGGAGTGTGGAGTGCAGTAGGTGCCTGGCACAGTAACTAGCTAACAGATACTATATCTAACACGAACCGCAGCAGGCATATGAAGCAAATCTCTAGATGTAAGAAACCGTAGGACACAATATATAACACACACACACAGCTAATTAGGGAGAACACGACGACGACGACACCAGCCTATCAAGGAGAAACTCAGAAAATAATCAGCATAAATAAGCAGCTACTTGCATCCACGTCGCCTGTCCCTGATCCCAAGAAAAGACCCCACACCGATGCACGCTACGCGACGAATATCACACTGTAAAAAGTCAACTTTAAGACCTGAGAGAGTGCTTGGGAGTGGGCGTGGTCTTGGCTAGGGTGGGTAGCAGGCAGCAGGGAGTACGAGTAATTGGTAATTATCGCAATCTGATAAATGAAACAATAATTAATGAAACTACACTAAGCATATATTTTAATATGTAAGCCTTAAAGAAATACAAAACAGAAAGTATGAATAATAATAATAAACAAAGAAAATGTGTGAATTTGCTGAAATTTTGCAGCTGGACTTCACCTAATCGATACACTGGGAAAGTACAGGCTCTTCCTTATCTAAACTTTCGCATTAAGCAACTATCGTTCAGTGTTCCACCTACAGATAAGAGGAACACTGCGTTTCGGCTGCATATGGCACTCGAAGGTTAAGATCTGTTGGAGAATGTGTTGGAAAGCATTCGGCAAGTGCTGTCCAAGGCACTCTATAAATATATTTGCTGATTAAACAAGCGAACGCAAACATTTGCCACTTTGCCAGTGACTCAATTCGCCCTGCCATTTCTCAACCGAAAATCCATCGAGCAATTATGGTAGTACTGCGACAAAGTCCCACAAATGCAAATTCCTCTCAACATTTGAACTCAGATAAGATAAAACAGAAATGCTTGGAATACTCGTACGGCTACCGGGCACTTGTTCCAACCAAAATGTTTTGGCTAATGATTTTGGTCAGGCTACATGCTTATGTGGGGGGTTCTGTCCCCACCGGAGAAGGCCCGGGCACGTCGTCAACGTTCAACATGCGCCACAACCGACGCGGCGGACCGTAGTCATTACAATTCATTGATCAGCGA
This sequence comes from Drosophila guanche, assembly GCF_900245975.1. Classification (NCBI taxonomy): domain Eukaryota; kingdom Metazoa; phylum Arthropoda; class Insecta; order Diptera; family Drosophilidae; genus Drosophila; species Drosophila guanche. The sequence continues at coordinate 14,615,876 of NW_022995743.1, read as the reverse complement.
ATACTTTTAATTGTTTATAATTTTGTTGAGCGACGAGTATAGTATAATTTATGCCACTGGTACGTGACTGGGCCTCCGCATGCCCATATGGGCATCGATTGTACATAGTTGGACAGTTTGGCAGCGAGAAAATGCTGTTTGCAGGCCCTGCCCTAAAAGTGCATTGTGTAATGGTCCCAGGTCCAGTATCAGTACCAGTACTCGTAAAAACTGTTTCGGTGATCCAAGTTATTTCGGCCGCCTGCCAAATAAGGGCCGACATGGACACGTTACCTTGGAGTGCATTTTGGTTTATTGTTGAATTAAAATTAATTGAACTTGGGGCTTCAGCCAGCGACTGCCAAAAGTTGCGCATAAATTTCGTGTACGCCTCTGTCAGTGTCGTCTCAGAACTCAATTTCAATTCCAAGGAAATCTGTGAGACGGCGAGATGTCATCATTCAACTACACTCTGTACAGTCTCTACAGTGGAGATCTGCTGGAATCCGTCTCTAATTAGTCACTCTGCCATGCCAGCGAGCACTGCACACAGTACCCAGTGGCATAGTTTCCAATTGGCATTTGATCTGAATTGTAGCTTGTTTGTCCCAGTTGCAGCGTCAGTTCTGCGAGTTCCAGCTAGACCCATGCCCATGTCTGGGGTCCGCTCTGGTCGGTTCGGTGTGCTCTGTGAATGCTAAGCAGGCTCCACTGTATTCTCCACTTAATTTTGCATTGTATCTTTTCTCTATTTGTTCGTTTTCGTGTGCTTTTATTATGTGTGCTTCGGCGGCAAACAAGTTTTGATTGCTTTTGGCTTCGCATGAAAATGAGCCTCAGCTCGGAGCCGCTCGACCCGTATGACGTCAGTCTGGAATTAGACAAGAATTGGATCTGTTTTTCTTAGTATATCTTATGTAGTATACTCGTACTCGTACTTGTCCACCCTCGATCCGGAGGCCGAGCCGGGCTTCTCTTGGGAGGCAGCACTCCGACTTTGGGCATAGCCGCTTTCCGATGTTTTTCATCTGCACCCACCAAAGGCCGTTATAAATCAATTGGGCCATAGCCTATACATAAATTGTGATCCGAGTGGAGCTTACTCAGCTCTGTGCTGGGGTCTAGTCTGGTCTGGTCTTGCCGGGGCGCCCACGTAGCGCCGTCGGGCTAGACGATCGAAAAAGTATCTACAAACTTGGCGAAAATGCTGCGGCTGACTAATCAGCGTCAGATACTATTCATAATTTAATTGTGCATCCGCCAGACACAGTCGGAGACCAATTTTGGATTCTGAATTTTTTCCCTGCACCTTCGTGTCTGTCTCTCTGCCTTTGGCTCTCAATGTCCCTCTTTTTTGGACGACTGTCCGGTCATCATACATCTGTTTGTTTTGTTTCTACTGCCACTTTCACAAAAGATCGATATTCGTGTTGTGTTTATTACCCGTATGTATTAATATCTTGCAAGGGTATTATGATTTCTTAACAGATGTTTGCCGCAAACTGAAGGAAGCATCTACGAACATCTAGAAAGCATCTCCGTTCCATTGCTCATTTCTCGTCGCAGGGGAAAATGCTTTAAAAATCTCATGACAAGTACGATCGATCTGCAAGGGTATTTGTAGCGTCGATCGATGTAAGTACCTTATGGCTTCTTTTCTTATTGGCTTATTGAACTCGGAGTTCGTGTTTCGTGGCAGCCAAAAGCGGCAAAGCGGCCTACGCATCCGTCAGATACACTGCCATACCTACGCTGTGCAGTCGCAGCCGCTGTCGCAGCCGCTGGCCTGGCTTTGTGCGAAGGCGTTTTGCCTCTCCCGTTCCCGTTCCCGTTCCCACTCGCTAACGCTCATGAGTCCAAAGCTCCAACGACCGAAAACCCACAAACGCTGCCGGTTCTGCTGCTGCTCTGCTGCCACTGCTGTTGCTTGCGAGTGGTGGCAGCACACAGATAGTCGCTTGAAAGCCGTTCCAGACGCGATCAGTTCGTTTTGAGTTGTGCTTCGCGACGGTTGCTGATCTTCCAGTGCTCCCAAATATAAAATACAAATTACCGAAAACCGAATAAAACCGAATAGTATCTCCTCCGCCTCAGTCAAATCTCCATCTCAGAGTGTATCTCCATCTCTATCTGCCCCCTGCTATCTGTGGCTGCATCTGTAACTCTCTCCCGTGAGAGTATTGCGAGTGTGCGCCAGTGTGCGAGTGCTAAGCTTTTTGCTGTCGCCTATGTGTGAGAGTATTGGTGCTTCGGTCTGAACTATGGTTCGCGTGCTCGTGTGCGTTTAACACTCGTACGTATCGTAATTTAAAAATAGGTATTTCGACATTCCGCCGTGGAAACGATGTGACACACCAGTCCAGATACCCACAACATCCACAACGAAACAACGAAGCAACGAAACAAAACGATCTAAACCGCGAAATATTACTAATAACCCCTGCCAGGGCCAAGAGCAGCAATAATTGTGATTAACAAACGAACCCCGACCCCAAATAAGCCCCAAAAACCAACCAGGTGCAACGCCAGTCTCTCACTCTCTCAGTCAGTGATTACCTCATCTGTGTCAAAATGGTATCAAAAAGCAGTAAAAAGAAACAAGTGTCGCAGAAGCAGCAGCAGCCGCCAGCCACATCGACCACAACCACATCGTCGTCGGCCTCGGCCACGAAGCTCACCAAACAACTGGGACCCGACGCCACAGCGACACTCACCACCAAGAGCAGCTCCACCTCGATGGAGCACGAGTCCGTGTCGTATGGAGAGCCAGTGGCGAGCACCTCAGCCGCCACACCTGGATCAGTGGCCAGCACTTCAACCATTCATCCCATTTCCATGCCAGCTGCTGGCGTCAGGAGCTACAGCAGCAGCAGCAGCAGCAAGAGCAAGGCTGCCATGTCCAGCTCCCAATCCTCGTACACAGAGCAATCTCAGTCCAAGTTGCAGTCCAAATCCCAGTCTCAGTCGGAGCAGTACAGCAGCAGCAGCAGCAGCACCGCCAAGATCTCCAGGGATTACTCCAACGAGAAGATCATTGCCTCGATCGATCTGCTGGAGAGTGAGAAGAAGGAGCCAGTGTTCTCCGTTCCCATCGAGGTGGTGGAGATCACAACGCCCACGCTCTCCATGTCGGCCAGCGGCGGCAGCCTCTCTAAGATGTACACGTCCTCGTCTTCCAGCCAGCAGCAGCAACAGCAAGCGAGCAGCAGCTCCACTTACTTCGCCTCCACAACCAGTTCCAGCTCCACTCGGAGCGCCAATGAAACGCTCATTGCAAGCGAGAGAGCCGACGCAGCGGCTACCGGTATGACATCATCCGGCGCGAGGAAACAGGTTGGCTTTGACACGAGCAGTAGCACCAACACAAACATCAATACCAACATCAATACCAATACCAACACCAACATCAAAAGCAGCAGCATCAGCAGCAAAAACTTCAGCGAATCTCAGAGCGTGCCAAAGCTGCCACCCGTCAGCGGAACAGCTGATGGGCACGACACATCGGTGACGTCGTCAAGTTGCCCCGAACCGGTTGCCGCGCCGTCTACCGCGACCACAACAAAAGCGACGTCATCCACCTCGCAGAACGATAAACTGGAACTATTGTCGGGAAGCGCAGCCACAACAGCTGTGGACCATAACAGGGCCACGTCATTGACGTCCAACACTGAGGTCAGCGAGAGCACCACACGTAGCAGCTTGAGCAGCACAAAGCAGTCCAGTTCGTCGTCCAAGAAGGAGGTGTACGACGTGAAGACCAAGACCTGGACAGAGCTCAGCGATGGCACCACTACTCTGCCTAGTGGCAACACAAGCAAGCCGACCTTCGAGCGGTACGTCAGCAAGGAGTCGGACGGGAGCTGCAAGGTGACGTACAAGAAGAAGATATACGACAGGCGCAACAATAGGTGGCGCGTAGTGGACGAACGGACTGTGGACAGCACCAATGACCGGGGCTATCCCGAAATAGTCGATGATGTCATCAACACAACCACCACAACATACACCACGAAGGTGTACGACACGAAGCTCGGCAAGTGGACGGTCGTCGACGAGAAGTCGTTCACAGATAGCAAAGCTTTCGTGCCCAATGACATTGCTCGTGAAATCGAGAAAGATAATACCGATGTGGCAAACATAACAACTACCACGGAGGTAACGAAGGTAAGTCATATATATACATAGATTGTGCGTGACGGGGCGCCACACCAGTCACCAGCTCCGCGCTATTTCCACACATGGGTGTGTTCCCCTTTGGATATCTGTTCATATGTTGAACCTGTTTTCCCATTAGATTTTCGATGCGAGCATCAACGACTGGCGTGTTCTGGACGAGAAGGTGCACACGGATGTCATTGAGAAGATTGTAGAGACGCCCAAGAAGACCATCTACGTGGATGAGTTTGTGGAGATTGAGAAGAACACCTCGATTTCGGAGAACAATGAGAATATAACCCTGAATCTGAATGAAACATCGAAACACAAAAATATTACCGAGAATATTTATGATGAAATCGATTATGTGCGCACCGATAAGAAACGCTTAGACGATTCAAGAAACGTAAGTAGTAGATTAGGCGATAGTACCCCAAGAAAAATTCCTATCCATTTTTTGTTGTCTTTTCTTCAGCGTGGAGTCGTCAAGAACAAAACTACGACGCACAGCGAGCGTTGCATCTGTGAGATCTGCACATGCGGGTAAGAATTGCATAATAGTTCAATCATCGAGGACTTCTCTCAAATATAATTGTTCGCATTTCAGACGACATCACTGCTCAACCAGCACAACGAAATCCACAGAAAACACAATCATTGAAACTGATGGCAAGTATATTCATATGAAACTAAGATTCTCGTATATTAATCTGTATACTTCCCAACAGATACCCTCGACGAAGCATACACAAGAGTACGTACAAATACCTGGTCGAAGAGAGACAATGGAAGCATTCCCAAGCCAAACGAAGACATATTAGTGGACTACGTAGTCATAAAGAAGCCAGAAGACAATCTAAAGCCAGAAGGAGACTTCACAGTGCCCACGAAAGAGCCATACAAGCCCGGCGAGAGGCGTGAGAAAATTGTACACACAGACAATCTGCGGACAGAGGGAGAAATGACCTTCAACGAGAGGGAGGAGTATCAATACACCGTCCGTCCTGGATATGTAAAGCCCACGGACAACCTTAAGCCCGAGGGTGAGTTCTACAGCCCAGAGAAGCCAATATATCAGCCGGGAGATCGCCCAACACAAGTTCGACACAAGGACAACTTGCGGCCCGAAGGCGAGTTCTATACACCCGACAAGCCAGGCTTTACACCAGCCGAACGGCCCACCCAAAAGAAGCCCGTGGATAACCTTAAGCCTGAAGGGGAATTCCTTGCACCGGAAAAACCCGCCTATCGCCCAGGAGAAAGGCCTGAGAAAATTATCCGGAGCGACAACTTGCGCACTGAAGGAGAAATGACCTTTGTGGAGAAAGAGGAGTACCAATATGTGGTACGACCAGGACAAGTAAAGCCCACTGATAACCTCAAACCAGAGGGGGAATTCTACAGTCCTGAGAAACCGAAGTATAGACCAGGCGATCGTCCCACTCAAATTAGGCATGAAGACAATCTGAAGCCCGAAGGCGATTTCTACACTCCAGAAAGACAAGGATACAAGCCCAGTGAGCGTCCATCCCAAGTACGACCTGAAGACAATCTCCGACCAGAGGGGGAGTTCTATACTCCGGAGAAACCAGGATTCAGACCCGCTGAAAGACCAGTCCAGAAGAAGCCTGAGGATAACCTAAGACCCGAGGGAGACTTCCACAGTCCCGAAAAGCAGAAGTATACACCTGGAGAACGTCCTACCCAAGTCAGACCTGAGGACAATCTTCGTCCTGAGGGAGAGTTCTACAGTCCCGAGAAAACTAAGTACAGGCCAGGAGAACGTCCTACCCAAGTTAGACCTGAAGATAATCTCCGACCAGAGGGAGAGTTCTATGCTCCGGATAAACCTGGATTTAGACCCGCTGAGAGACCTGTCCAGAAGAAGCCAGAGGATAATCTGAAACCCGAGGGAGATTTCTACAGTCCCGAAAAGAAGAAGTATACACCTGGAGAACGCCCTACGCAAGTCAGACCTGAAGACAATCTCCGACCTGAGGGAGAGTTCTATACTCCGGATAAACCAGGATTTAGACCCGCTGAGAGGCCTGTCCAGAAGAAACCAGAGGATAATCTGAAACCCGAGGGAGATTTCTACAGTCCCGAAAAGCAGAAGTATACACCCGGAGAACGCCCTACGCAAGTCAGACCTGAAGACAATCTCCGACCAGAGGGAGAGTTCTATGCTCCGGATAAACCTGGCTTTAGACCCGCTGAGAGGCCTGTCCAAAAGAAACCCGTGGACAACCTAAAGCCCGAGGGAGAGTTCACGAAGCCTGAGAAACAGTGTTACAAACCTGCTGATAAGAATGAAAGGATCATTCGTAAGGACAACCTACGTACCGAAGGTGAAATGACGTTCGTGGAGAAGCAGGAGTATCAATACGTGGTCCGTCCTGATCAAGTCAGACCCACGGATAATCTGAAACCCGAGGGAGATTTCTACAGTCCCGAAAAGCAGAAGTATACACCTGGAGAACGTCCTACGCAAGTCAGACCTGAAGACAATCTCCGACCTGAGGGAGAGTTCTATACTCCGGAGAAACCTGGATTCAGACCCGCTGAGAGACCTGTCCAGAAGAAACCCGTGGACAATCTAAAGCCAGAAGGAGATTTCTACAGTCCGGAGAAACCGAACTACAGGCCAGGAGAACGTCCTACCCAAGTTAGACCTGAAGACAATCTCCGACCAGAGGGAGAGTTCTATGCTCCGGATAAACCTGGATTTAGACCCGCTGAGAGGCCTGTCCAAAAGAAGCCTGAGGATAATCTGAAACCCGAGGGAGATTTCTACAGTCCCGAAAAGCAGAAGTATACACCTGGAGAACGCCCTACGCAAGTTAGGCCTGAAGACAACCTCCGACCTGAGGGAGAGTTCTATACTCCGGAGAAACCAGGATTCAGACCCGCTGAGAGGCCTGTCCAGAAGAAACCCGTGGACAATCTAAAGCCCGAGGGAGAGTTCACGAAGCCTGAGAAACAGGTTTACAAACCTGCTGATAAGAATGAAAGGATCATTCGTAAGGACAACCTACGTACCGAAGGCGAAATGACGTTCGTGGAGAAGCAGGAGTATCAATACGTGGTCCGTCCTGATCAAGTCAGACCCACGGATAACCTGAAACCCGAGGGAGATTTCTACAGTCCCGAAAAGCAGAAGTATACACCTGGAGAACGTCCTACGCAAGTCAGACCTGAAGACAATCTCCGACCTGAGGGAGAGTTCTATACTCCGGAGAAACCTGGATTCAGACCCGCTGAGAGGCCTGTCCAAAAGAAACCAGAGGATAATCTGAAACCCGAGGGAGATTTCTACAGTCCCGAAAAGCAGAAGTATACACCTGGAGAACGCCCTACGCAAGTTAGGCCTGAAGACAACCTCCGACCTGAGGGAGAGTTCTATACTCCGGAGAAACCAGGATTCAAACCCGCTGAGAGGCCTGTCCAAAAGAAACCCGTGGACAATCTAAAGCCAGAGGGAGAGTTCACGAAGCCTGAGAAACAGGTTTACAAACCTGCTGATAAGAATGAAAGGATCATTCGTAAGGACAACCTACGTAGCGAAGGTGAAATGACGTTCGTGGAAAAGCAGGAGTATCAATACGTGGTCCGTCCTGATCAAGTCAGACCCACGGATAACCTGAAACCCGAGGGAGATTTCTACAGTCCCGAAAAGCAGAAGTATACACCTGGAGAACGTCCTACGCAAGTCAGACCTGAAGACAATCTCCGACCTGAGGGAGAGTTCTATACTCCGGAGAAACCAGGATTCAGACCCGCTGAGAGACCTGTCCAGAAGAAGCCAGAGGATAATCTGAAACCCGAGGGAGATTTCTACAGTCCCGAAAAGCAGAAGTATACACCTGGAGAACGTCCTACGCAAGTCAGACCTGAAGACAATCTCCGACCTGAGGGAGAGTTCTATACTCCGGAGAAACCAGGATTCAGACCCGCTGAGAGACCTGTCCAGAAGAAGCCAGAGGATAATCTGAAACCCGAGGGAGATTTCTACAGTCCCGAAAAGCAGAAGTATACACCTGGAGAACGCCCTACGCAAGTTAGGCCTGAAGACAACCTCCGACCTGAGGGAGAGTTCTATACTCCGGAGAAACCAGGATTCAGACCCGCTGAGAGGCCTGTCCAGAAGAAACCCGTGGACAATCTAAAGCCCGAGGGAGAGTTCACGAAGCCTGAGAAACAGGTTTACAAACCTGCTGATAAGAATGAAAGGATCATTCGTAAGGACAACCTACGTACCGAAGGCGAAATGACGTTCGTGGAGAAGCAGGAGTATCAATACGTGGTCCGTCCTGATCAAGTCAGACCCATGGACAACCTGAAACCCGAGGGAGATTTCTATAGTCCAGAGAAACCGAAGTATGCACCTGGAGAACGTCCTACGCAAGTCAGACCTGAAGACAATCTCCGACCTGAGGGAGAGTTCTATGCTCCGGATAAACCTGGATTTAGACCCGCTGAGAGGCCTGTCCAAAAGAAACCAGAGGATAATCTGAAACCCGAGGGAGATTTCTACAGTCCCGAAAAGCAGAAGTATACACCCGGAGAACGCCCTACGCAAGTCAGACCTGAAGACAATCTCCGACCTGAGGGAGAGTTCTATACTCCGGAGAAACCAGGATTCAGACCCGCTGAGAGGCCTGTGCAGAAGAAACCCGTGGACAATCTAAAGCCCGAGGGAGAGTTTACGAAACCTGAGAAACAGGTCTACAAACCTGCTGATAAGAATGAAAGGATAATTCGTAAGGACAACCTACGTAGCGAAGGTGAAATGACGTTCGTGGAGAAGCAGGAGTATCAATACGTGGTCCGTCCTGATCAAGTCAGACCCACGGACAACCTGAAACCCGAGGGAGATTTCTACAGTCCCGAAAAGCAGAAGTATACACCTGGAGAACGTCCTACGCAAGTCAGACCCGAAGACAATCTCCGACCTGAGGGAGAGTTCTATGCTCCGGATAAACCTGGATTTAGACCCGCTGAGAGGCCTGTCCAAAAGAAGCCTGAGGATAATCTGAAACCCGAGGGAGATTTCTACAGTCCCGAAAAGCAGAAGTATACACCCGGAGAACGCCCTACGCAAGTCAGACCTGAAGACAATCTCCGACCTGAGGGAGAGTTCTATACTCCAGAGAAACCAGGATTCAGACCCGCTGAGAGGCCTGTGCAGAAGAAACCCGTGGACAATCTAAAGCCCGAGGGAGAGTTCACGAAGCCTGAGAAACAGGTTTACAAACCTGCTGATAAGAATGAAAGGATCATTCGTAAGGACAACCTACGTACCGAAGGCGAAATGACGTTCGTGGAGAAGCAGGAGTATCAATACGTGGTCCGTCCTGATCAAGTCAGACCCATGGACAACCTGAAACCCGAGGGAGATTTCTACAGTCCCGAAAAGCAGAAGTATACACCTGGAGAACGTCCTACGCAAGTCAGACCTGAAGACAATCTCCGACCTGAGGGAGAGTTCTATGCTCCGGAGAAACCAGGATTCAGAGCCGCTGAGAGACCTGTCCAGAATAAGCCAGAGGATAATCTGAAACCCGAGGGAGATTTCTACAGTCCCGAAAAGCAGAAGTATACACCTGGAGAACGCCCTACGCAAGTCAGACCTGAAGACAATCTCCGACCTGAGGGAGAGTTCTATACTCCGGAGAAACCAGGATTCAGACCCGCTGAGAGACCTGTCCAGAAGAAGCCAGAGGATAATCTGAAACCCGAGGGAGATTTCTACAGTCCCGAAAAGCAGAAGTATACACCTGGAGAACGCCCTACGCAAGTCAGACCTGAAGACAATCTCCGACCTGAGGGAGAGTTCTATACTCCGGAGAAACCAGGATTCAGACCCGCTGAGAGGCCTGTTCAGAAGAAGCCTGAGGATAATCTGAAACCCGAGGGAGATTTCTACAGTCCAGAGAAACCGAAGTACAGGCCTGGAGAGCGTCCATCCCAAGTTAGGCCTGAAGACAATCTCCGACCTGAGGGAGAATTCTATACTCCGGATAAACCAGGATTCAGACCCGCTGAGAGGCCTGTCCAAAAGAAACCCGTGGACAATCTAAAGCCAGAGGGAGAGTTCACGAAGCCTGAGAAACAGGTTTACAAACCTGCTGATAAGAATGAAAGGATCATTCGTAAGGACAACCTACGTAGCGAAGGTGAAATGACGTTCGTGGAGAAGCAGGAGTATCAATACGTGGTCCGTCCTGATCAAGTCAGACCCACGGATAACCTGAAACCCGAGGGAGATTTCTACAGTCCCGAAAAGCAGAAGTATACACCTGGAGAACGTCCTACGCAAGTCAGACCTGAAGACAATCTCCGACCTGAGGGAGAGTTCTATGCTCCGGATAAACCTGGATTTAGACCCGCTGAGAGGCCTGTCCAGAAGAAGCCTGAGGATAATCTGAAAACCGAGGGAGATTTCTACAGTCCGGAGAAACCGAAGTACAGGCCAGGAGAACGTCCATCCCAAGTCAGACCTGAAGACAATCTCCGACCAGAGGGAGAGTTCTATGCTCCGGATAAACCAGGATTCAGACCCGCTGAGAGACCAGTCCAGAAGAAACCCGTGGACAATCTTAAACCCGAAGGAGAGTTCACGAAGCCTGAGAAACAGGTTTACAAACCGAGTGACAGAACGGTGAAGATAATCCAAAAGGACAACTTGCGAACTGAGGGTGAAATGAGTTTCGTTGAAAAGAAGGAATATGAATATGTCGTGCGACCGGAGCAAGTAAGACCTATAGATAACTTGAAGCCGGAAGGAGAGTTCTTCAGCCCAGACAAACCGAAGTATCAACCAGGCGAGCGGGTTACCGTTGTGCGGCAGAAGGATAACTTGAAGGTGGAGGGAGAGTTTTACGCACCCGACAAATCTGACTTCCAACCTGCCGAAAGGCCCAAACAAAAGAAGCCGCTTGATAATTTGAGGCCAGAGGGAGAGATGGTTTTGCCAGAAAAGGAGAAATACAAGCCCGCCGATAAGGTTACTAGAGTGGTTCATAAGGATAATCTCCGCTCTGAGGGAGAAATGACTTTTACGGAGAAAACTGAATACCAGCACGTGGTTAGACCCTCTCCGGTTAGGCCGGAGGATAATCTGAAGACCACGGGTAAGTTCTACGTACCAGAGAAGCCAGCAGTTACAAACGGGGAGCGCCCCGAAGCGGTCAGGCCCAAGGATAATCTGAAGCCGGAAGGAGCTATGTACACCCCTGAAAAGACCAAATACGAGCCTGCCTCCCGACCAGAGCAGAAGAGGTATGTGGACAACCTGAAGCCAGAGGGAAAGATGCACATGCCAGAGAAGGAATCGTTCAGGCCGGCGGATAGGGTGACGACAGTAATCAGGAAGGATAACCTAAAGACCGAAGGTGAAATGACCTTCACACAGAAGGACGTGTATCAGAGTGTGAAGCGGCCCGAGCAGGTAAAGCCGTGCGACAACCTGAAGGTCGAAGGAGAGTTCTTCACACCCGATAAGAAACCATTCCGTCCGGCCGAGCGACCTATCCAAAAGAAGCCAAAGGACAACCTGAAGCCAGAGGGAGAATTCTACAGAAGAAGCGATAGGACGGAGACCGATAGCACCACGATAGAAACCACAAAGCGAGAGACACCCAAGCGACCGGTGGATAACCTTAAACTGGAAGGTTCCATGACAGTGACCCGAAGGGATGACTATAATAAAAAGGAGACCAACAAGACCACGGTAGAGAAGGTTCAGCGGACACAAAAGTATCAGCACAACAGCTCCTCCATTAGCCTGGGAACCGACACCGCCATCCGCAAGACCACCAACCAGATGAACTATGTTTCCGGCAAGGATGCCGTCAAGCAGGTGGACTCCGACAGCCAGAACCCAGTGGATGGTCTAATTGTAGTGTCCACCACGAGGGTGACCACTGTGATAGGAGGTCACAAGAAGGAGCCCGAAACCGAGTACGTGAAACGCCCAGCCAGGATAAATGTGAATGTGAATGTGGCCAAGAACACCACGACGACGAATATCGAAAACACCCAGAACGTCCACAAGGAAACCACCTCGATGCAGCGTAGCCACAATGTGGTCGAGAACACTGCAGTAAACAGTGAGCTGATCCGAGGATCGGATGTCTCCAGCAGGGCCATCCAATCGAGCACTACGAATCGTGGCGGCCAGATCACCAGCCACATCACTGGAGACACCGGCTCCCAGCATGTAGTGTCCGGAAGAACCGTCTCGAACTCGAACATAACTGGGGATTCCACAACTCGAGTGATCTCTGGAAAAACAATCACCAGCAACATGACCGAGGACTCTACGTCGAGGGTAGTCTCAGGAAGGAACGTCTCCAGCAACATCATTGGAGATTCATCCACTCGCGTGGTGTCCGGAGGGAACCTCTCCAGCAACATAACTGGGGATTCATCCTCCCGATTGGTGTCCGGAAGGAACGTCTCGAGCAACATGATTGGAGATTCATCCTCTCGCGTGTCGACTGGCAGAAACATTTCCACAAATATCACCGGAGACTCGTCGTCCCGCGTGGTATCCGGTGGGCAAAACGTGACTGATGATTCAACATCGCGAGTCGTCTCGGGCGGCAGGACCTCCAGCAGCAACAACATTGTCACCGGCAGCTCTACATCCCATACGAGCTCCTCCAAGCATTTTCATCACCGCAAGAGCGAGTTCTCCTCAGAGGCTGATGTCTCGAACACGATCTTCCATCGCAAGAACGTCGCCACAGACTCGGCTGCAGCCAATGGCAGTAGTCTAACTTCAAACGGCAAAATGATGCGGAAAAGTATTCTGAATCTGCACGAGCAGCCCTCCAGCACACCAGCCCATGGCAGCGATCGACAGAGCTACAGCAGCATCCACAGGCAAAATCGGGAATCGGACCATAACACCAGCTACTCCAGTGAGCGCCGCAGCTCCAGTGTCCACAAGGAGAACAGGGAGAGCAACACAAAGAACTCTTCTTCCATGTCAAGGATAATTTCCGGAGGAGGTACTGGCACTGGCACTGCCACCGACAGCAGATCAACCATCACACGCACCCAAGTGTTGGGTGGTGGCATCGATTTCCCCTCCCAATCTCACACCCATGTGGGAGGCCATGGCAGGCGCCACCATCATGTGTCCAGCTCCAGCGGCGGCATCGAATTTCCCTCCTACAGTGCCCACGGCGGACACACCGAGCGTGTGGTCACGCGGCGGGGCAACCAGTCTTCCATCAGCCTCGGCAGCGACACAAAGTGCACGGGATCGAGTCAGTACAAGAGCGAGTACATCAGCGCCCCGACCACCACCTGTGCGGTGCATAATATTAAGAAAGGTGCATTCCAACATACCAGGAGTACTCAAGAACACAAGTTCTTCAAGACCTCAAACTAATCGACATTAACCGACAATTAAATGACACACATACATATCTGTGTAGCACTAACACATCCATTTACCTACCATATTAACGTATAAGTTTCCATGACAATATTTGTATCTTATCTTTTATATCCGAGAATCCAGATTAACAAATAAATATCATTTTTCGAACAAATCAAAAAGGGTTTTAATTCGTTTTGGATCAACTGGAGAGATGATGTCTTTATTGAGAGTTTTAAAGATGCTAGTGTCGTTTTATGTACTAGTATGGTATGTATAGGTATAACTGTATATTTAAACGTTACAAAAAAATCTGCACAATGGATTGTTTCTATCTATCAACATATACATACATTTAGATCCGTATCTGTATAATGGTTTATGCAGTTTAAATTTCTTCAATTTCTCTATAATTCGTAATGCGCGTTAATACAATAAATATTTTCTCTTTTCCTTCAAGTATATGTATATATATATAATTATATATATGTATATATATAGCTTCTCTTATTCTAAACTTTATCATAATTATTCATGTTTGGAAGACATTTTGTTCGCTTGTTTTTTGGAAGACTTGCGTTTCATTTCATTTAGTTTCGTTTCGTTTCTTATAAACTAATATTATTGTTTTCGTTTCGAGTGTTTTTGGATGATGAATAGATCGAGCATTTTGGAACCCTTTTGGGCACAGCCAGATGATGCTTGGAAGCACCTGGAAGACATGCCATGCCCGCGAGGGGACCAATAGCTTGGGATCTACTTCGATTGGTGGATGAGTTAAATTGGAAAACTTAAAATGGAAGACCGATCTCGAATGCATTTATCATGGCATTACCCGAGTCATAGATGCCAATGACGCCGAAGAGCACGCCCAGGGCAATGATGAGGTAGTCTTTGGCTAGTTCCTTCTGGTCGAGCAGGTGACCCTTGATCTTGATGTGGAAATAGCAGGGCCAGATGAAGCTGAGCATGGTGCCCGTGAAGCTGCCAATGAAGCCCATCAGTATTGAGAAGTGTGGAATGAAAATGGCCATCAGGATGGTCGACACAATGACGGCCACACGGAAGCCCAGGCCCCAGACCTTTAACTCTCCATCAAGATTCCAGATGGTTGGGAATTTGGTCTTGGGCGGACCGCGGAAAAAGTTCCGCTCGAGCAGCTCACAGGCGGCATAGTAGGGCAAGGGGTAGCTGAGGATGGCCTTGATGACCAGGAAGAAGTTCACCATGCCCTTGAAGCCCTGCGAGTGCAGATTGTTGGTAATCACCTGCTGCGTATCGTTCTGGAAGGTCAGAAAGCAGATGTACCCAAACCCTGCCTTGAACACAGCCGCCGCGATGTGCGACCAGTCGAGCATCCAGTTGAACTTGGAGCGGTCCGTCATGTTGCCCTCGAGTGTGGGCAGGAAAATCTGGGAGGTGTAGGAGAAGACAATGACGCCCAGCGAGATGGGGAAGTTCTCCATGTCGATGCTGAAGCGCACCTTGGACCAGCCCCAGTCGCCGATTTGCAGCAGGCAATAGCCGAGAATCACGGCATTGATCACGATGTGGGACATGGTGCACCAAAAGGACAGGGTCGAGACCATTTTCAGGGACTTGAGGAAGCCCATCGGCAGTAGGAAGATGCCCACAAACAGCATCCACGATCGCGAGTCGAACGAGCCCGTCGGATAGGTGCCCGCCAGCAGGTCACCGCAGACCACCACATAGAGGATGCACGTCATCAGGAGCTCAATCAGCTGGGCAATGCTGACGGCTCTGGCACCCAGTTTGGGCCCGAAACATACCTTGGCAATGGCAACGTAACTGTCGCGCACTCGCACCATCTGGCCGGTGGTAGGGTCCGGCTCGTAGAGGCACTGCACCAGCACCTTTCCCGTGTAGCAGCAGATGTGTGCAATGCCCACCATGGCAATGATGGCCCAGTAGCCGCCGTGGAGCACGGCGAAGGGCAGCGATACAATAAACATGCCCTGGATGGCATTGGTCACGTTCCATGCCGCCTGGTACTCATCGATCTTGCAGCCGCCGCCACCTTCTCCCTCGCAGACGAACGAGCTGCCCTCTGAGGCGATGCTGCCCTGCCTGCAAAGCGATCGGAAGAATGGGATTGAGCACGGCTGCTGCGGGAAGGGAAAGTTATTTGTTGGGTACGCACCTGAAGCCGTCCGTCTGCTGGTATCTGCCATCGTACTCATTGAAGGTTGTGCTCTGGTACTCGTTCTTGTAGTCGCCCTCGCCCTCGCCATCGCCCTCATTCGACCAGGTGCCCGTGTTTCGGAACGGATTCGAGCTCATCTCCGTGTTCTGGTCGCCACCGTCCATGCCCGTGTCCATGGCCTGGCCGTTGGCAAAGTTCTGGTGCGGTGGCTGGTGGGGCCTCTGTTGGCTGCTGCCTGGCGGCTGCTCGTACTCCTTGCGCTCTGGAATTTGCTGTCGAGCCGTTTGCACGGCCACATTCAGTATATTCTTCAGCGGCGGCAATGGCGTGGCTTTCAATTTGGCTATGAATGACATGGTGGATGCTGGCGATGGGCTACGAGCGTACACAGAGCACTGATGGTGGTTGTGGAGTGGACTGCGGTGGAGTGGTGTGGAGGGATGGTTAGTGGGTGGAGACAGATGGCGGCGGCCGCGTTGGTGTCAAGCAGACAGGCGCTCGACCTGAGGCTTATCGATTTTGCCTATGCCTGAGTAATGCCTGCGATGCAAATGATGCTGCAATCGGAGTGCAGAGTGAGTTCCAGCTCCTCCGCAATGGGTCACAAATTGGAATTACACTACGGAATAACCACAATCTAGAAATAAAGCTGAATTTTGTCTCAGATTTTGCGTGGATGATTGATTGATTTCGATTTCGACTACTTGGCGCTCTGGCGTATGGTGCGTATGGAGCACACGTTTATCATGCAATTTTTAGATACTTGCACATCCTGCTCACTCAATCTCAATCCTGATCCTGGTTCGACCCACTGCTGCCGTCCAAATCCAACTGAAAAGGCCGAAAACTAGTGCGGAAATCCGTGTGAAAGTTTCAATTTGAATTTTATGTAACGTGAGAAATCGTTTGGCCAGTGAATGAGAAAAGAAAATTGTACACTCCAGTCTGATGATGATGGCTGGCGCCCACTGCGCAGACTCCATTTCGCAGTATATATCGGGTGGCTGTCATATGGTCCAGACACGTTCCACACCCCTAACTGTGGACCCCAAAGATGCATTCCATGACATTGTTATCGATATGCAAATGTGATTCGATTCGATTCGATTACTTCGACTGCACTTTATTCATCTTTTGTTTTATAAAAATTCTAGAAATTGTACAATTTATGTGGATTGGATTATAATCTTTAAGGGAGTTGGGGAAAAGGAAGCTCAAAAAGGGTTCGGGGACAACCTAAACCACTCACTAATCTCTAGTTATCAAAAATTACATACACACACGCTGCTGCTGCCGTTGCTGAATCAATTGCTGTAGCAGGTTTTGCGCACTCCGGCCAGAATGTTGCTAATCTCGTCGTCCTTCCGCTGCTGCTGCTCGAAGAGCATCTCCCCGACTCCCACACCCACCATGCCCCCTGGTCCGGGTCCAAAGTGATGATGATGCGGATGTGGATGCGGATGCGGATGCTGTTGCATGGCTGCTGGGTTCGAGGTCACTGTCTGGGCAGGCGGCGCTGACACAGAAGGCGCTGGCGGTGTCTGATGCGTGGCCTGCTGCTGCTGTTGCTGCTGCTGCTGCTGCTGCGGATGTGTCTGTGTCTGAGCCATGCCCTCGTAGCCCCCATAGTTGCCGTAGTGCAGGTAACTGCTCTGCATGGGCTGCGCACCATAGGGCCCAGCTGCCGTCTGCTGGAAGGGCACTGCCAGCTGCAGCGGAAAGGCAGCCAGACCGGTGGGAGCGTATGGAAGCTGGGTGTAGTAGCTCGCTCCGGCGGATCCGGGTGCCGACAGCAGCATGGCATTGTTGTAGGCCTCCGCCTCGTAGTCGTCGTAGTTCTGGTTCGTGTCCGGGTACTTGAGGCACTTCTGGGAGGCGGAGCCGTCCGAGGCATTGTCCTTGTGCTGCTCGGCGGCGCTGTAGTCCAGATCGTTGCTCTGATAGCGCAGAAAGTCCTCGTACTGCATGCCGTAGGCATTGGCGCTGGGATTCGAGTGGGGATGATGATTCGATAGATATTCATTGGCGCCCAGCAGGCTGCTGCAGTTGTCCGCCATGGACACCGTGTAGCCGCTCATCTCGCTGGCGGAGACGGACACGGGCACAGAGGAGGCGGAGGACGTAGCCGTGGACGTGCCCAAGTTGCAGTGCTGCTGCAGCACACTGCCAACGCTGCCGCGCATCGTGCTGCCATCGTCCTCCGAGGCAGACACTGGCGGATAGAAGGTGCCCTTCACGGAGTGCCCGTGGTCGAGCAGGCCGCGATTGTTGCACGTCACGTACATGCCTCGGGCGGCCACCACTGCCACCGATGTGGGTGCCAGCGGATAGGAGGCGGCGTACAGTCCCTGCTGTGCCTGTGCCTGCGCCTGTGCCTTGCTCTTGTCCTCCGCCTTGGAGAGCTTATCCTGTCGCGCCTTTGCGGCTCGACTGGTCGGCGGCTTCGTTAGCTTCTTGAGCAGCAGGGAGCTGTCGTAGCTGCCACCACCACCACCGCCACCGCCACCCGTGGGCGAGGACTCAGACAGCAGGGCGGGTGGGCAATTGGCGGCCAGCGACTCGATCTGCTCGGTGCTGTCCGCATTGCTGTAGCAGTCCACAGAGCTCGGCGAATATGTGGGCTTTAGTGGCTGCTCGTACTGGTTCTGGTTCTGGTTGGGATTCTGGGGCGTGGAGGAGCATCTGCTGTCGTCGGTGGGCGTGGTGTAGCTGGAGGAGGCGGTGGCCGTGGACAGCGGCGGAGTGGACAACTTCGGTGTGGCCTTGCCTGCTCCTGCCCCGACGGCAGGTGAGTTCTCTGCCTGATCCTTGCCGCCCGGCTGCATGGTGCGCAGCTTCGACTGCTTGCGGCGCCTCGGCCTGTACTTGTAGTTTGGATGCTCCGTCATGTGGATCACACGCAGGCGCTCAGCCTCCTCAACATACGGCCTGCGGTCCTGTGGCGTCAACGAGCGCCACTTCTTGCCTGCAACGAGCAGGGGAGAGAAAAGAAGAGATTACAACAGATTCCTCATAGAATCCTGGCAACCTAGAAGAGCTATGCAACAGGTATGGGGAGGGACTTCACACTCACCCAACATCTTGCTGAGGTCCGCGTTATGGAGGTCGGGATTCTCGTCGGCCAGCTTCTTGCGCTCGATCTTGGCCCACACCATGAACGCGTTCATTGGCCGGCGGATGCGCGACTCTTTGGCACTTTTTGACTGGGTTGCGCCGGGCCTGTACTTGAGGTCGGTGGCCATGGGCTTGTGCCGCTCCAGGTAGCCACAGTTGGGGGCACACAGGTCGCCCTTGTAGTCGTAGCTCCACATGGACGCCGTCTCGATGGGCGAATGGGAGGCGCACTCCTCCATGGAGCCGCCACTCACCATGCCCGGATGCGAATGCGACAGAAACTTGTTCAGCACCGAGGAGGAGCAGCCGCCGCCACCCAGCAGCGGTATGTTGCTGCTAATGAGCGACCCGGACGCACTGCCTCCTCCTCCGCCCACATACCCACTCGACACCATGGGCATCGGGGAATGGCTGTGCACCGAGTGCACCGCCTCGTTCATCGAGTGCTCATTCTCGTAGCCGGCGCTCTGTATGGCTGGGGAGTGCAGGCTGGGCGAGGAGTGTTCACTGCCCTGGCGCACATGATAAAGGCCCGACTCGCCGGCCGAACCATCGTGCATCAACCGGCCATCTGTGGTCAAGTAGCCTCCATGCTCCGGGTAATCGCTGCCCGTCGAGTGGCTATACTCCGGCGTACGCGAGATGTGTGGATACTTTTTCGAGCTGCAAATAAGTTGGGATATTCTTTTGGATTGGTAGATTGTTGGTTACCCAAAAGGGAGTCACTAAACTGAAGCTAATATAACTCTTTTGGCACTCCTCAAGCTAGCAAGCCCTACAAATATCCAAACCAATCCCGCAGCACCCAGTATATGTGGACCACGCACATGATGGAGTTATCGTTGTTCCCCTTCTAACAAGTCGCAACCGCACTCTGTGCATCGCATTCATGATCATTGTTAATCAATGTCCCCGGGGGCTACTGCAGGAAATTACGTACAGCCGTCGCAATGTCGCTCCCTATAATGATATTTAAAACGGCTGCTAAATACGATGACAATTTTCGCGTTGCTGCTACGCACAGAGAGAAGGGAGCAAGGAGGAAGATCTGTGGAACTTTTTGCATTTATCAGACACCAAAGAGACACCACACAAACACACACAGAAACAGAACTGAAACTGAAACTGGAACTGGGCTCCGCATGGATCCCTTGCCGCGATGCTGCGGTGCTGCGGTGCTGCGGTGCGCTCCTTAATGTCAGCGGACATAAATGTAAATTGGGCGCGTGCAGCTATTGTATTATCAAAGGAGGCCGCACCGACTCCAACAAGCCACCGAGTCGAGTCGGAGTAAGCAAAGAAGCTGCAGCACAGCTCCATGGGCCATGGGCCAGCAGCAGAAGCTGAAACTGCGACTGGGAATGAGACTGTGGCTGTGGCCCTTTGGTCTGGACCAGGTTCTTGGACCTTTATGCATAACTTTTAAAACTTGCGACATATCGACACATTTCAAAGTAATTCGCCTTCCAAGAATTCAGGCAGAGGGCGAAGCATGGAGAGCAGATCCGAAGACAAGTTTAAATATTGCCAAAGCTCCCGATCTCGATTCTCTCGATGCCCGATGCCCGATGCCCGATCTCCCTTTCGCTCCTTTGGGATCTGTTTCGGTTTCAGTATGCGTTCCGTTCCGTTCCCTTTTCTTGCTTCCTCGATTTGTTACCGTTTGAATTTATTGCTGCCCACTACACTTTTGGTCTATTGTGTGCCCCAAAGCGGTAGTCTCAGAGACAGAGCCCAGAGCCCAGAGCTCAGGCTGCTGCCTCTTTTGCCTACCTACAACCTCTGGGCCTAATTGTTAGCCCTCGACTCTTGGCTTTCGACTCTCGACTCTGTCTCTGGCACAACTAGGCGCTCTAGTTCCGTGGACTTTCTTCGATGCAGCAGCAGGAGCAGCAGGAGCAGCACCAGCCGGAGCACAGCTCGTTGACAATGCCGACAAAGTTGCAAATTTTTAGTTAGGCCAGCCTGTACCCCACCCATGCCCTCCATGCCAGACCCCCGACTCGACTCGCTTCGACTCCACTCCAAGTCCAGCCACGGGATGAAGTCTCGATAATTTATTGAGGGTTTTCGGTGACGTCGTTACGTTTTTGATATTCGGTTGCGGCTGCCGCGGCTGCTGCGGCCGCTAAATACTTCGCCGCCGCCGATACGCCGATACGCCGATACTCCGATCTGCCGATCCACCGTTCCACCGTTCCACCGCTCCAAAGGGGCGCAGGCACCACACAAAATTATACCGTCCGAGTCTCACCGTACGTCCATTCGTCTGTTTGTCCATCCGACTGTCCGACTGTCGGCCCGCTGTCCAACCTGTCCAAAACTGTCGACTGTGTCTGGTCGGCTTCGTTTCGTTTGGTTTCGTTTCGGTTTCGGTTCTGTTTCTGAGTCTGTGTCGGAGTCGGAGTCTGGCTTTATCCTAAGCGCGCTCACGATCCACGAAGCTCCTGCAGATGTGGCTAAGCTACAGCTTAAGCCTGAGCTCTGCACCATGCCCCATGCCACAAGCCTGCTGCTGGAGGACTGCTTAGCCATGGCCCTGATTTTAAAATAGGACACATACAGTGGCCGGTAAGTTGGCATTTTTATGCGCGCAAAATGTCAACATCTTTGCAAAATGCCACATATTCCACATTGCGGCCAGCCGCTCTGTCCCAGCACTGCTGTCTGGCCACAGTACCCCTTTCCGCTGTCCACTGTCCGTTGTCCATCGTCCAGTGTCCCCTGTCCACAAGCCCCTGTCCGTTGTCCAAGTACTCGATGTCCGCCGCCGAGTTGGGGACTTTGGAACGTTTTGTTTACGACAAGAGCAACTTCTCTGGTGGCTGCTGCCAGAGGAAGGGGCTGCCTGGCCGCCTGGCCGCCTGGCTGCCACATAAGTAGGCAACTCCTCCCTTTAACAAGCCTCGAAGCTCCACTCCATTCAGGAGCCATGCTGCAGGCCCGAAGCCGCATTGATCTGGAGAGTGTCAGGCGCTTTAGCATATTGTGATTCATGTGACGCTGCTCGAGACAGCCTTTCCCTTCCATTCCATTCCCTTCCCAGATGCCCCAATGCCCCTGCCCACTGATCATGGGATATGAATACAGATACAAATACCAGACCATGGGCTGGCAAGACAATTGTCAGTAAGGGCAGCGCATTCCCCTTAATCTATTTATTTTCCATATTCCTGGCCAATTTTAGAAAAATATTCTCCGATTGACATCCCGGCATTTGCAGCAAATGGGACAGTAATTAAGACAGTTCCAGGGAGAGTTAGAGCTGTCACTACCTTTGTCTAGTCCTGCGACCCGAGGGAATGCTTAATGGTGGTCTTGACAACAGTTGGACAGATTTGTCTCCGCTTTTCTCTCTACATAATTTGGATAGGGAAAGGGAAGGAGACACAAGATATTCTCTCAGCTGTGGATATTCATGGTGCTTTGAATAATCTATACGATCATGAGATCGTTTGACTTGGAGAGTTGTTGGCTTTCCATTTTATTACAGATTATTATAACACATTCGTAGCAGGTGTTCACTCTCTCTCTCTCTCTCTCTCTCGGGATATTCATCATCAATTATTTGCATAAAACAAACTTAAGAATGTAATTCCAGCTACAATTATCAACATCTATATACAGTCTCTTCATTTAGCCAACCCTTTACCCTTGGCTACTCATATCCTGGATCTGTGGTAAGTTTTTGGCAAATCATTTGGCGCCTCGACAGCGATCGCATTGGCCGCTTTGTAAGCGGTGCGACAAGGTAATAAAAGCCATTTTGGTTTTCGGGCACATTCAGAGGCAGAGGTGGGTGTGGCCAGAGGCATCTGCCTTGGCTCTCCATTTGCTCCATTTGCAGTCTATTGGCTGCCTGCTGCCTGCTGGCTGCTGGCTGCTGCTGCTGCAGATGCAGGCGCCCCGGACCGAATACATTTGTTCCCAACAGCCAACAGCCAACAGATTTCTGTGGCTTACAGAAGAGAGGGCAAGCAGCAGAGGCCAAGACTGGTTTCGGCCAGTTCCAGTTCCAGTTGAGGCTGAGACTGCGACTGCGACTGCAACGGCGGCTGTGGCCCAGGTGTGATGTACTTGAATAACTTAACGACGCAGTTGCCAGGCCCCGTCCCTGGGTCCCAGCGATGAGTTGTCGGTCGGTCGGTCGGCCATTTACGCATACATACATATGCATGAATGTACAAACAGTGTGTGTGCTTGTATGTAGATGCTGCTGACCAACCAATAAGCATAAACAGCCTCAGCAGCATCCGGGCACGAGGAGCCGCCATCTTAGCTTTAATGAAGCGCAAAAGGTACGCGCCAACGTGCTACCTGTGCTGTGCTGTGCTGTGCTGTGCTGTGCCAACGAATGGGATCGAATCTTGTACGCACTGTGAAAATGGAGGCAAATAAATAAAAATATGTACATACATGTGTGCATGGGGGATACACATAAGGGCCGGGCCCCATGGCCACATAATTAAACTAATGAAGCAAGCGATCATCATCATCATCATCACTCTTCGGATTCGTTCGGCTAATGAGGTTTATTGCTGCTGTCTTCGCCCGACACAACCCGACCCGACCGACCGACCGATCCATCGTGTCTCTCCGCCAAAGAAACGGCGAAGACCCAGTTCTCACACAAGCGATTTTAAGAGCATAAAAAAGATACAAAAACTTAATGGATTTTAGCACGCACACCAACACACCAACACACCCGCACCCACACACAGGGGGGAGAGAGAGAGAGAGAGACACACACACTTGAATGAGGCTGACTCCCTCGCAGGTTGAGCGGCCCTAAATTATATGAATTGGTTGGCCTGCAAATGGAGGTGTATTCCACATGTTCATGCATATCCGAATAAGTAGAGTAATTGCACATGCTGCATGGAGGATCTGTACTAAGGCAGTCCGAAAAATTAGTGGCCTTTCGCAATCGGGCGACTCCCACACCGGATCTTACTGCATTTGGCATACAGAAAATACCTTCACAGGTCTAATTGAAGAGCTTATAATTAACTAGTTGGCTGAATGGTAGTACTTTGATCTAACCAACTGCACTTTGATGGTTCTTCATTGATTGGCAGATCCATTCTGCATTTAGGTTCGTATAACTACTAAGACCCTTAAAAATAAACCAATGAAACATGTTTAATGTTCATGGACTTCCGTAGAACTCCTCAAAGCTCCCTTCTAATTAGCAATTTCAATTGTCGCTAGTGGATAGTGGATTTACAGGCACGATAGGCGAGAGAAAGATTCCAGGAAAACACCTTTTGGAATGGCCTTAACGTCAGTGAGTAGTTTTAGTTCCTGTGTGGAATGGGAAACTCCAGAGAAGAGGCAGCATCGCATCAGGCATGTCCGCGAGTGTCTCAATAAAGACGTCACACAATTTCCATATTTACTTGTCAGGCATCGGGGTTATAATTGCCAACAAATAGGATTTTCGATTTGAATTTGAAACGAATAAACACAGCGATTTCCTCCGCACAGCCATGGCCCAAGGCCCGTGATCCAATGAAATCTTAATTAATTGCCAAACTTGATGGGAAATCCACATATACAGCTGCTTGTTTATGGCTCATTGGATTTTATTTTATTTGATTTGATTTGTATGTGGAAAACGATTTAGATTGAGCCTGGAGTTGGCAGAGTTTGGGGTTAGATCGCGATGCCTGGGCTTGATTTATGTGACTGCCCGAGCAGAGATCAAATTGAATGGCACCGCTTCGCATGAAACCGAATTGATTTGTGGCCAATTCCGACAGGAAGATTCCAACAATGTGATGAAAAATGCGACAAGCTTTCGCCCAAGATCAACGCTTAGACGTTCCCAAATGTCTTTCGAATTCTGTGGGTATTTATCAAATCGTTTTCATCTGTACTTAATTTTTCATTTCATGGCTTCATTTCCATTCATAATTTCAGCCAATTTGTAGCCGAGAGTTTCCCGTCGGAAGCCGCGGAATCAGTCAGCCAGATACTTTATGAATATACATCCTATATATGGCTGTAGTATATAGACTGCCATTAAAATCTCATGCGTAGCTATCAAGCTGTGTAGATCGGAGCTAAATCTTTTTAATGATCAAAGCCGCATGACCTCTGGCCCGAAAAAGTTAAAACTTCTTTCGGACTTGCCCTCCTCTGCGTGCCCACATTTTCCCAGGGCGCTCTCCGAGAAACGCCACCCGCGTTCGGACATCGCCCGGTCGGTCGGTCTCTTGGTTTACTTTCCACTTGACCAATTTCGAGCCCCGTCCGAAGACGTTCTTAAGTTATTCTCGTCCATCCATTTACATATTCGTGGTGGAGTGCAGAGCAGAGGAGTGGAATGGAGAGGAGTGGAGTGGAGAACAACCCGTACAGTGGAGCGAGAAGCGGATACAGACACAAGTGCAAGTGCTGGTGCCCCGCTAAGGAAAATCTAAGCAACTTCTCAGGCCCTATATATAGCCACTATATACCATGTACCATGTACCATGTACCATGTACCGCTCTGAGCATTTGAAATCCCCGTCGGCCTCTGACTGTCGTGCCCGCTTTCAGTGTATCTCTGTAGCTGGTGGTGTGGCTGTGTGCGATCAAGTCTTGAAAAAGTCCCCAGTCATGGGCTATGTGTACATAGATGGATACATATGTATATGCATATGTATATGCCCGGTCTCCGAGAGAGAGAGAGAGAGAGAGCTAGCTAGAGCTAGAGCTAGAGCTAGAGAATTTCCTCACCACTACTGGCGCACTCTTTCCATTTTTCATTATGGTTATTATCTTGAAGATATGTATCTTCGCTTCGGTTGGATATAATTAAACAGCGAGAAAAAAACTTTAGCATGGGAAAAATGTAAATATTACTTGTAATTTGTTAGCAGATGATGTGGATGTTCGTGATCATATGAGGGTTCCATTTTTATACGGCAACAGCAACAGCAACGGCGACGACGACTACGACGACGGTGACGGTGACGGTTGTGACTACGGCGCTCGTGGTAACGGTGACGGTGATGTTGTTGTTGTAAAAGTTGCTGTTGTTGTTGTTGTTCT
Source organism: Drosophila guanche (assembly GCF_900245975.1). Taxonomy (NCBI): domain Eukaryota; kingdom Metazoa; phylum Arthropoda; class Insecta; order Diptera; family Drosophilidae; genus Drosophila; species Drosophila guanche. The sequence continues at coordinate 14,590,035 of NW_022995743.1, read as the reverse complement.
TGTTATTGCAATTGTTGTTGCTGTGGTATTTGTTGGAGCTGTTGTTGTTGTTGTTGTTGTTGTTGCTGGTGTCTATGTTGTTGAAGAAAATCTTCGTGTTGTTGTAGAAAACGTTGGAATTGTTGTTGGAGCTACTATTTTTGTTGTTGTTGTTGGAGCTATTGCTGTTGTTGTTGGTGTGGGTGATGTTGATGTTGACGCTGGCAGGTTGTTGTTTCTCTTGCTCTTGCTCTTGCTGCAAGTGTTGGTGTTGTAGGGGTCTTTGCTGTTGCAGGGCCAGCAGCATTTTGCTTAATGTTGCATTATTCCGTTAGCTTTTTCCCTTAGACTTCGGTGGGTTGTACGTTCGCTGGTGGCACGATGGCAGTGGCTGGGCCAAGCATTTTGCCCAGTTACAGTTCCAACCATAAATCTACTCATACGTTGTTGTCGCCACTGACGGCAGTCCCAGGGTCTATCCGTCTGTCTATCCGTCTGTGTGAATTCTGTGCCTTTTCGCTGGCGGATTTGGTTTTGTTTTTTTTTATTGTTGGTTTAGACCCTAACCCACATACATATGGTTTGGTTTTGGGACTTTGCAATGCTGCAATCGACTAATGGCTTGGACACTTTCGCACTCTGTGCACTCGCGGATGGATCGGTGCAATTTCGGGACTCACACGGAGGTACCTCCTGGCAGGCCTCTGGTACGGGGACGCGACTAATGAGCGTATCTGTTGCTTAAAATCAAGGGCTTCAGCATTTCACAAACCGAAACCGAAACCGAGAAACACACAGATACAATCGCACTCTTGGGAAAATGCACAGCACCACAACAGAACTGGGCCTATATACTCGCAGCGATGGCAAGGGGAAAGGCCAGTCTGTATGTAGATATATTTATGATTATAACCGGAGACGGAGACGTGGACCGAGATGGCGAATGCGATGCCGATGTCAATGGGAACGGAGCTTGGGACAAGACAGAGTTAAAGCTAGAGAGCCGCCTAGCTGATGAACCACGCTGATGACGAACCGCAAAGCAACTAAACTCTGCCACTGCCCGACGCTCTCTCAGAGGTGAACCCGCTGCGATGTCGATGTGGATGTGGATGTTGGGTCGCTACCTCAGTCTCTGCCTCTGCCTCTGCCTCTGCCTCTGTCGGTATCGATGCATAAGGCCAAAAAGCGAAAAGCTAAAAGCGCACGAGCAAAACCTTTCGCGCAGTCTTGGCCCAGAGCCAGAGCGGCCAGAGAGTGGCAGCTGCTCAGCAAAGCGGAACGAGGCAGAGCCAGAGACAGCGTCGGGAGTCGCTGTTAGAGTCTCAGCTAAAGTCGAAGTCAGAGGCAAGTGGCAGTGGCAGTGGCCAGGCAAAGTCGAGCTCCCAGAGCGGCAAGTTCTTTTGAATCGAATGAAACAAACTTTATTTAATATTCGTTCGTTTCTCTCTCTCTCTCTCTCTTTGACTTGGAGCCCCGCTCTCTAGCCAGATTTAGCGTCTTAGCTTCGAGTCTCACTTTCTGAGGTGGAAAACCTGTTTCCCGTTCCATTTGTTGTGGGAGAGTCGACTTTGCATTTGGTTTGTTTCAATTGGTGGAGACTCCAATGTCGTTCCCCATGTATGTATGTGTGTGTGCACAGATACACACATACATGTGCATGAGCTGTCACCCATACATCCATGGAAACGTATGCAAATATTTTAATGTGCGGAACATCTGGGGGAAAGGGTGTTGGATACAGATATGGCCCAACCAGGGGGTCCGAATGGCAGATATCTTTGATATTTCCATCAAAATTAGGAACCCACTCCCCTCCAAAATAGAGCCATATTTAATTCCCAGCTCACTCTCCACCCACTCTCGCGGGGGTTACGGCCAGGCGATTGGTATCCAGCTGGAGATAAGCTTCTAAATTGCATATTGCAACAACTGCTGGCAGCGGCCCAGCCAAGCCCAAAAGACAAACCTCCCAGAAGACAAGAACGGAGAACGGCCACGCGTTGAGGCCCAATGGCAGCCAGCCCCAATCCCCACCCCAACCCCAACCCCAAGCCCATCCACAGTGCAAACAGAGTTCATAATTAAGCGCCAGAATGCCGGGAAAGCCTCTTGCTTCTTACCTTAGATGCAAAATATTTGTTTATCACATCGCGATAATTGCCGCCGGCGCTCGCTCAGCCTCGGCCTCGGAGTTGCAGTCAGAGTCGTGGCTCCGCGCCGATTTATGCGCAGAGGGGCCAAGCCAAGAGGCAACAGGCCAGGCCAAGACAGGCCACGCCGAGCCGGCCAGACCAAAGACGAGCGAAAAGGCCAAAAGCGGAGGGGAGAAACCAAACGCAAGCGTGTGCCGACCGCCTTCGAGACCACTAAAGACCGAAAAAAAAGCTGAGAGGATGAGCACTGAAGATGAGGACTGAGAATGAGGATCAAAGCGTGCCTCTGTGGTGGGTACAAGTTTATTGGCGTGGAATGGCGTGGCGTATGTGCAAATAGCCGCAGTTGGAGCTGATTGCCGAGATCTGTGCCTGGTCCAAGAATCGAGCATCGAGCATCGAGCTTCGACTGCTCCAAAAATGTGGGCGTGTGACACTTGAGCTGCTATCGCCAGAGAATCTCTCAGCAAAAGGAGAAAAACAAAACAAATTATTGATAAGCAGATCGCTGGTGCACTGCCAGAAACGATGTTTCGAAACCAGTTATTCCGTTCACGATCATTAAGGAAGGTTTCTCCCAGTGCATGCTGCTCGCCCAGGTAGGTGCAGTTCGACTTCCCTTATCGCAGATGAAGCCCGGCACACGTTGGGTCCGGGGCCCGGGCTGAATGAAGCACACATTGATGGCTTTCCGGCTGTCCTGTCCTGTCTGCTGGGTCTCGGCTCAACGCCTTTACCATTTTGTTATGTAAGGTGCCGTTGCCGTTTCTGTTGTTGTTGTATTTGTGTGTGTTTTTTTAATACTTGCAACAGCAACTGCGGTAGGTACGACGTACTCGGGTATTGTAGTTCATCAAAAGGGAGTTATTGTGCAGAATACGAACTTTAAAGTGTGTCTTTTTATGGTATAATCCATTTGGGATTGAATTTATTCCAAAAAGAAAAACCATCAGGAAATATTTACAATTTAGAAACTACAAGATTTTGAGTTTGAAATTCACGCGGTAATCAGTGCTGCCAGATCAGCGACTTTAGCGTTTTACGTTTTACAGCACTGCCATCACAAGTATCGAAAAGTAGTTTGTAGGTTCTTGGGCATGTTTTTGAAAATCCCATCTCCCGTCTATTTAACAACTGTGTTTAAGCGCTGAAAATCCTAACCAGCTGGTAATGTTCAATGGAACAACCAAATCAAGATAGCTGTTTTTGTTTTCGTCATATTTACGCTACATATTTAAATTTTAAAATGCCAATATATTATTAAGGTATCTTTTCGAGGGTAATGCGGTATATTTGATGAATATGTGTGCGGTCACACTGATCCATGAAGCTGCAAAATCATCGACGTTTTAAAACATCGAACATTTTTAAAACAGAACAATTAAACTAGAAATTGTGGTAACCAAAACTTAGGAATAGCTAGCCATTCCTGTGGAGAATCGAGTGATATATTGGATATATTTCTAATTATAGCGCTGAGAATCCAAACCAGCTAGTAATATCAACTAGAACATAAACATCGACGGGTCGATCGGGTCTCACGGTATATTGTATCGATAATTCCGCGGTCACACTGGCACTGGTGTCGATTGTCACTGTAGGGTTGTCAAGTTTTTAAAAAATATCATATCGGTGATATATTTTTCTTGGAAAAAAAATATATTTGATATATTTTTGCTTGAATATATTTGCTATAATTCATTTCCATGCGCATCGGAAATAAATAGCTACCATAAAGCTTTTCTTGTGTTTATCGCAGCAATCTTGGAGCAAAATTCGGTGGCTCTCGCTATTATAGTCTCTGAGCCAGACTGGCAGACGGATAGACAGACATGGCCATACCGACTCGGTTAATGATGCTGATCAATGCTACTAACAACGGAATATATATTCTTTATGGGGTCGGAAACATTTTCTTCTGTGCGTTACATACATCCACTTTTGTGCACAAATACAATATACCCTATATATTTATTCATATTATTATTTACATTTAGATTGAAATATCAAAAAATATCGCAAAAACATATCAATATATTGATATTTTGAGAAAAAAAAATCACGATATAAATATATATTTTTTTAAAATTAATATCGATATATTGATACTTTCATATATAATTTGACTACCCTATGTCACTGATGCCGATTCATCGTCGTGCGACCATCGCATTTAAAAAAAAGAAAATTACTAAAAATCCTAATGCTTAATGTACGGATAGATAAGTCAGTGAATTGATAGAAAAACTCAAAATATTACACGTTCCAGGCAGTGTACGCGTGTGCAAATTTACAAAATATCCAAATTTCGAGCGAAAAGGTAAATGTGAAATGGGCGTGCTGAGGGAGCAGCAGCAGCAGTAAAGAAAATGGCGTAATCACGCACTCAAACCCAAAAGCAAACCAACAAACACAACGTTAACGGAATAAACGATACCCAATCAGCAAGTCAGCAATAATTTTAATAAAAAACGCCAAATAGAGGAAAAAATATTATACAGTGAAAAATTGTGAGGAAAGCAGCGTAAGCAAAGCTTTTTATTGTGCAGCCATATTTGTTCCGTGAAAAAAAAGAAAATGATGCATATAAACGTACATACTCGCATATATACATATGTACGTATAAAGAATTAACTGAAAAAAGAAGCACTTCGTATCAGATCGTCCCGTTGTTCGCAAACACAAGCAGTTTTCAACGCGATTCGATTCTCGTTCAACGTACGTTGATATATAAGTACATACATACCTGCATATATATATGTGCGCGCGTGTGTAGATTTGTATGTACACATGTACTTTCAATATCGCGATGGCATCACAAAAACACGACGCGCACAAACACACGCACGCATGTTCGGACATAGAGACAATATTGTATGTATGTATATGCTTGGTTCGACTGGTTGTGTTGTTGTAAATAGCCGTGAGCGAGCAGAGCCAGCACATAAGGGCTGGCTCAATTTATAAATATAAAAAAGCATGTGGCTGCGCAGCGGCTGAGCAGCTAGCGTCGTTGTCCGCAGAGCGCAAGGGATTTTATTACGTCGAGCGTTTCGTTCGTTCGGTCGTTGGGTTCGTTTTATATTTTTGGATATTTACACATGTTCATGCATGTCTGCATCTCTCCATTCCATACCCATATGCATCTCTCTCTCACTCTCTGCGTGTGAGAGCAGCTAACAGGCTCCTTGAATGCAACGTAACGGGAAACTGGCGAGTGCAATGCGAGACGCGACAACGTGAAAGGGTATAGCCATGGAAACGGTAGGGGCTATGGGGCATGTGGGGACTGCAGAGAGTGCAGCCACAACCGTATTGGATCCCCCACCCGCAAAGCATAGTCCACTGTGAAATATTCCACGAAATACTTCCATTTGGTCATAGGGCTTGCCAGCAACACCAACACACAATACATACATACATAGCACATACAGTGCGGTTCATGAAAATAGTGCTGCCAAATAAAATGTGCTTAAAATGACCGTTGTTGAAAGGATACGTGTTAAATTGAAATCCAGTGAAAGCGTTACCTTAAAAAAATGTGAGCCCATATGGTACCTGATATTCCTAGTAAACCGCACTTAATGCCGAATGTGAATCACGTTTAAATGAAAATGTGCTAACGTCACAGCAAATACAGTTCCTCGAACATGAGTCAATTGCTTAAAACTTGATTAGTCATTGTTTTACAGATGTCCAACTTAATTAAGAAACTTAACAAGGGCATGCTTTGCCAATTGATTAGATTGTCGCCGTTGTCTTCGTTTTTTTCGAGAATCCATGAAAGGGAATTCTAGTGTAATGGGCCAATACTCTCTCCCGACAGATATCTTTAAAGCTTGCGTCTAAACACGGACATTTCATCAATAAGAGAAAGCTTTGTTCGACTCTACAAACTTCAATGGTAACAAAATCCTCCTTAAGAGCTTTAAAACCAACAGATCGAAATTGTACTACCCTATGTAAGAGTGTAGACACTTTTTCGAACCAAAACTTGTATGCCTACAGCGTTTCCAAGGGCTCTGCTCTCCTACAAATTGCTTGATACCAGCATCAGCGACAGCGTCGGCAGCGGAATATGTAGTTTCACCCAAGTACAACCAGTTTTTGGCGTTCATTTACAAACGCAAGGCCAAAGTTCACACAAAACAAAGGTTCTCGTGCCATTTGAGCTTGCTTTGCTGCCTTCTGCGGTATCTTATCACGAGTGTGTATGTGTGTGTGTGTGAGTGTACACTCGCTAAACTATCAATCAGTGCTCCGTACGTATCTACAACTTCTTATAATTGCGCATAAGAATGCACTGGCGGAATTTAATCGACATGGAAAATGAGCGGAGAATGATATCGATTGTGGGCCAGCTGTTAATCCGTAGAAAGCTACAATAATAAGTGTGGATCAAAGTAGTTACCAGATCAAATGATACGTGGAAATCGAGTTGGACCATAGCTCAAGAAACTGATTTAATTATTCATCGATAAGGGATCTGGCATTTGTGTGGAGCCAACTGATAAAAGCGTTTCAATGTGACTAGAACTCCCAAGGGCAGATCTGATTTGAAAGTTACGTCTACAATCCTCCAAATTGATACATACAGTGCACATTGACTAGGGGAATAACTTTGAGTCCACTTGCAAAATCATTTCGTGAAAATCTTGGCATAAAACATCACTTCATCTCTTACACATTTGAGAAACATTGCCCAAGCAGTCGGCTGTTCGACTCATCGTAGGTCTTCCCACGTTGAACTTTCGACCCGTTGACCAGCGACCCGAGACACCAGTGTAACTTTGGCCCCAGCTGCACCTACTGCGATAGCACAGCTGCAGTGCCTTCTATCAAGAAACGGCGACCCGAAACGACCGACAATGCAGTAGTCCGAGTCCTTCAGTTGACATCCGCACAGCAACCCCAAACATACAGAGAGCCACACATATACACGACGTAGATGAAGTGAAACGGATACAATGCCCTGCGGCAGCCGTCGAGGCGGCATCGCCAGCTTTCTTCCCTTGCTTTAATCGAAAAACAGGATTTTCATCCCCGTCGAGAGCAGACTTTAGTTTTAATTTCATTATAACTGAGAAATCGCAGTAGGAATGCTCTGGCAAGAAACATGCGTATTAAATTTACCATTTCCCAAAAAACATAAAGAGCAAGAGAGGGAGGTAGAGGCAGAGAGAGAGCGAGAAAGAGAGTGGACGAGGGAAACCAGCTTGTAACTGGGAAAACTATTTTATTGAAATGAAATTTATTATGCGATTAGGCGATTAGTTAGATAGGTGCCGCCGCCCTTTCCCGGGATTACTAGGTGGAGCATGTGCGTGCGAGTGGCCAGCGAAACGTTGTCGTCATCGCCCCATAGTCATACTCGTCGCATTTTTCGAGTCAGATGATAAAGGCAAATACACACACGTACTAAATAATCCGGGGATGGGGCCGCAACGTTATCGCGGCGCCCTCTGAAATAGAAAAAGAAAACAAATGAAAATAACAGCAAAACTTATTTTTGGATTTCCAATCGAAAACAAATCCCAGGAATATACATTTTTGGAGCCGAGACTGTAGGATTAAAGTAATTTCACTGCAGGTCTGCAACACCTGCTCTCTTGCATTCGCTCTCTCTCCCTCTGTCTGTCCGTCTATAGGGCGCTCTCTCTTGTGCTGTACTTTTGACCCTCCAACCACTTGTTTCGATTTTCGCAAGAAATGAGACCACACCAAACTGAAAAGGAGCAGACACAACAAAAACGAAAAGAAGAACGAAAAATAAAAAACAAAAGGTAAACAGAGACGCGAAGAAGAGATATAGGCGGACGGGACGGAGTTGATACTGCTTAAAATTTCCAAAATAATAAAATTGCAAACCAAAAACTGCACTTGCGTGTAAGTGTGTGTGTGTGCTCTCATTTCGTGTTAAAAGAGAATATACAAAAGGCACCGACATACAGGCGGTGAGAAAAGGACAAGCAGACATGTAGAAAGACGGATAGGCCACAGGGCGACCTTTTATTTACTTTCTGCTAAAGAATCGAGGGACGAGACCCGAGACCTGAAATCTGAGCATTTTTAACAGATGTTCCGAACATTTTGGTTTCTTGATTTCACCAGCCAAAAAATTATTGAATACATGTTTTCGGCTGCATCTGTGTGAATGTGCAAGTACACACACATACAGGCATACATGCACAGTATGTATACAGCATATATACAAGCACATACAATGCAAAGTGTGAAACAAGACTCTTTTTCACATACCTGCTTTACTTTATTCCAGGTAACGTCGACGACAACGGAATAACTAAGAGCAGCAGCGGCAGCACGAAGCGAGCAGCAGAGCACGCAGAATAAAGAAACAAGGAAACATTTGCACAGCAATCCGAGCAACTGCAGCAGCAGCAGCCAGGCCAGGCCAGGCAGGCAGGCAACGACAAGAAAAACCACTTCAACAAAAGAGGATAACATATTGGAAGTGCTCACACACACACACACCCATACAGCTCACTCAACACACACATGAGTGGAAAGAGAGACGAAGCATTGTACGTGCTCGGTTGACGGTGGGAAAGTAAACCGACATCTTTTTACGAGCAGAGAGTTTTGCAATCAGAAGAAGACAGCAAGCAGCCCCAGAGAGTGTTCGTTCACAGTTGATCGGGCCAGCCCTTTGATAACGCACGGAGGCACAGAAAGAGAGCGAGAGAGAGAGAGAGAACAAACCTCTCACAGTGAGATCGGAGACGGGACAGGTTGCTGCCCAACACCAAAACCAAAAACTCGAACACGCACAACGCATTTGGAAATCAAGCCAGGCCTAACGGAAAGTGCGTGAGCGTTTATGCGTGCGTAATCAAAGCTCCAAAAAGTGTGAGAGACCCCCATTCGGTCCCAGCCAAACTGCATTTGCCCAGCGTTGCCACATAGCCAGTACGCGTGGGGGCGTAAAACCAGTGTTGGATAGCACTAAGCAAGACACCAGGAAAGGAATAAATCCATGAGCAAACAAACGTAAACTCAACTGAAACTCAGCGAATTGAATCGTTATCCTTATCATCAAACAGACTCCAAATGAAAACGATCGTGCTCAGTCCGGACGATCTACAGAACTTTAACAAGTTCATCTATGACCCAAAGTCAGCGGCCCAGCTGGCCGCCAGTGCGGGAGCGATTGGAGCAGCGGCGGCGGCGGCAGCAGCCGTGCACGGTCAGCAGCCGGGGGGAGCGAACACCACCACAGTGCAGCTAGTAGCCGGCGGTGGCGGCCTAGGCAACTCCACAGTCGTTCAAGTCCCTACCAGCACAGCACAGCAGACCAGTGCCAATAACCTAATGGCACTGCACTACTATCTGAAGCATCCGGGAATACAGCAGATGCCCAGCGCCACCTCGGTCCAGCATCAGATCCAACACCAGCATCAGCACCAGCAGCAGCTTTTGGCCCAGTCGCAGACACAACTAAAGCAGCTGCAGTTGAAACAGCCCACAATCCACCAGCACCAGCAACACATCAGCTACCACCATCCGTACTACCAACAGACGCAGCCCCAGCTGCAGCCGCAGACACAGATGAGCCACAGCAATCCGCACGCACCTCTGAAGAGCCAGCAACCGCCACAGACACATCTGCCCGTGCACGCACTGAACCAGAACTCGAACTTCTCCGCGGCCAGCTCCAGTACGGGTGGAACAGCCTCCAGTCATGCGCCTACACAGCAGTCGAACGGCTCCAGTGTATCACCCACCATCATCCAAAGGGTCGCGGCAGTGGGCGGACCAAACAGCAGTAACATTGCAGCCGCTGCCAACGCTCTACTACGAGCCACGGCCGCCGGCAATGCCAACACGTCGTCCTCGTCATCGAGCTCCTCCTCCTCTTCCTCGTCGGCGTCGTCGAGCTCCTCGTCAGCCTCTTCCTCCAGCTCAACGAACTGCGCCAAGAAGCTGAAAACAGAGCCCTCACTCTCCCAGTACAATCAGACGGAGCGCCTCAACTTCGCCAACACGTACATCGTGTGGAGCGAGGAGCACTGGCGACGGGTGGTTTTCCACGACGAGCGACGCTTTAACCTGGACGGACCCGACGGCTTCTCCTACTACTTTCACGACTTGAGGAACTACGAGCGCACTCTGTCGCAGCGGCCGCGAGGCAACTCTGTCTACATCTACCTGATGATCTGTGTGGGTGGAGCCCTCCATCTGGAGGTCTCGTCGGCCAAGCTGCGTCCCGAGTCCTGCATCGAGATCGTTATGCGTGAGCGACCCAATATCATCAGCAAACTGGGTGGCGGCACAGAGTTTGTTCTGCAGGATCACAACTGGATTCATTACGCACTGCCCACGGCCCAGGACCTGCTCAATGCCGAGGGTCTGAAGACCCAGAAGTGGCCGACCATTGCGCACGACCTCAACATTATGGAAAACATCTGGGGCTGGCTCATCCGAGAGGTGTTCGACGGCGGGCGAAAATTCTCGCGCAAGGACGACTTGATATTCCGCATCAAGGAGGCGTGGTCCCGCCTGCCGCTCGATCTGATCACCAATCTGTACAGCACCCTGCCGGAGCGCATCACGGAGTTGTACTACACACAAGGCGTCTACACGAATTGTTGACAACCGACAGAGCAATGTGGACGTGGACGTGGACGTGGATGTGGTGGTCTGTTGACACCCAGCTCAGGGCACTCCCAACGGCCCAGCTTCACCGGAGTGGGAGCGGGAGTGCAGACGGATTCGATTGTAGGACTGCGTCCGTCTAAGGCGAACTTTCAAGACCTGATCCTGCTGCCGATGCCAGCACGCCATCCCGCTTGGTTAAAAAAATCAATACAGAAGAAGGAAATCTTTATACAATTCAACTTAACTTTTTGTGTATAGCTTTAAGATGTGTGCAACGGAGCAGCAGACCGTACCGGACGGACCGACCGACGGACGGACCTAAGGGAACGGAACAGAGAGACGCCTGGTTTAAGGTTATACAGTTCTTTAGTTATTTTAAGGAAAAACAAAACGGAAAGAAGTGGAAAAGCATGCAAGAGAGAAAAAACAATCGAGCGCTAGGATTGGGCACGCCATGTGTGTGTGGTGACACTGGCAGACACACGAAAAGTGTTGCCATATCGCTTTGTAATTAGTGTTTTTATTCCTCCCTTTCCCCGCATCCCGCCACATACACACACCGCCAACACCAACCCCCCGTAATGTGTAAGGCTTAATTTTAGTTGTCGTTTGCCTCCCTTCTACCCAAGCCTAGCCCCCGCATCCCCTACCCCCCTTTAAATATACGTATCTAGATTAAACATATACATAAATAATTATTAGTTGCAAAACAAATTTATTTGAACTTAACTCCTTTTGTTGATTGTTTTTAGTTATGCAAGCGAGAGAGAGATGAGTGGAAGTATAGAAGAAAAAGACGCATGAAGAGCGCAGGGGAAATTTATGCAAGCAAGATGAAAATGAATAAAATAAAATAAAACTTGTAACTAAAGTATTATTGTAAGGCATAGTTTTTGTTGTAGCAAAATACGGAAAAGAACTCACGTAAATCTATACAGACAGACACACACATACACACAACACACATGAATAAACACACGCAAGAATCCTATCATGTAAAATGTTTACGAACAGAAATTATAAATAAACTAATTATCAATGTAATTAATACACATTAAACGAAAGAATAACAAAACGAAACAAAACAAAGCAAAAGCAACTTAGTGTTAATTTAAGATCAAAATAACTAACTGAAGAGTATAGACAGACAACTAGAAATCGATAGAAATCATGATGAAAATTCATCCCCAATCCGAACCGAACCCAGCCCACTCCACTCCTACCCTAACCGCCAGCCCCCCCAATAGACTCAAAAGAACCCATAGAACTCGAACAAATTTCCTAGTGATGGATGGGTGGGCGAAGCACTTTATTTGCCATGATAAAGGGCAGCTACTGGCGAGTAGCTCCATGCTAAACCCATTCTTAGCAATACAATGAATGAACTGAACAAAATGGAAGCAACTTAATCTATGAAAGTATCCTTGAAATAAATACACACAGATACATGCATATATGGATATGAAAAACTTATCTCTCAATTTGTAATTTGTCAGATACGATATGTGAATGTGATTCCTCTCTTGTTTCGCTTTGTGCAATGAACTACTCTGGAAAGGGGCAACCCAAACAAAACTTTATACATGCATATACATACACACGTACAGTTACAAATGCACATGCAAGCGAGCAACCAGGAAGATCAACAAAAGTGGAATTATTACGATTAAATAATAAAACACACGAGAAATGCAATTACCAATAAAAACTACCAGCAAAATACGTAACAAAATCAAAAAATACAATAAGCTTTTATTCCTTGCAGTTCTACTGGATATGGACAATCGATAGATGGGCAGTTTTTAAATGTAAAAGGCTTTATTCCAAATTCGTGTGCGTTATAAAATTGGCTTTCTGTATACATATATAAAACATTTCAATGTGTAAATATTCTGTGTAAAATGTATGCTCGTATTTGGTCTATTGGCACGGCAAAAGAGTTTGTGGAGTTTGTAAATATCGTTGCATTGAAATCTATTCTAGGCACTTTGAGTCTGTTGCATTCAGCCAGATATTCATATTGGGGTTACATTATTAGATACTTTGTGCAGTCACATTAAAATACTGTCAAGTGGTTCCCCGTTCGGAGTTCACGGAATGCGGCTGCGTACACAGGTGGGACTGCAAAAGGGCAAGTCCTGCTTGACACAGAAGCGGCCGCCGATGAGCGACTTTGAGCACTGGACACCAGCGCAGACAAAGCACTGACCATGCCAGTGGATGTCGCCCCAGGCCACACCCTGGTCCGCTGGACCGATGGGTTGCTGACATTGCCTACAATTGACGGCAAAGAACTTGTCGTAGCACTGCAGACACAGCGGCATGTTCGACTTCTCGTCGGGAATGTATTGCTGTCCGGCCAGCGGCTCGTCGCACTGATAGCAGCAAAAGTGTTTGATGTGGTACGTGGCGCTCTCGGCAGCTGTATACTCCTTGGTGAAGATCAGCTCGTCGCATGCCTTGCAGCGTGGTATCTTCAGCTTGATGGCCAAGTCGCGGCCACAGTACACCTGTCCCTGGTGGAAGAAGTAAACCAAATCGGCCAGCAGCTCGCGACAAGTGTGGCACTTAAAGCAGCCGGGATGCCAGGCAATCTCCTTGCCGGCACGTTCCGCCTTGACGGCCACCTCGCCGAAGTCAATGGGCTGGTTGCAATCGCCGCAGTTGATGCTCGGAACGGGCTCACCTCTGGCCGATGGCTCGTTGCCCTGGAGGCGCAGCTGCTGGAACTGCTCCGGCATGCCCGCACAATTGGGATACATGTTCATGTCCTCGATGCCTGGAATGGTGGTGAATTTGCCCTGGCCGGGGGTAAGATCTTCGCTACCATAGCCTGGGGTCGATGGCTTCGAATGGAAGCCGGAATCGTTGCTCTGGGAGGTGGGCAAGTTCCCGTAGGGCTTTGCATAGGCAATGTCTCGACTGGCGTTTGCCATGTCATGGAACACTTTGTCAATGTCCTCTAGGAGCTGGTCGTCGTTCAGCAGCCAGTCGTGCACCTGCTTGATGGGCTGTAGCAGCTGGCACTTGTCGTGTTCGATTCCCTTGTCCTGGAGGCTGCGGAAGAGTCGATCGTAGTACGGACCATTGGCCACAGCCGAGTGGAGCATGTGCCTATCTACTCCGACTTCCTGCAGCTGCCCCTTGGTTGTGGGCGACAGTCCGTGCAACTGGCTGAGGCTCTCCACGGCAGCTGGTGAGCAGGCAATGACTACGGGCGGAGGAGGGCGTCCAGCGCGAACTTCCATTAGTGCCTGCTTCAGCGGCTCCGCCTGTATGATTTGGGCAAAGACGGGATCACGCTCATAGTCAATGTTGGCAGGCAGACCGCAGTCATAGACAATGGTCGAGACGCCGCCGAACTTAACACGTCGCATGGGCGTGTCCTGTCGCATTTGTGCACCGAATCTCGCCTGCACCGGATTCTTGAGCGGCAGCGGAGAGTTGAACGGAGTAGCTGGAGAGGATTTGAGTGGCGTTACCGCTGTCATGGGCTGCGGACAGATGGTGCTGATCTCTGCCCTGAACTGAGGATTGTTCACGTACTCCTTCCGGAACTCGGCTATGGGTCCGAGCTTGGGATCCCTGGAAATGTTCAGGTTCTTGTCCTAAATAGGAAAATCATTTAAATAATTCATTTAACATCAAATTCCAACTATTCTTACCTGGAGTATTCCCAGCACCTTGTCATAGATGACGCCATGGGTGACGAGACTTTGCAGCGCTGGCTTGCTGATTCCCAGCAGCTTTTCCTTGGTGCGGGCCTGCAAGGCGCCGTCTTCCTCAAACTGAGTTATTGAGTCGGTCAACGGCTCCGAGAAGGCCACAAGCAGCTTGGGCTGGGCATTCACCTGGCTGGACAAGGCATCGCTCACCTTCGGATTGGACAGCAGCTCTGTCAGTGTGGCATCAGCCACGGGCGAGAGGCCCAAATACTGCCAGGTCTTGTTCGCTGCTTCCGAGTGGATTGGTAGGGGATTGGCCACATGCTCAACATGGCCATGTGTCAAGCGGTTGCCAACGCGCACAACAATTCCCTGCCCCACGCACTGCTCGCGCAACTTTTGCACATACTGCTGCAGCTGGCGGGCCTCTGTTTCGGACAAGCCATCGCACAGCGCAGCATCCAGGTCGTGCGGAGGCACTTGGAACTCCAATTGCTGCTTGCGCCTGTGTGCCGCATCGCTGCCAGCCACGGGTATCTGGGCAGGACCCAACTTCTCCATGTAGTCAGTGACCACATCGGGTGCCGCGTTCGGGGGCACCCACTCCAGTTGCACAGGCTGGCTGGCAAGGGCCTTGATTTTGATATCTAAATGGGAGTACTGTTCGTGATGAATTGTTCGCTTTGTTTCCCATCAACCACTTACATGCTGGCTTGGCCCTTATCTGCCCGAGAATCTCGAACTGCGCCCAGCCGGTGGCGTCATCATCCGTGCACATATGTTGATTCTTGCGACACTTGCAGTTGCGGCAGACCTTCCGCCAGAAGTGCAGATCCAGGCCGGGGCACTTGTCCTTGCACTCGGTGCAGGGAGCGCCCGCCCCACTCTCGTGTCCCAGCTTCGAGCGGTTCAGTGTAACCATTTCGCGTCGGTTTTCCAGCTTCGACAGCCATTCCGGTGCTGTGGGAGTTTCCACGCAGGAGTTGGTGCTCTTAGAATCGGACATGTTTGGGCAATCTGTTTAGCGGATTGACTGGCCGGTGACTCATATCCTGGAAACAGCCGGCACCCTCAAATTTCAGTTGAATTCTTTGTTGTTAATTTTACTTTTTTCGTGCAATTTCCTAACAATCAGAGTGACCGCGGGTTAATGGATACAATATACCACACGACCTTCAAAGACATACAAAAGTATTCCGTTAATATACGGTATATCCCATTTCATTTTACCCGATTTTGATTTCCCGCTTAATATTACCAGCTAGTTAAGATTCTCAGCGCTTATACTATAATTTTGTCCGATTTATCAAACATTTCCTCCTTTATAATAATGTTTCCAAACTAAATTTTAAACTAAAAGGTCAACCAAAAAAAATAGCATAAAACGTTGAGCGAATGGGCATGGAACGTTAAGTAATTTGACAACTTGTTGATTGTCAACCAATTGTTGGATATGTTATTTTTTTTGTATACATTCTTTTTGTCAATTAAATTAAAATTTTGCTTACCAAGCTGCTTGTAAAAATTAATAATGACTTTATCTTATATACATATCGATGTAGATATACTCTCGGTATCTATATCCTGCAATATTTCGCTGAGATGGATATCCAACTCATATTGACTTGTTTGCTCTGGTTGGAGCCTGAGATATCCAACATTTCCAATAGGAAAAACGGCACCAACGGAAACGAAAGGGAGAATGCACCATTTCAAGACCCGGGTTTGAGCGGATTTATTAACACTCACTGCACTCTCACTTTGTTTAATAAATGGGGCTGAAGTGGGTTGAGTTCGTTTTATCCTCTGTATATTTATGGTATTTTTTGAGAGTGAGAAAGTATACTTCTGACGGTCAGGCGGTATATATTACCAAAAAATTCGCAGTCACACTGAATTGCAGTTTTTTCGCAATTTTAAATTACATTTTAAATATATTTAGAACGCTCATAAACAGTGGTAATTAACGAAATTCATGAAATCCATCCTAAAAGAGTGCAGTGCAGCGATATATAGCCAAAACCGCACTGACATTGTCTCTGCCAAAGCAGCTGAAACTGCTTTAATGCAAATTGCAGAAATACGAATACAGAAAAAAATAGGTGAAAAACTGCGTCCCACTGAAAAGTGAAAGTGCAGCAGGGGAGAGACTGCAGATTGGCGCAGCAGTGCAGTATCTAGACCAAACAAGGCGCTGAAAAGCTGAAAAAGAGAGAACATCTATTTGTTGTAGGGATTTCCTACAAAATAAGATACAATTTTTACCGGTTCTGCATACCAAAGCGAATTGGCTGTGAGCATTGGGGCAACAATTTTGATTTGGCGTTGAAATTCGCACGGTGGTTGTTTTTGCCCCCGGAGCTTGCCTCTGGGTGTGCAAGTGTGTGTGTGAGAGTGTACGTGTGTGCGTGTGTTTTGCGTGTGGGTTGCAAGTCAATATGAATGCGTTCATAAAAAGTGATTTCTGTGCGCTTTTTCCACCGAGGGTTGTTCGCCCAGCCTTGTCATGTGGTCCCGTCCCCGCTTAATTGATTTTGATTGTTTCAGATAGCCAAGCTTCCCTGCATTGTTCACCCAAATTTCACCAAAGCCACGGACACGGGCATCATGACCGAAAAGTACGACGGCAATGGCGACTTCTCCCCGTACAATGATGACGACAACGAGTACAGCGGCAAGCCGCGCAAAAGTGCTGGCAGCGGCGGCGGCCCGGGAAGTGGGCCTGGAGCCCACAACGGTGACAGTTCCGCTCACGACCACAGCCATCATGGTGGCGATGGCAATGGTAGTGTGCAGATAAACGAGAAGGCCAATGAATACATACGCGACTGCATGGCCGAAAGAAACCGCATGGACCGAAAGTTTCCCATTGGCGAGAAGCTTTTGGATGGCGGTAAGTGGCGGTCAAATGCCAGATTGCTTGACCAACTAATGTCCTCATGTCTTTGCAGAGATTGAAAAAGTGCAGACAACGGGACGCATACCATCACGGGAGCAGAAGTACGCAGACATTTACCGGGAGAAGCCGCTTCGCATATCACAGCGTGTCCTGGTGCCAATCAGAGAGCATCCAAAGTTTAATTTTGTTGGCAAACTTCTGGGACCCAAGGGCAACTCGTTGCGCCGCCTGCAGGAGGAGACGCTCTGCAAGATGACAGTTCTGGGCCGTAATTCTATGCGGGATCGCGTCAAGGAGGAGGAACTGCGCAACTCTAAGGACCCCAAATATGCGCACCTCAACAGTGACCTGCACGTGGAGATATCAACGATAGCCCCACCAGCAGAGGCATATGCACGGATCGCCTATGCCATGGCCGAGCTAAGGAAGTATCTGATACCCGACAGCAATGACATCATTCGCCAGGAGCAGCTGCGTGAGCTAATGGATAGCACCAGCCTCAATGACAACGACAACGCCAAAAGCGGCTACAAAAAGCCTCCCCACATGCCCAGTGGCAACAATCTGATGAGCGGCGGTCCCGCCAACACCGGTGGTGGTCCCAAAAACACAGCGCATCATACTTATAGGTAGTTAAATGAACTAAAAGTTATAAGTTCACTTTCTAATTGTTTGGCATTATATTTTAGGGGCTCACAGCAGTCATCGTTTAGCAAAAATGTGCTCGCACCCAAGCAGAAGGTGATGTCCATACTGGAAAAGGCCAGAACGGCCATGGATGAGACATATGGGTGGGTCTCAGTGCATTTCAGTTACAGTTTTTCTCGATCTTTAATTAACCTGTTGCATTTCCTACAGCAGAGGCTATGATGATGGCATTGGCTATGATCCACATCAGTCGTACGACAGCTACTCCTACGGCTCGCATGGCCACGGGCAGCCCACCAGTATACTGGGAGGTGTGGGCAGCATCAATAGCGGTGGCGGTGGGCGTGGTGGCGGTGGTGGTGGTCACTACGATAACACGGATTATGAGCCGGAATACGGTCGACGGGACTACTATCAGCATTCACCAAGCTACACAGGTGAGCTTGGCTTACGATTTCCATTGCGAAGTAACGATCTAATTGTCCTTCCGTTTATAGCAGGAGGTGGTGGTGGTGGCGGAGGGCATGGATCTGGCGGCGGCGGCGGCTCACAATCGAATGCAATTGGAAGTACTGGCCTCAGTTCCAATCACAATCGCAGTCATGTTAATAGGTGAAACTTACTGGGACATAGCAGTGCCGGCGGAGGTCGAGTGAGCGACGCAACAAGTGCCACCAATCCAGTATCAGCAAACCACAATCTGACAATGAAAGCCCCAACCACAAGCAGTCAAAACCACAGCAAAAACTTAACGCCAAGCCACGGAACTGAGGGCCAAACTGCAAAGAACAGAACTCCTAACTACTATTACCACGCCAGTGTCAGCTCCAAGGTGAGCAGAACTCCATGATCAGACATGATGTTGATTGGTGTTGATCTTTGCTTTCAGCCAAATCAGCAGCAACTTCATCAGTCGCAACCAAAATTCCCACCGCAGCTAACAGCCCACAACAACATGAGCAACAACAACCAAAAAAACACTATTAATTGTAACAAAGCCATGAAAAGCCACAACAACAACAATAATAACACCAACAACAACATGCACCAAAGCAATAGCAACAACGATGTTTCGTTTTCAATATCCTCCTACATTCGTACACTCAACCAAATGGATTCAATGGCTGGCCAAAAGAGTGCCAATTCAACCACAACCAATGCCAACGCCAACACCAACGCCACAGCAACGCCAAATGTTGCCATCAGCAGCAAAATTCACACATTAGACAGCAAAAACAACAACAGAAACACCACTACAAGCGCTACAGTGCCAGATATGCTATTAGTAAGGTATTTTGATTAAAAAAGCAACTATAAAGAACAGAAAAATTTCATCAAAAGCAATCACTCAACAGAGAACGAACTCCTTCATCCTTGCACACACAACGACCCCGAGTTAATGCAAATAGATGCGACAATGCAATGTGATTTTAGCTTTCTTAGATTCTTTTTAAATTTGTTATGATATAAAAATGATAGACTATGCCTAAAGCTAAGATTGTTGGTGAATCGAAACATCTATTTGCACTGATCGACAACAAGAACATCTCTCTAAATACAATTAACATTCTCTTACAGACCTGCTTATCCTTCTTCGCTACATATTGGTACATTTCCGTTCTTGCCAGTGCAGTTTTTCTGATTTCAACAATACAACAACTACATCAACAACTACATCAACATCAACAACTACATCACAAATACTTTGTACACTTAAATGCATAAGAGGATATAGGGGACGAGGACGAGGACGAGGGGAGAAATATTTACAAAGTGGAAACATACAAAACATATACATACATCTATATATACTATACATATATATATATTTTTGCGTGCAAGGATTAACGTTCTATGAAGATGAGGCTGGATCTACAGATTGAAACTTACTTTTGCGTGGGCTACAAACGATAAAATTGTGTCAAAGATGGATATATACACACACACACATATACATACACATATATATAATATATATATATATATTGTCCGATTTTTTATCTATATTTACAAGACATCTATAAGATAATGGAAAGATTACTTAGAGCCACAATCGATATGGCAGTTGAATCAATAATAAGGCGCGCGGCTCAGCTCAAAGTTGAGAGTTAGTATAACAGACAAAGCTAAATTCAACTGACGAAGCAAGACAAAGCTATGTATAGCACTGGGGAGAGGGTCCGGTCGGGTCGAGACAAAATCTATGAGATTAAATAACTAAATAAATATTAATATATACATATATACAATACATGAATATATGAAATAATTACAGAGGGCACATTTGAAATCATAATTTTATTTATATATGCATATATATTTGACGAAATAAAACTAACGATAAAGATACGGATAAAGATAAAGAAAATATATATATACAAATACAAATTAAATAATATTTACATTATTAACTGAACTCGACTAAGCGTACGTTGGAGACACAAACAAGCGACAAACGATAAAATACCTAAAGAAAGTTATGTAATACTCGACATTTCAACATAAATTAAATCTATTGAATACTAAAACAAATACAAATAACTAACGGAACACATAAATACACGATTAAATATTCGAATATGCAAGTTATTCGGAGATTGTGAATACCAGGTCCATATACGGACAATGCTGCAAATGATTACTTTATTGAAACCCAAGATACGACAACAATAACGGAGTAAAGAGAATACTTAAAGCCAAACAAACGTAAATTAAAATAACAAGTAACAAATAAATACTCGATTAACTTGAAAACATATGCGAAATCAAAGTAAAACCGACAACTAACTAATACGATATTATAACGATACTAAACAATATGTATGTGTGTACTTAACCCGCAATACGGGACAGGGCAAGCGAAGATCATTCTGACTTGACGAGAACTAGACGAATAGCCGTTGACCGCCCTGTCGATTTAATGTACTAAAGAATAATGAAACCACATTTAATATACGCAACTCTAGATCCCCACAATCCAAACAGTTGCGAACCTCGAGGTTTTTGTTCTGCTTTAATAACCTGATATAATTGAGATTTGTTTGTATTATCTAAGTAAAAACAACAAGGAAGCGTGTGCCAAATGTACATATGTAGGAAAGTGGTCAGGTCAAAAATGAATCGCATCGGGGTCACCAAATCCAGACATCAATACATAATTGTTATTATTTAATAGTATGTTTCATTTATCTTTGGAGATCAGATCCGAGCGAACCAATTAAACTTGTAATAATGCAATGACTTAACAAATCAAATCGAATAAAATTAAAAGAATATCTTGTCCAAAAACAAAGAAACACTTAAGAAACATTTACTTACAACCATGTGAAACGTTAAATTGTTGAAAACAATTAAAAGCTAGATTTTAAAACAATATCAGTAATAAATGAAATAGCAAAAAAAAAAAACAAAGTAAACGCAACCATTTATTACAAATAATTACTGTTGTTACAAATTATACAAAAAAAGAAAATCTAAAAAAATGAAAAATAAACAATTTCAATAATAATCGAATAAAAAACTTCCCCCGCCCTAACAACAACAATAAATATATATACACCATATAGATATATATACTTACAAAGAGAATTCAAAGAAATAATATATTGCGATTGAGATGGAGTTATTCTCATTAATTATTATACATATGTAAAATTAAATAACACAAAATAATAAATAAATCAATAAATATATTTAAAATGTATGGAAAATTAATCAATTCTAAGATGTGTTTATATTAATGATCTTTTCTGTAGATTTTCCAAGGTGCGTGTCGCAGAACTAGCCAGAAAAAAATATTGTTGGGTCAGATACCTGCGTACTAAGAATTTTTTAATTACAAATGTACTGTGTGCAAGGGTAAATGTTTTATGGAAATTCATAAAACTTTATGATACTGGAAATCGCAGTATTGAATCCCTTAACCAATCTCAAAATGTTCCTGGAAATCTCAATATTCATTAAAATTCATCCCCATGAGTAAAGTTTATATAAATATATTTATTTATTTCGTTGTTTTTCGCTCGTTTTTATATTGCTTCACAATAATTGACTAGAGTAAACAGCTTAGGATTACGCGGATGGGATACCTGGGTGACACACCCACCCCGTACTTCGGATGTGATCAACCCCTAGGTTCCCTCCCGTTTTACTTGCCGTGAGATCGCAGCAAAGTGACTAGAATGAGGGGCGGAGGCCCGGCTCCCTCGGCTCTCGATTAGGCATGCAGCAGGCCATCGCTCTGGCCGACCAGCTTGCCGAGGAGCGTCTGGTACAGCGGCGACTCGGTGGGGATGCCCTCGCTCTGCAGGAACAGAAGAGTCTCACGGGCGCACATGGCGAAACCAAGAGCCTCGGCCTGGCTGCGCTGGCCAGGAGTAGGAGTGGATGGTGCAAATTGGGCAGCAACTTCGGCGTCCAGGTTTTCATCGTCTACGCTCTCTTCTTCCTGGTCCTCCTCCTCCTCCTCCTCCTCCTGATCAGCCTCTGCTGCTTGGTAGCCATCGCGCTCATCCAAGTCCTGCTCGAAGGCATCCAGCTCCGACTGCAGCTCCATGATCTTTTGCAGTGCCTCGAGCAGAATTCTGTTGGGTGAATCTTCCTCGGAGCCTTCGGATGACTGCTCGGCGGGTGGGGTCAGAGGTCGGTGGCGCTTCTCCGGAGCTCCTTGCTCCTCCATCTCTTCCTGATTTTGCAGATTCTGCTGCTGCTGCTGCTGCTGCTGCTGTGGCTGCTCCTCCGGCTGCTGCTCCTGCTGGCTCCTGCTCGGCTGATCCGCACGCTTGCGCTTCATAATCAGCTTGCCCGACATGGCTGATGGATACTCTAGTTCTGGGTTACGTTCTGGGATAGGGTTTGGAATGGGATGCGACTGTCCGCGGCACAACCTTCGTTAACCTGGCGATCGCAACGACTGACAACAACTGCTCCGATCCGAATGCACCCCGGCAACCAACTGGCAACTGGCAACTGGCAAGGGGCAACTCCAACCCCAAGTGCCACAGGAACCAGAGATAGCATAGCGGAGTGGCAGGGCGGCGCGGTGGCATTAGGGGATGTGCCGACGACCCAAAGAAATTAAAAGCAAATCCCAACAACAACAGGACGAAAAAAATTGTTGCAGCTGTTTGAATTGCTGCCACTGCCACAGCGGCAGCTGAAGCGGGAAGGCAACAGGATACAGATAGAGGCAAGGAGCAGCCGCTGGAGCAGGAGCAGGATATTGCAACAACCCCTGGCAAGCTGCTGCTCTCTGGCTGCAGCCGCCACAGCAGCAGCAGCAGCAGCGCAGTGGCAACAGCTTGGCTCTCGCTTCCTCTGCTTCTACCACCACCATTCGATGTCCTGTCCTGCAGTCCCCCCTCTCCTACCTTTCCGTTGCCCTTTCCCTTTCCGTTTGGCTGTTGTTGTCTCGTGGCTGTTCATCCTGCAACGAAGAGATCCCTATAGTTCGGCTAGAGGTACTGCTGATGCCTACGCTTAAGGGAGATTTCTGGCACACCAATTTCTAGCCTTTTTTAAACATATGGCCATAAAATGATTATGATGTATATTTTGTATTGCTGTAGGGTATTCCCTGCTTCGGGTATGGCTGGTTCGGTTTGGGCATTTGCAGCTGGCACGCTTCACATTCATCTCTTCGATTTTCGTTGCGCCCGAGGACTGCGCCGATGCCGACGATTCGTGTGTGTTTGACCTGCCATTGCAATGATAAGTGCACACACCCATACCTATGTGAGTGCACTGAGAGAAACTAGGGGTAACAACACCTAGGGGCAGGATGGGATTTGCAGTTGCCATGGTAATCAAATATCAATCAACTCTTGTTTACGTCTGTCAACCAACGAAAGTTTTAAATGATTTTTGTTTTATGAGCATTCTATTTATTATATTGGGAGTATTAAGTGAACAAAACAACCAAGTATAGTGGGTCTAACCATGTACTGATAATATTTGAAACAAACCCAGTTTTTATTTCTTGTCATAATCTTGACCATTTTCAGCCTGTATTTCCCCCCTCAATCAGTTAGAATTTATGGCCAAGGAAATATGTCGATTGATATGCGATTGATCTGTGACATACATTTGAACATTCTTTTACAATTTATTTGGTGTTGTCACCATTTCGTAGAAGATTGTCTTCTATCATGCACAAAGGCATGACTGATGCGATAAACTCATCTTAGGCAAGTTTTCATCAAGGAGAGTTTTAATGAATGGTTGGGTACTAATTGCTAAATGTATTATTGCATCTTGGCTTATAGTTGTTGGGTAGTTGTAGTCTGTACTCGCATGTATTATCCCAAAATCAATATCACTATCAATATCAATCCTATCTCGTTCATTGAATTAATCAGTGACTCAGTAAGTATATAAGATATCATTTAGTTTATAATCAATCTGCCTATAGTCACATGTCTAAATGTACATGTACATACTCATGTGTTGTGCCTGCCATCCACAATAGCCTCCATATATTATATTATCTTTTTATCATCTCGCACTTGACATTGTGTAATATTTCATGTTGTTGCTTTCCCTTCCTTGGTTGCTCTGCTTCGACACTCTCGATTACGTGGTAAACTCTACTAAGCATTTTTTGTGTTATTTTTTGCTTAGTTCTGCGTGTATATTTAAACGACAGCGAGGGCAGTACCTACATAATATTCCCCAAAGTAATTTAGGCCCATCCAGCTCTGAACGACGAGTGCCAACCCCCAACCACAGAGACCAAATACATCATCAAGGGGCACAGCTGTTGACTGACTGCCAGCTCGGATGTGGGGGCACATGTACATAAGTTTGTACCTAAATACTCGTATTGTATGTGGACACATGTGATTGAACAGTTTGAAAGATCGCGCGGCATCGGCAAGTGGCAGCAGATAATTGAGGTAAGATCGAGAGAGCGTGCGGCGCACTCACTCGCGTCCAATTGAATGATCATCACATAAGCGCAAAAAATAAACGCAGCAATTATAATCATTTTAATCGGCCTCCTACTGAAAGACACTTTCTGCCAGCAGACACATAAATCTTTCAAATCTTTGCTTTGAAGTTTGAATCTATTGGATTTGTACTTGTTGTGGGTTACCATGCCACCCGAATGGTTCATAAATCAATGGAGAGCACGAACAAGGCGCAGCTTTGTTATCAATGGAATTGCTTTTTATTTCACTATACTCACTGTGTGCGAGCATAAAATTCGGCTGCAATGGAATTTGATCATCCTCTGCAAATTTTCGCTGATTAAGCGAACTTTTTCGTTTCCAGTGCGAGTTTAGTGCAGCCCCAAATGGAGTCGTCTCTTAGCGTAAAGTTTGGTGCAATAATTCTACGTGGGAACATCAAGATCTACGTATTCAGCGACAAGCACCTGCCTCCTGTTTAATTGGCATTTACTCAGCTGGTATTCGTATATACAGATACAGATATAGATAGTACGAGTATAGGCTGAATAGAGAGACTATCTGTTGGTCCTCTCGATTATCTACCACCAACTAACACCAGCCCATCCGATTAGACACTGAAGAAGCGGGCGATAAGCGCTATTTACAGACACCTCCCCCTGGACAAATAACAACCAGAATATAATAATGCACATGAAAAAAAAAAAAACCAACGTTAATAACAAATAAATAATGACAGTCAGCTCGCTCCGCTGCCAGAGCCACCTACAGACAGAGTCAGAGCCCAGAGCCAGAGTCAGTGCCAGGGCCGAAACGTTATCGCAATCGGCGAAACAGTACATTTTTGGGCTGTCGTTTCTCCGTGCTCTGTTCGGCTATAACGGTTGTGCGATGTGTTGCCGTTTTGGCCAATTTCGGGTCAGTTAGCCCGTGGATCGTGTGACGAGTGCATGTAAGTAGCGTTCAACGGCCAAATCGCGTACGTCCCGCGAGTTGCTGTTTGAGTTGGTTGTGGCGTTGTCTATCGGAAGCAGATTTCGCCTAAGTGTCTCATTAGCCATTAGCCATTAGCCATTAGTCGAGCAGAGAGCCCAAGCGGAGAGCGTTTCGAGCTTCATTTCAAGCCCCAAAATGTTCGATTCTGAGTCGGAATTCGTGCATTGCCATGGAAAGAAAACCAGTTAACCAGTTCATTAAGTGGATGTCGATGGCCCAGCACATTCGCACTGGCAGTCACCGAAAATTTGTCGATCATTTGGATGGAATTGGGTGAATGGGAAGGTGGTGGTGGTGGAGTTCGTTCCGCGTGCTTGATAAGCTGACGATTAGATTTAACTCACTGCAATAAACCATACTATTAATTGACTCGAATTGCGATTTAGGCGCTGCTCGTGATTGATAAATATTTGCGAATAAGTAGGGCCAGTGATAACACATCAAATAAGTTGGTTAGCCGAGCGGAAGGGCTTCGAATGGCGCAGATACAAGACCCTTGAAATGTTATCATTTGGCATTTGATTTACGGTACTTGATTACCCACCCATATCTCTAATCATATATCTATCAGCCTAATCATTCGGGTTACCTTTGCCATTCCAGTGCGAAAATGCCAACTGCCCAGACCATCTTCATTGCCGCCTGTTTGCTGCTGGCCCCAACAGCCCGCTCCACACCGATTGCCCCCAGGAATGCCAATGTGGCCACGGAGATCATTATTCTGCACAACAATGACATGCATGCCCGGTTCGAGCAGACGAACGTGAACAGCGGCACGTGCTCCCAGGAGGATGCCAATACGGACAAGTGCTACGGAGGATTCGCCCGAGTGGCCTACGAGTGAGCAGCAGCAGCTTCTGCAAGGAGTAGCTAATATAATCCACTTCCCTCAGGGTTCGCAAGTACCGCAAGGAGGCAGCGGATGGTGGAACTGCCGTCCTCTATCTGAATGCTGGCGACACTTACACGGGCACTGCCTGGTTCACCATCTTCAAGGATGAGATTGCCAGCGCCTTCCTCAACAAACTGCAGCCAGATGCCATCGTAAGTGGCGATCATCACTCGAACCGCTCAATTCTTAATCTTAATGTGTTCATTTTCCAGTCGCTGGGCAACCACGAGTTCGATCGGAACATTGAGGGTCTGGTGCCGTTCCTGAATGCCGTGGAGTTCCCTGTGCTGGCCT
Organism: Drosophila guanche; assembly: GCF_900245975.1. Lineage (NCBI taxonomy): Eukaryota > Metazoa > Arthropoda > Insecta > Diptera > Drosophilidae > Drosophila > Drosophila guanche. The sequence continues at coordinate 14,562,982 of NW_022995743.1, read as the reverse complement.
GCAACCTCAATCTGACCAACGAGCCCACCCTGGCTGCCACCAAACAGTTGGCCAACTCCACGATCCTCGAGGCAAATGGCACTAGAATCGGTGTGATTGGCTACCTCACGCCAGACACCAAGATTCTCTCCTTCAAGAACAACGTGGAATACGTAGATGAAATTGTGGCCATTAAGTGAGTTCATCCATTTATATTCTTTTGCGACGAGAATTATTATATCTATTCCACTTTAGTGCTGAGGCAGCGAGGCTCAAGGCTGACGGCATCAAAATCATTATTGCCTTGGGCCATTCGGGCTACCTGAGAGACCAGGAGATAGCCAGGAACTGCCCTGAGGTGGACATTGTCATTGGCGGACACTCGCACACCTTCCTTGACTCCAGCCAGCCCGTGGCCGCTCCCACGGACACTGATCAGGAGGCCGTGCGTGGCCCCTACCCCACCACAGTGGTGCAGGGGAACGGCAAGAAGGTGCCAGTGGTGCAGGCCTATGCCTACACGAAGTATCTGGGCAAGATCCATGTGCAGGTGGGTAACACAGCGATCATCGTCTGCAGCGATACTTGACTCTATGCACTTCCAGTTCGATGCGGAGGGAAATCTGATTGAGTTTGATGGTGCGCCCATACTGCTGAATGCCTCTGTGACCCAGGAACAGGATCTGCTGGATCTGCTGGAGGTGTACCGACCCAACGTGACCGCCGTGGAGAACTCCATTGTGGGCTACACCAAGGTGTATCTCGAGGGCGGTGGCGTCTGTCGGCTGAGGGAGTGCAACTTGGGCAATCTGGTGACCGATGCCATGATTCACGCTCGCGTCCTGGAGGATCAGGGTGGCGAATACTGGACAGATGCACCCATTGCCCTGATGCAGGGCGGAGGTAGGTCCAACACAATGCATAACTCCAATGCGACCATTCAAATCGGACTTCTCCCCGCAGGCATTCGTGCTCCGATTGAGAAGGATGCGGCTGGAAATATCACCGGCAGCGATCTCCTTGCCGTGCTGCCCTTCCAGAACGATCTGTTCATCACCAGGGTGACGGGAAAGACCTTGCTGGCGGCACTGGAGCACTCGGCCACTGTGAGGACTCACGATTCGAACGGCGGCTTCCTGCAGATGTCGGGCCTGCAGGTGGAGTACAACTACAACAATGACGAGGGTCATCGCTTGGTGTCCGCGCAGGCGCTCTGCGCCGACTGCATCGTGCCCAAGTACAGCAGGGTCAACGAGAGTGCCCACTACCTTGTGATCGTGCCCCAGTTCCTGCTGGAAGGCGGCGACGGCTACACCCTCACCGAGGAGAGCGATCCCCTCAGCATTCGCATGAAGCGGAACGACATAGAGGTCGTCGCCGATTACCTGATGCAGCGGCACTTCGTCTATCCCGAGATCCAGGATCGTATTATCATACACGAGAAGAGCGAAGATGATTCGGGGGCCAGCATTGTGGCGTCCATCGCCCTCGTTCTGTTCTCTGCCCTGGCCACAAGATTCCTAAACTAAGCAAAAATCCTTCTCTTCGCTTTCTCCCTCCATAGCAAAGCATAAAATATGCAAAATCTTTGCCACTAGCTCAATTTGTGTAGAATCAAATGACGACGTATTTATGCTCTTTTCGTTCGTTTAATTGTGCTTTTAGGGTTTACCCAGGGCATCTAATGTATGTCATTATCCTAGCATAATTGCAAATAAATGTTGTGCAAATCGTCACTTAAATCGACAAATTTACTTGGGTTGCTTGCTGCAATACGCCTAAAGACCTTTTGGTTTATTTGCGGTACAGAAATGCCACCTATTATTAATGAGAGTATTTGTTTGCTTTTTGATCTACTACAAAAACGAACAAAAACGAAAAGCGAACGATAAGATACGACAGCTTCCATTCTGTGCCAGGCAACGTGCTTTTTGCTTGGCTCTCATACACTCTCTTATACACTTCCAAAGAGTACTATAATTTGAGGAGAGGCAGTTGATCCCAGGATAACTATTAGCATTAATCGTTCCAGGAAGAACTTGTCCAGACTTGAAAGTGTATCAAAATCGTCGACACCCGAAGCTACCCAAAGCTTGTCCGTTTATAATTAGCTTTTGTGTTGTGTTGTGGTCAACTTACCCTCACTTTTCATAGGCAAGCATTCGAGTGACAGAGATGGAGACAGACACAGAGAGCGAAAATGCGCCCGCTCTCAGTGCGTAGCCGAAGCTCTTTCGTGGGTGAGCGAGTGATAAGAAGCCTCCAATTGCACCGTTGTTCTGCTTGAGAAAAAGAGGGAGAGAGAGCGAGACACGGAGAAAGTTCGTGGCTGCTCTCCTTATATTGCCGAGACGATCGTCATTAATGGCGTGAACAAGCAAATTTCGATAAAAGTCACAACAAATCAGACCGGCAAACGGCACATGCTGCTATAAGTTTTAGCGCCCGGAATCGCCAGACCGTGCTCGGGATGGGTAGCTGGCTCAGTGCGATTGTAGACACTGGTGGCAAAGGTTGTATTCATTTTTCGATCGCGTATTAACATGCTATTATTGTTAAGTGAATGGCACATCAATGGCGGTGTTCATGAATTCCTGACCAACGCTTACACAACTTGGTAGAACTAATTGTCCGTGCAATTCACGTGGATATCAAAGTTATATAAAAGAAATCACCGTACTGATCAGATTTGTATAGTTTGTGGGCACTAAATAGAAAATGAACCATCCTCTAGATCTTTCAAATGATCGATAAGCAGAACTCATCGTGGTCCTTGTGGAACACTTTGATTCCTTAGTGCTTAGAACCTCCAAAGTCTTGGCCCAGAAACATATTCGAACATCCCGTTTCATAAGGTGATCCCTGAGCATATTACTACCTGCTTCCACATTATCTAATATAATTCTAAACACCTGTTAAACCGCAAGCTGGAACATTTTCAGCTTTGATTGATGCCGCCAGCAGCTGAATCTCCGTGTATGTCAAAAGTCGAGCTATAAGTCTGTGTGTATGCGTGCTCCCGTCTAGTAGCAGCAAGTGAGATTATATCAAGTGATGGCATTAAGTGGTCTACATAAGAACATATTTGTATTGAAGTAAAATGCCCTCTGCGCCTGCACCCATTCACAGCCCAAAAGCGGGTCTCCAGCTCAAGCTGTGCACACACAATTCCCATATATAATTCTACATTTTTTATATTTATTTAATTTGCAACTGTGTTGAGGCATGTGCAAAGGTTTTGTTTGTGCAAAAATCTCCGATGATTTATGGATTTCGCCATAGTTTTATTTACATTGCGAACACTCTGTTGAAATATGGTTTGTTTTCCATTGCCCAATTGATTGGCCTCTTTTGTATACATTTCCATGAAAGCATCGCGCCTCAGACTGATTGAGAATTATTTTTTGCTGAGTATCGATCAAGGAGATGAGATCACAAATAGATGCGGTCTTTTAATTGCCTGACCGCAATATTTTGTGGGCCACTGTCCCGCCCAAAAAAAAGTCATTGGCACTCTCACTTGCGCGCGATCCAAAAGATTTATGGTTTTTGCTGAGCACGCAAATTAATTAGGTTCAAAGTGGCGTTGCGGAATTCACTTTAATTATTTGATCGCCCTTTTGCTAACTTGTTTTGGGTTTTGAATTTCGGTGTCCGTTGTGACATATGTTACATGGTACATGGGCAGGGAGAACAGATCGAATATGGGGATCCCACACACAATATTTATCACTCGAGTGAGCGGCTGCTACAGAAAGATACATTTAACTATAATTAGGCACTAGAAGCAACTAGAAGTGGGGCATGGAGTGTCTGTCGTTTGTCACTTACACATTTTCTATATTTATTAAAAATATGCGGACAGTGCGGACAGTGCGGACAGTGACTCTCCCAGACGTACAGATAATGAGCATAAAGATTTTTACTACATGGCTACCATAAACACGAAATTGTTGATTACACAAATATAAATGTAGATAGAAGGAACCATTAGCAAATGTTTATGGATGCGTTACAATAACGAAGTTCCACCGCAGCTCAACGATGTACCTACACTGGGTTTACGGCATCCTAGTCACCATTCTGCTGGCTCACCATTCCCAAGGGAATCCCATTGAACGCAAGTCGAATGTGGCCACAGAGTTTATTATTCTGCACAACAATGACATGCATGCCCGGTTCGAGCAGACGAACGTGAACAGCGGCACGTGCTCCCAGGAGGATGCCAATACGGACAAGTGCTACGGAGGCTTCGCCCGAGTTGCCTACGAGTGAGTCTACGAGTTTCCGGAAGGAAAAACTAATATAATCCACTTCCCTTAGGGTTCGCAAGTATCGCAAGGAGGCAGCGGATAGTGGAACTCCCGTGTTTTATCTGAATGCCGGCGACACTTACACGGGCACTGCCTGGTTCACCATCTTCAAGGACAAGATCGCCAGCGCCTTCCTCAACAAACTGCAGCCAGATGCCATCGTAAGTGGAGATGATCTCTGGATCCGCTCAATTCTTAATCTTGGTTTGTTAATTTTCCAGTCGCTGGGCAACCACGAGTTCGATGAGAAAGTCGAGGGGCTAATACCATTCCTGAACGAGGTCAACTTCCCGGTGGTGACCTGCAATCTGGATCTGAGGAATGTGCCCGAGTTGGCTGCCACCAAGCATTTGGTTCCCTCCACCATCCTGGAGACCCAGGGCGCCAGGATCGGAGTGATTGGCTACTTGACGCCGGATACCAAGCAGCTTACCCTCCAGAGTGAGGTGGAGTTCTACGAGGAAGTGGTTTCCATCAAGTGAGTGTTAATATTGGATTACTTTTGTAATCCGTAATTGTGTCCCACCCGTGACAGTGCTGAAGCGGAGAAGCTGAAGGCGCAGGGCATCAATATAATCATTGCCCTGGGCCATTCTGGCTATCTGAAGGACCAGGAGATAGCCAAGAACTGCCCGGAGGTGGATATCGTGATTGGCGGCCACACAAACACGTTCCTCTACAACGGAGCCCAGCCAGATGTGGAACACATCGACGGTCCCTATCCCATGGTGATTAAGCAGAAGAGCGGCAAGGAGGTGCCTGTGGTGCAGGCCTATGCCTACACCAAGTATCTGGGCAAGATCCATGTGCAGGTGGGTGTCACAACAAAGATAATCTGCAGACCCATTAACTCCCTCTATGCACTTCAAGTTCGATGCGGAGGGAAATCTGATTGAGTTTGATGGCTCGCCTATCCTGCTGAATGCCTCGGTGAGCCAGGAACAGGATCTGCTGGACCTGCTGGAGGTGTACCGACCCAGTGTGATACAGCTGGAGAAGTCGGTGGTGGGCCACACCAAGGTCCATCTCGAGGGACGCAAGGAGGTGTGCCGCGACAGGGAGTGCAACCTGGGGAACATGCTCACCGATGCGATGGTCTTCAGTCGGGTGCGCGAGGAGCAGGGTGGCGACTACTGGACAGATGCTGCTATCGCTCTTATGGTGGGAGGCGGTTCGTAGTGTCTGCCAATGCTCCATGTGATCCATAATTGACTTCTTTTGATCTTCAGGCATACGCAGCTCGATCGAGAAGAGGTCAGATGGCTCCATCACCGACAGCGACATACTGGCCGTTCTGCCCTGGGGCAATAACCTCTACATGACCCGAGTTACCGGCAGGACGCTACGCAATGCCCTTGAGCACGGTGCGGCTGCCCGTGGCAAGGACTCGGACGGACCCTTCTTGCAGGTCTCCGGCATCCACGTGGTCTACAACCCGAGCAAGCCCGAGGGACACCGCGTCGTCTCGGTGCAGGTTCGTTGTGCCGCCTGTCGCGTGCCCAGCTACAGCGACCTGGACGACGCAGCCTTCTACAATGTGATTGTGCAGGAGTTTATGTTCGATGGCGGCGATGGCCATGTCATCCACGAGGCCCACAACCCACAGCACCAGCGTCTGCAAAGGAACGACTATGAGGCAGTGCGAGAGTATCTGCGGGAGCGCGACTACGTCTATCCCGAGGTCGAAGGTCGCATTATATTCAAGAGCGCGGCGAGTGGCCTCCTTGCCTCCGTGTGTCTGCTGCTGTTCTCCTCCTTGGTGATGCGGGTCCTAAGCTAAGCTTTGACTATTAAAGTTTTATAAATCAGCAGAAAATGAGCTGCACCAAGTGCTGGTTGGGGCACATGCTCATCTTTTGATGGTCCAACGAAAACTAATAAAATATCGAACGATTTTTGGTCATCAAATCTGATCATTAAATAAGCTTCTATGCACTAAAGCGGTTAATTCTGACAAGCACTTGTACATATAAAATACAGGATCACAATGAGCGCTGGTCCTGCTCATCTGCTGATCCCACATGATATGGTTGCGTGTTGTCCAACGAATATTCTGCACAAAATGTTGCCAGCCCAAAAGTAGGCAATGATTTAGCATGCAAAATGCAGACACCAAAAATGTAGATGTAGATAATGTAGAGCGAAAATACATAAGCCACAAGATAAATATACAAATTGTACGTACATCTGATAGCAAACGCAGTCTAGTTGTTTTTTGTTTTCCATTCAATCAATCTGTTGCGTAATGAATCTGAATCCAAGCTTCGAGTGCTTGCTCTTGGGCTTGCTGCTTCTGTTTCTGCTGCGAGAAGTCTGCGGCATCAAGTTTACGCTGCTCCACACGAACGACATGCACTCGTGGTTCGATCCGCGGTCGGAGAGCGGTGGCAAGTGCCTGAAGGCTGAAGATGATCGGGGACACTGCTTCGGGGGATTTGGGCGAGTGGCCACAGCGTGAGTGGCCATGGAATGTGTGGAAGATCGGTGGCCAGTACACTGATTTGATTTTTCAGCGTCTCGGAGGCCAGAAAGGCGGGATCGGTGATCTATTTGAATGGCGGCGACACGTTCCAGGGCACACCCTGGTACACCATCTACAAGGGGACACTGGTGGCCCAGCTGATGAACATGCTCTCCCCCGATGCCATGGTGAGAGTGTGTTCTATATCCTAGCTACTGCTAATGCAATGTCCTGCCAGGCGCTGGGTAGCCACGAGTTCGATGATGGCGTCGATGGTCTCCTGTCCTTTCTGCAGCTGGTCAAGTTCCCCGTGTTGTCCTGCAATCTGGAGCTGCGGAAGGTGCCCAAGCTGCAGGCGGCGCAGCAGCTGCTTCGCTCAACGATCATCAGCAAGCTGCAGACAATGATCGGGATTGTGGGCTATGTACGGCCCGACACCAAGGACCGTGTCCAGCCCAATGATGTGGAGTTCACCAACGAAATATTCGCCATTAAGTTGAGGCTTCTGGCAGTCCATTGAATCCTTGATTGGGTTAACTTTTTCCATTGCAGCACAGAGACAAAGAAGCTGCGGGAACAGGGCGTTACCATCATCATTGCTCTGGGACATGCCGGATTCGAAAGGGACAAGGAGATAGCCAGGGACTGTCCGGATGTGGACATCGTTGTGGGCGGGCAATCGCACACGTTCCTCTACACGGGCAAGCCCCCAAGCGGAGAGCTGCCCGAGGATCCCTATCCCACGATCATCTTCAAGCCGGACGGGATCAAGGTGCTCGTACTCCAGGCATATGCCTTCACCAAGTATCTGGGCTGGATTGATCTTGAGGTAGTTGTCCAAAGAGAACTTGCACTTTGGCCCTAACATTCCATTCCCTTCTGCAGTTCGACAATGGCGGCAACATGTTGAGCTTCAGGGGCAATCCCATTCTGCTGGACAAGTCAATACATATACGTCGGGATGTGCAGGAGCTGTTGGACACAAAGCGCAAGGTAATCGATGACATGGAGAGCCACGTGGTGGGCACTACCATGGTGTACCTGAACGGAGATCGGACCAGCTGCAGCTTGGGCGAGTGCAATTTTGGCAACTTCATCGCGGACAGCCTGGTCTATGCCCGAGTGCTGGAGCAGCCGGGTCAGGCGGGTCAGCGGAAGTCCTGGACAGACGCTGCCATTGGGTTGATGAATTCCGGAGGTAGGCACACCATAGCTACCTCAATCTGAAAGCCTCAGAAATACTCCTTTTAGGGATTCGCGCTTCCATCGATCCGAGCCAGACGGGTGCCATCACGGAGGCGGATGTGATGACGGTGCTGCCCTTCGACAGCGACCTATACTACACCCGCATCAGTGGCAATCACCTAATGAAGGCCCTGGAACACTCTGCCGATCAGCGAGACACGGAGTCGGGTGCGGGCTACCTACAGGTGGCCGGACTGCATCTCACATTCAACTACAACCGGAGCAAGGGCCAGCGCATCTCGTCGATACGCGCCCGGTGTGCCCACTGTCAGATACCCTTCTACGAGTCCGTTGACAGGGAAAAGTACTACGGTGTGATTGTGACCTCGTTCCTGCTGGCTGGCGGCGATGGCCACAACTTTGTGGATCCCGATCGGCCAGAGTTCTCGAAGCTGCTAATGAATGATCGCGAGGCGCTGATCAGGTACCTGCAGGAGCACAAGATCGTCTACCCAGAGCGCGAGGAACGCATCATCAGTGTGGAGAAGAAATCGTCCTGCTGCAGCAGGATTCTGGCAAGACTTTTGCTCACTTACATTTACATTATGTACTCATGTATGACTGTTATTCGGCTGTAGACATTATCATTAGCATTCGCAGGGGGGCTTCTGTTTTTGCCAATTACTTGCGTAATCGCTTGGGACAGCGCTCAGCGATGTCTGGCCTGAGCATTGACCTCTCAGCCATGTGCGAGAGTATGTTCCAGATCAGCGCTCAACTCAACTTCTTGTGACTGATCTGACACTGGTCTTTAGGTTCATATTTCCAGGTGCTACCAGCATGACTTGGACTGAGTCTGAGTCTGAGTCTCTCTACTCCATCTGTCGCTCCCTGTAATTGACTACCAAATGAATGCTACTTATCTGTATCTGCGACTGTGTCTCTGTCTGAGTCGCAGTAGGAGTCGGAGTCGTTCTGGGCCTGTCTTCTGGTAGTGCTAAGCACTATTAAATTCCCCATGGTTAGGCTTTTCATGAGAAGTTCACGCTCAGTCCCGAACAAAACAGAACAGCATAGAACTGACGGACCCCGCCGACCTCTGCCCACATAATAGTCATCAAGCTCGTGTTGCCTCCCCTGGCTCCAAGAGAGGCAACCTCAAGCCTCTGCCCCTGGATTTGGCCTCAATGTGGCGGCTACTGGCGGCGTGTTCAAGCTCCATCCCCATCCATAGGCCCATTCCTAGACCCAGTCACAGTCCAAGCTGCTGTCGTGAGAAGCACACACACAGACATACACATACACCCGCATCCGCATTCGACTCCTCCTCGATCTGCAGCTCTGTCTGACTGCGACTTGGTCGTAGGCGACATAAACACAATCTGCTGTCGACGTTTGGCTACAAAACTAGGTGGTACCAAGGAGGAGCTGCAGCTGGAGCTGCTAGCTGCGAGCAGGAGCTAAAGCTGAAGCTGAGGCTGGAACTTCCCCTCATGGAGATTGGCATGGTACGAGTGTGTAATTATGTAGCCTCGACTGGGTCTAGGGCCTGGCCCTGCCACTGCCACGTTCGGACATCGGTCAAGTGCAGAACCGGGCATTTGTGCACGGCACTTGGTCTGCAGTTGGACTTGGTCTTTGAGTTGGAGTTGGAGTTGGAGTTGGGCCATGCCATTCAGCTATCAGTCATTCGGTTAGTCATGGTTCAGAGGGGTTCTTGAACCCACCCACATCCGCACCACATCCACACCAGCCGCTATCCCGCATGATGTTGGCCATGGCAGTGGCATTTCAATTTCGCAAATGGAGTTGGCTATAATCTTGACTCTGTGCGAGTCTGCCAGCCAACTTGCAACTTCCGTCTTTCTTCAATTTCTATTTTGAATCCCTTCATTAAGAATGCTTCTTGGTTTCCTTTCCTTTCCTTTCCTTTCCTGCCTGGCTCTGGCACTCTAGCACTCTGCCTGTCCCCTGTCGCACTCGTAAACGTTTAAGTCTAATGGCCATATTAGCGACATGGGAAGAACGCGAGCTCAAAGTTTATTGGCCATTTGTGTGGACTACACTGAGAGATTGAGAGATCAATAGCAAACAGTCTCGTGTGTATTCTGTTTAGGTTGATAAGGACCCTTCCCATCTTACCTTAAGTATAGATTTTTGTTGTAAATTGGAATTGGATTTCCCTGTATATGTTTTGCTTTTCCGGGCTTGCCTTTTTTCCTACAGTGCAACCCTCTCCTCAGGTATTACTTGTATCCAGTATCCCCAGTATCTTTAGGCATTTGTTCTATATCGAATTGAGACATGAGCAACGTTATGTGGAAGCGGATCAGGCATGGGTCAATGAGTTGCGCGACTCACAAATTAGTTGAAATCAACCGATTCAACTTTTTCCGCACACTCAGCCGAGTGTGTCCCTCCTGCCTTCAAAGTGATTTTCGTGTTGATGCGGTTAGTGGCATGGCATCTCATTGCTGTTGTTATTGTTGTACTCCTAGTCGTGATTTTTTGTGCCCAGTTTGCCAGAAACTTTGAATTGGCTTCACCTTTTGACATGGAATCTGAAATGACGTGAAGCAGCCAAAGGAAGAGCTCAGCTCAGCCAGAAGATACTCGAACTGGCAGCAGATTCAACCCCCTCCAACGACGTCCCCAATTCTTTCGCTCTCTCTCTCCCTCTCTCTCGCGTCTCTCGTCCCCTCGTCTTTGATTGCCAGTTAGCCCCAGCCTCAGCCTCAGCCTCATCCTCGTCCAATGGCCAAATGCTCATTTGGTTTCGTTTCTCGTTTCTTTCTGTTTTTTTGTTGTTGTTCAGTTTGCTCTGTGATCGAAATTATTTACCGTTGATATGGTTATGGTCAAGGCAATATAAGAAGTAGAAGAAAGGGGAACAAAGCCAACTTTGGACAGCCGTGTAATACCTTTAAAGTGGAGAGGGAGGAGGTCTGCCAAAAAGAAAGAACGCCAGTAGTCGATTGTTGGGTACATTTTTTGGTAAGGAATTTCAATAGTATAACTAAATCTAAAAAAATTGTTATAATTAAGCATAGAGCATAGAGGCAGTGTAGAGTATTTATCTAACCTTGTCTTTTGGATTTTCCCATCCCATCTATGCCTGTTCTGCCTTTCAGCCAGAAGCAAAAGAAAACATTTATTGAAAACGTAGCCATTCATTTATGCATATTTTAATAAGTTTATTATAAATGTATGTGGCTAGAACTGGCATGAATTTATTCATGAACGAAAATGTTCCAAACGGAACGAAACAGAAGGGATCTCTTCGAAGGAGTTGAGTTGGTATAGGTCCTGATCGGTTTGCAGATCATGTTCCAGCGATTTTGTGGGCTTGGCCCTCACGACAGTTGAATATGTGTAACCCCCGATGCAAATGCGGATGACCTTCGTCTTCGTCCCACCAAGGACAAGTACATAAATTTGTGTGTTGGATTGGCATAGGATTGGCTCTCCAGAGTCAAAGCTTTCTGAGAGCTCTTCTAATTAGAAGGCAGGCAAGTGGAAATTTGTGATGCGATGTGATGTCTGTCTTAGATGGGTATATGGATGTCATTTCTCATGCCAGATACCCAATTCATATTAATCCTTTGATCTCAGGCGGAGAATGTGTGTATTAGTTGCTAGTTCTCGGCTGCTCTCGCTGCTCTCCATCTCCATCTTTGTCATCGTCGTCATCTTCGTCTTTGTCTGCTGCTTATCTTCCTTCTTCTGCTTTTTCTGGGATAGATGCCATGTCCATGTCGTCATCATCATCATCATTATCATCATCATCATTGCTAAACTTGACGCTAAAATGGATGAGGATGAGAGGATACGCAGGAGTAGAAGGGGGCAGCGAAGAGCAGAGCAGCAGGCAACACAGTTCTTCGCGTCTGTTGCCAAAGTCCGTTGGCAAGCAGCCAAACCCGAGGATTTCTACCAAAAGGCGAATTAAATTCCTCAATATCTTGGGCCTGGTTTATTTTTAGACCAAACAAGAAGAGCAAAGCAACGCGAAAACTAGCAATGAAATAAACCAAAAGGGGACAGAAAGAAAGACGAAGGTGGTAGAACGCAGCAGTGCAGACCAACAGCAAGGCGAAGGAGGAGCACATGAAGAGAGTGAAGAGGAGGAGAAGGAGGAGGAGGAGGACGAGGACAACAACAACGACGACGCCAGGCACACACAAATGGTGAAGATCAGAAGATCAACCAGCAAAGCGGCAAAGAAACAGCAACAGCAACAGCCAGAGCAACAGCAACAGCAACAGCAACAAGTATAGATGGATGAATGCTGTTAAAGGCGAAGGCCATCCAAAGAAACTCCCATCCGCCAGCCCTGCCCCCGACACAGCAGCACTAAATCCAGATTGCAAGGAGTCAAACTAGCATCCGCGACGGTCACATTAAGCCGCCTCTATGCGTTGTCGACAGGCGTCGAACTCGAAGTCGATGTCGAAGTGGAAGTGGAAGTCGAAGTCAGCGTCGGCCCGGCGGCAGATGTTTCACCTCGGAACATCGCACGATCCGATCCGCGAAGGGCGGCCGAAGAGCAGCGCCCGAAATCTCAGTGCGTTGTACTTACGATAGAATTTTTGATTGCAATAAGCACGCACAGAGCAGAGTCGCCTCCACTGCAAGCCCTACCCAGGTCCGGCACCACCCAATCTCGACCACTCGCACTGGCACTAGCACTGGCATCGGATCGTCGCGAACTGGGAAATTGCGGCCAATTCATTTCCCATGACTCTTAATCACCTGGCCATTATTATATTTACTCGTACTCGTGTATAATTATACCCTACACCCTTCGATTCCAGTGTCGAAAGGGATTAATAAGGAGAAATAATTTTGATTTAAATATTGCATGTACTACCGGTAATTCAAAGCGATAAGTCCATATCCATGTATTCTCTCTAGTCCCTTCCCCTAACTAAAGTTCTGCTGCGTAGCTTTTCTAAATTGTTCTAATTCATTTTCTCAAGACTATTAATTTGGTACCCACTTAAACCTAATTAAAACCATATTAATAATCATTAGACCAAATGTTTATCCTTCTCTAATTGCTTGGGTTAATTAGAAAGTTTGTTATGCCATCCGAAACAGCGAGAATGAGACGACTTAGAAGATAACTTATAATTATGCATGCGGACATTTATCATATTTTTTTGGTAGAACGGGATGGAAGAGAGAGGGAGAGAGGGCCAGTGTAAGTTCGTGCTTGGCGGCTGGCACCCGCAGAAATATTGTCAAAATGCAAAGGAGAAGATCATTATTACATTTCACGCTTCCAGCCAAGATCACAGAAATAAAACTATAAGAAATATGAAAACAACAGCAGGAAACGAACACTAGCTCTGGGAGCGGCGAAGCTTTTAATACCCTCGCAAATGGATCATTCAGCAGCTTGAATGTGTAAAATTGTAGTTAAATATTTCGATGGTAAACCGAGCCAATACTACATATGTACATATGTATATTGGGTTGGTGACCCAGAATAAGCCAGCAAACGCCTGATCCGTATCAAAATACACTTGAAGGAAGGGTATCCCAAAAACTGAGACCACAAAGCAATGAGTACGAAGGCGACGGCTTGCTGGCGATAGCGTACCAAATTAATGGAAATGGAACCACATTGCGTTGGACCGGGAAGGGCGCGCAGCACTGGCAAGAGGGGACAAACGTGCATCGGCAGAAGCAGCAGCAGCAATAGCAGCAAAAGCGAACCCTATCCTATACAGGTAAGAGCAGGCGAGAGGCCAGAGAGCAGCAGTGGGACCAGCAGAAAGAGCCAAAAACCAAAGCGTCGTTGTGGGAGAAAGAATAAAAACTAACAATGGACTGAGGCGTCGACGCAGTCAGTCTTCGGTTCTGGCTTTGGCTCCGAATTCGACTCCGACTACGACTCCGACTCTCCCGACTCCCATTGGAATGAAATGATGACGGCGACGTGCAGCAGCAGAATGTATGTGAGAACGTGTAGTGTGCAAGGGTGTGTGCGTGTGTGTGTGTATGCTTGGGTATTTCGGTCTTAACCCGCCTGTCTGTACCTTTACCTTTGCTTTATTGCGTTCTTTGTCTAGCACACACACTGGCTCTGCCACCGACTCTGACTTCCAAGCAACAGGAAGAACTCACGCACACAATGGGACACCTTTCCAATCACATCCATGAAATGGGCAAACAAACTCTGTTTCGGTTTTCGGCCATGCTCTTCGCCTCTTTCTTCCATTCTTTTCACAGTTTTCTTTTGGAATTCTTTGGCGCTGGCTTGACTTGGTGTTCATTCATGCCCGAGCCCGTCCACCAATTTCCTTTTTAAGCTAACTAACCCGAGCTCTTCACGACATTTGCAATCGCGTACTTGGCCAGACCAGAACAACTAGCTTCAAATCAAACAAATATCGAACAAAAGTTTCCTAAATCTGTCCAAGGATTACTCAAGAAGAGTCGCTTCTGCTTCTGCTTCTGGTTCTGCCTCTCTATCTGTGTCCCTGTTTGTACGTGTACGTGTACGTGTGTCTCGTGTCCCTCACCTCACCTTCGCTTCGGGCGCGCACTGGAAGAGGAAACTGGAACTGGAATTGGAATTGGTATTGGTATTGCTGTAGCTGTAGCTGGAGTTCTGGAAGCAGCAAGCCTCTTCTTCGTTCGCTTCTTCGCTTTCTTGGCGGACATTCGCGGCTGCGTGATATTGCCCGGATCACCCCAGCGATCAGTCGAAGACGAAGACTTGCAGTGAACGCGACGTGTACTAGTGTTAGCCTTCTCGAACGCGCGTCTTCCCACACATCCAATCGCTCTTGCATTCAGCTCGTTAGATCGTCGTCAGTTACAGCCAGATTGTACTCCAAACTCACTCTCTACCAGCCGCATACCAAGTAAAAGATGGCCAAAATCATTCTGTTCTGTGTGCTGAGCCTTTTGGCATGCGCTGCAGGTTAGTACAACTTTAATATTTCTATGGAATAAGTTTTTGATTTGTGTGTTGGACTTTTACAAGCTTTTCGTTGGGAATTTCCTTAAAAATTGATCAATTTTGTGACTTTGGAATCCCTATTATAATTAATCTTATCTGCTCAGATGGGCTTCAAAATCCTTGAAGTTTCTTAAATTTTCCCAAAGTTTCATTGTTCCATTTCTCAATTAACCAAACGTGTGGCTCTAAACCACTGCACAGAACGATGATACATATAGCCAGGTGCTGAAAAAAAACGTGTAAAAACTAGATACTGGCCCGGACGAATGGATAATGTATTCCCATCATTATGTCTGAATCAGAGTCTTCGGCCATTAAGTCTGGTTGATGTTTTTGCATCAATTTTGTTCCTTCGTTCCACTCTTTTCTCATCGATTACCAGCAAGCTAAATTGCACTGTTCCCGTTCCCGTTTGGGACCCCAGCAGCAGGAGCCAGAGCTCTTTTTTTTTAATATCAATTTCGTTCTGCTTATCCCAGTTGCCATGTCCATTATAATGATTTGCCTGCTAACTGGCCGGAGGGATGCTAGGTGCCAACAAATAACTAGACTTATCATCGGGAGGCCTCGGCCAGGGGTATCCTCCAGCATCAGCATCAGCTTTAGCATCAGCATGAAAGTCTGGGGCAAAGACTAGCATTGACTTTGACTGCATCATTAGAGACGTGCTAGATTCGCGATCTATCTAGGAGTATCTATCGTTGGCCGAACGTAATTACCTTCCCAAATTATAGTGCTCGAAAATAGACGGCTGTGGGGGGGAATCTGAGCGAAGTGCTGTCCAATTATTGGGTTACCCGATCCGCAGTGGTCCCGATTCCAGTCCCAGTCCTAGTCCCAGTCTCGATTCGAGTTCACGTTCAGAGTCAGAGTCAGAGTCAGAGTCAGTGTCAAATTAACTGCAATTGGATGGGGTTCGGATGGGAGAGAATATGAGAGGAGAGGAGAGGAGAGGAGAGGAAGACTTCCTTCTCGTTATCTGCCTGGGAGATGTTGCTGGTTGTGGGTTGGTTTCTTTTACCTCGAACTCAATCCATTGGATCCGTTCCAAGCTAAGATTGCGATCAAGTTGGATTCATTTGGGGGAATTAATTCTCGAATTAAGTCGGATCCCTCTTGGAGATTACAGTTGGAGGAATAAATTGGTCAATTAAAATGAAATTTGGGAATTTCTTCAGGGAGATTGGAATTCTTATTGGTTGAATCTTTCGAGAGATGGAAATCTCAACTGCTTAGAGGCATAATAAATCCGCTCGACTGCTGTCACTCTTCACATTCTTCCCATTCATAAATCTTGCCTCGGATCGCTCGACGTTCTTCGTTCTTTTGGAGGGAAGAAGTCTTTTGACTTGGCTTCGTGTGTGTCTTGCATTTAAATCGCCGGAAATAATTTCGTATACAAACAGATAGACACAGATACACAGATACACAGATACGTGTATTGACGTGTGAGTGAGTGCACAAACATTGGAACCGAAGCCTGTCTATGCCTTTAGCCATTGCCGTATGTACCCTTGGCTATATCCAGCCACGACAAGTGCCATAAATAGGCAAGTGCCTGGAGGTGCCTTCAAAGTATTTGTGTTTATCTTTCGAGACGTTTTTAAAGGGCCAACACCAACACCAACACACACACACACACATGTATGTATGTATTTACAGATGACTGTTTAGCACGCTCTGAGCGGGCTAAGATTTTTACCTGTTGGGCGCAGCCAGAAACCTTCACTGTCATCTTGCAAGCAGAGCTCTTCTCGGGTCAGCGATTACATAAGAGTCTCTCCAGCCAACTGCTCTCTCTTTCTGTCTCTCTCTCTCTCTCTTTCACATCTTTTCATCGCTTTGGGCTGACCAGAGCAGACACCAGCTAATTAATGTCATCAGCACCTTGATTCCCCATCGGATTTTGTGTGTAATTAGCTGCTAGAGGCACAACTTCGGGTCAGAGACCGCATAAATGCTCCTGGTCATCATCATCATCATTACTATCATCATTACCATTGTCATCATGAGTCATGTGATTCATGTGTCCAAAGTTCTTCGCTTCGTTTGTTCTTCTTTATATAGAGACAATTGCCGACTACTTTTGGAAATCCTATTTAATGATATTTGTCTTTGGCTTCGTTCTGTTTTTGTGGCTGTTCTCTCTGGCTATTACGCATGCGATGTCCGAAACTGGAACCGTTACCACAATTATTTCGGTTACGCGTTGCGATTTCATAGGTGTTGTTTCGGTATTCAGAGCGGCATCCCCGGATGAAGTTTGGCGTCTTTGGGAACTTTTGGGGTTCGTTCACCTGCAGAAACCTCAACTAATTGTGCTTCTACTCTTTTGGGATTAGGTCAACGCATTACGACCATCCACTTGGATGGAGTTCAGTACTTCATTAGCCGGATGAATCCCTATTCGCCGGAGCTGAACTACTTCCTGGCCTACCAGTACTGCCGCTCCTTGGGCCTGCAGCTGGCCTCGTTCGAGACGAAGGAGAAGGCCGAATCGATGACCACGTACTTGAAGAATGCCGGCTACGGCAACTACGATTTCTGGACCTCCGGAAATCGCCTGGGCACGGGCATGTTCCTATGGATGAGCACCGGTTTACCGTTCAATGCGACCTTTGACTTCTTCGAGAACTCGGCGGACGCCATCCAGGCCGGCCTCCTCGATCCCGTCGATCACAACAGCAACACCTCGCCCCAGCGCACCGCCCGCGACAGGTAAGTACTGCAGGAAGATCATTGGCCTCCCTGTCCGGCCCCAGTATGTATCTCTCCTTACATCGCTCTCTCTGCTCTTCCCATTCCCATGCCATCTCGAACTATAGCAGCAGTGGCGCCGAGAAGGGATGCGTTATCCTGAAGCAGCCCACGCTCAAGTGGATGCCCGAGGACTGCTCGGCCGTCAAGGACTTCATTTGCGAGCAGACCCGCTGCTACTACTACAACTACGGCAGCATCCCGGTCTCGTCTGCGCAGGGGTAAGGACACTAGACCACGGCCAGCCACTAAGCGAAAAGAAAAGGCGCGAATAAGATCAAGCCAGAAGTTGAGTGAGGAGAAGTGAAGAGAAGTGAAGAGAAGAGAACAGAGAGTAACGAAAAGAAGAGAAAAGAAAAGAGAGAAGAGGAAACAGTGAACCATATTCATAATGCAATAAACAAATTATTATACTATAATTAAAGTTAATTCATTCGCTATACGAACGGCCCACCAGCGGCAACTAAACAAATCTCCCTAATTAAGTTCAAATCGAGCACAAACACCCACACCCACACAAACACACACACACACACACACACATATTTATATAGATATGATCGCAAGGAACACCTGATTAAATGAAAGTTAATTTAGTTGACCACAAATACACACACATGCACACACACACACAGACAGAACACTCACACACGCAGAGAGATCAAAAGATATTTGCCAAAAGACAAAAACAAACAGAACAAAAACTGAAACTGAAACTGAAATATAGGTGAGCTAAACCCCAAATCGTTACAAAAATCTACCATAACTACACACACACACACACACACACATGGGCACGCAGGCACAGCTCACACAGATACGCAGCTTGTGTGCTTGTGTTTGTGCCTGTGTCTGTGCCTGCGTGCCAATCTATGCATACATCTAAAGACTAATGCGAAGCTCTTAGCTAACTTCTTACTAACGCCCCGTCCAAAAACAAAAACACTTCGAGATTTGATCAAAATTCTTTGTAGACGCCAATGCGATAACTGCGATTAATGAATGCAACCTGAACAGACTTTATACCAGAGATAATGCAAGAAATCGATGCATAAATTAAACCCCTTTGGTTCCACATAAATCTCAAAAAATGGTGCAGATTGCATTACATTTTACTCCAGTTCGTTTCCATATGAGCGCCAAAAGAATCTCGCATAAGTTCTACATACAAAATGGAGATCTAAAACTGAAATCTACTTCATGTAATAATTTGTTTGGTGGTTTGGGGCTTAGCTTCCTTATATATGTAGAGATGTTCTCGCTCTCGTTGCTGCTGCTGTTGTTGCTGCTGCTGTTGTCGTTGTGGTTGTCATGATGATTTGTGTTCAACTAACTAACTTTAGCATAAGCAGCTTACAGCTCGAACTTTCGCACTAACCACGCCCACGCCCACGCCCACTCCAACTGCCCTGCCCTGCCCTGCCCCCTTGGTACGCCTCTGTCAAGCAGCAATACTCAAATGGCAAACTGTTTTCGTTCTCATCTCTTCCCTCTCTGCGCTGGGCCACAGACGTCCCATCACCTCGACCACGCCCAGACCGCCTGCCGCACTGATGCATCTGCATGCCGCCACCACCACCACGCCCCTGCCTCTGCTCATGTCCACCACCGGAGGCCTGTACACGGCCGCCAAGGCCAAGTCGTCGCCAGCCATTGCCCATCGGCTGGCAGAGGAGGCCAGCTCGCCGTCGTTCCACTCCTTCAAGCTGAACCAAGATCGCTCGCTGACCGACAAGGATGCCATTGACGTGGAGGTGGATGACCAGGACGCAGACATGGACGCCGAGGAGCACGACGAGCACGACCACGAGCACGAGCACGAGGTGGAGAGTGATGGCGATGTGGAGGGCGACGATCACGATGGGGACAGCGACAACTTCAGCGAGCATGCCCGCGAGCTGGTCGGCGATGGAGAGGGCGATGACATCAAGGAGCACGTCTTCCCGCTGCACGACAACGAGCTGCACCACGAGATGCACTCCATTGAAGAGGTTCAGCAGCAGCTGCAGCACCACGATGAAGATGCCGCACCAGCAGCCGCCGCCGCTGCCGAGGAGAGTGTCAGCGCAGAGCACGAGCCGGAGGCTGAGGGAGACTCTGATCCGGAAGCGGAGGCAGAAGCAGAAACCGACTCGGAGGCCGAATCCCAGGCACCTGGACAGGCCAGTGAGGCGTTGCCGAGCTCCACAGAGTCGCCGGCCGCCGCCGCCATCGAGGAGCGCATCAAGCAGATTGCCCAGGACTTCCAGAAGATGGCCAGCTCGCAGGAGATGCAGACCCCGTCCAATGAGGAGAACTTGCCCAAGCAATCGCTCTCGCTGAACGACCTGATACGCACCCTGCGCCCCAACGAGCAGCAGATCATACCCCAAATCGACTCCGACTACTCGAACGCCATGCGGGTCCTGGGCAAGACCCTGGTGCCCCATAACTAGGCGCCCATCTCCCCCCCAGCATCCATTAGCATCCACTAGCCTAAGTTGTGTGTGTTTGGGTCTGGGGCCTACAACGGGACTCTCCCATCCACTGTGGGATTGGGTTCCACTGAGGAACGAGCATTTTCAAGTGCCGGCCGGTTAACGTCCGAAAATGTCGCTTCTCTCTGCGGACCCATCCCCGCAGACCGGGGCAGTCCGTGGGCCCCTCTAGAAATTTCGCGATCCGCACTGATCATTCCACTAGCATATATCGAGCAACAAGAGATTAAAGGAGCTAAGACACTATTCTACTATATATAAATACGATTTATTGTATGCTTTAATTGTATGACAAAAAAGGAAACTCTTGATTTAATAAAAACTACCAAGTAAAATGAACAAACATTTGAAATATGGGGGGGAATGTCTCGATGGATTGGCCACTGTATTATTGTAATATTTATGCCAGGCAGATGCAATCTGTCACGTTATAAGATTTGAATGCAACTGTGAAATGATAACGATCATCACATCACTCCAATAAAACTGCTACGAGTGTCAGTAAACCTCTTAGAAGATGATTCTAATCTGAGTGTGTGCTCCATCATCGTTGGATATTCTAGGGACAGATCCGAAGACAGCCGCTGCAGACTTGTCTTGGCCATGAACAAATCATAAAGAAGTCGCTGCGGGTCGGGGATTGGGGATGTATTTGGCTTAGTTGAAAAGAAGATGAAAGCCAATAATCGTAAATTAACTGCTAAGGCTCTAAAAAGTGAAGTGTGTGTGGGGTTTCCTTTATTGCAGCCCCAGGCGCAGTTGGGTCCGACCCTAGTCGAGCCCGAAAGAACAAATAAATTCGTTGGCAGGCTTACATCACTTGGTTGGGTCTTCCGCTGTCTGTCCAGTTGATGTCTGTGTCTGCATTCAAATCTGCAAATCATCTTTCTTAATTTAAAGAGGATTTCGAGACGGAGACGCATCACATCAAGTTTTATGTGTGTCGGGTGTCGTTCAACAATTGGATGAAGATGGAGATGGAGATGGAGTTGAGGCGGGCCGGCAGCGACTGTGGACACAACACATTAACCAGAAGATGCCCAAAGGTACGAGAGTGTAAGACCACCCCTGCCCCCCCCCCCCCCCCTGCTGCTGCTGCTGATCCATCGTCGTTGTCTTCATTCTTCGGCTCCACCTTCGCCCTGACGCAGACGAGAGTGACTTCGTTTGAAGTTCTGTTTTGTTGACTGATGTTGTTGCTGTTGTTGCTTCTTCTGGCTGTTCTGCTGGTTAATGAAAGAAGCACAAACACACACACACACATAGTGCACACTCACATAAGCTAGATGGCGGTCGTGGAGTCGCGGAGCATATGTGAAGACAACCTTGAAATGTATAGCAGAGTCCAACGAACGAATATAAAATGAAAAAAAAAAAAAAAAAAGAGGAACGTTCTGTGCTGCTCTTTGTGCGTGCTCGAGGAGCATTCCTGGGGTAACAACAGTAAGTAACTGCTAACTGGAATATGAATCCCTGGAGATGAATCTCCCACTGCCGTGCCGGCAGTCTGCATCCGTGATAACGATTGAAAGCAAAAGTGCGCTCATGTGGCGGGTTTTATTTATAACTCCGCACAAAGTGCGCCTGATCTCGGGCAAGATGACTCAGTTCAACACACGGAAGTGTGCGGAAGAATTGCCCAAAAAAAGAGAGAAAGTTCCGACTTTGCCGAATTATATAAAGGAATCGCAGAGGCTTCCAGACTCATTGCAAGCCACACAATTGCACTGAAAGGACAACTCCCTCATTCGCTAAACAACATGAAAGTTACTCTGATCCTCACATTCCTGGCCTCCCTGGCACTCTCGCTGGCCCTGCCCCAAGTGGGACATGGCAGCATCAATGGACCCAGTGGTGTAAGCATAAACTTTGACCCTCAAGAAACGTTCTCTAACCTCTCGGACATGTGTTCAGCGCTTTGCCATGACCCGAGGCTGGGCCCAGCCGCCAGTGGACCTGCAGAAGCCCGTCATTTTTCTGCCCGAAGCTACGCCCGTTCACGAAGAGCCCCAGGAATCGCGCTCCGTGCAGACTCAACAACTCCTCAGAGCCTAACTTACCGAGTTCCTATAGCCCATGATTACTAGCATTAATAAATTGATAAATATGAAATGGTACACACAATTTCACGCCTGATCCTAATGAGCCAATGAATCCATCGTAATCGAGCAAACCTGATCCAAATCCAACATGAATATTCATCGAATGGCTTGTTGTGTTGACATAATTAAGGCAGGTCTACAGTGACGAAGGTGAAAACCGGTTTGCTCAGGGTGATTCCCTGCAAGGGAAACAAAATTAGACCTGGGAAGAGCTTCTTGGAAGAGCTAGAGCTCTGGCTCGGAATCAGGCTAGAACCAGCTAAGGCTGTGCTTGCCGGCTACTGTTATTTCGACACGTATGCGGCTTTAATTAACACTTGGGCAGACTGTCTCTGTCTCACACCCACAACGGCATCCCGTCTTAACGGGAGGGATATTAAATTTTAATTGAGCTTCTGATTTAATTTTGCATATTTTCGATACGAGTTTTGTCTTCAAGTAGTAGCTCATCTAATTGAATTTGCATGATCTCCAGATCGGAGGCTATATAAGCCCAGTGTGGGCCCCATGGGCATACCATTAGTGTTGGTCGATCGCCCGAGAAAGGTTGGTCGGATTATCTTCTTCCTGGAATCAAACTAAAGCAAACATCAACTCTTGTCGTTTGACAAGTTTATTTCTGTCTCGGCTGCAAGTGCATTTTCGCATCTCGCTCGCATTATCGGATTATCTTTTGTGCAGTAATGTTTAATTGCCTTGAACTTGACAACGAGCTTTCGAGAGAGATCTTCCGGTTTTTCCAGTGCCGCCAAAGTTACCTCAGACCCATACTCCCTGCCCTGCCCTGCCCTGATAAGTCCGTGTATAAACATCGCTTAAAATCAGCCTTATCTTGGCGATTAAGTGTGTTAATTAAAATCATGATTACGTTTTGGAAGCCGCATTCAACTCAAAATCATTATGGCGATTGTAAAAAAGCAAAGCGGAATAATAAAACCCACAAAAGTGACATTTAAATCATAAATCGGAATAGAAAAGATCACAAATATTGTTGGCAAACGAGTTTGAACTTAATTTTTCTGCCACCCTTTTTTTGTCGATTGTTTAATGAACGTTGAGGAGTTACCAAACCACTCCACAGTGAAAACAGTTCACATGGTAACAATTAAAGCCACTACACGGTGTATAATCAAGGCTTTTCGGCTGCTGTATAATCACCTGTTGAGCTGGACTTGGGATCGTGTGTAGGGAGGGGGGTGTGGGTAGCAAGGTGGACAAGTTTATTAGGCTTCGAATCTAGACATCTAATCGATTTGTGATGATAGAGAAGCTGCTTATAAGCTCTGACTAGCGATAGAACCCAAACATTTCTACTGATTGAGTGGACGGGTAAGGTTGGGCATATGCGAATGGGAATTACACGCCCGAGAGATGCTGACATAACTGATGTAGCTGTTGATTAGCCAATAAGAATCAAATGTAATCACACTTACTTGACAGCAAACAGCGCAGAGATCTTCCCCCATCAAATGGATTACTATACGATGAGTTAACTGTCATAAATCTTCTTCGCAGATCACAATGAAGTTTCTGTTGGTACTTCCGCTCTTTGCTGCCTTGGTTTCGGCCCAGTTCGGCGGCTTTGGAGGTGGCTTGGGTGGCAACCGCCTGAGTGGAGCCCTTGCGAATGCGGCCAACAGGGTGCAGCAGGGCATCTCCAACATTGCCAGCCAACTGCCGCCCCCACCAAAGCTCTCGAATGTGCAGAACTTTGGCGATTTCTTGGTAAGTCCAACTCCAGAGCGAGGGAGGGAACTACTTGTATTGAGATTACTCTCTTCCACAGTCGCAATCCGGCAAGAATTATCTGTCTGCGGCAGACAAGGCGCTGCACGAGGGCATCTTTGCTGCACGCAAGAACTTGGTGGATGCCGGCAACGATGCCTTTGCCAAGGGCGCCTCCAGCTACCAGCTGGCCGTGAATGCCTTTGCGGATCTGACCAAAGCGGAGTTCCTCTCGCAGCTCACTGGCCTGCGGAAATCATCGCGGGGAGAGTAAGTCCATCAGCAACTCGAGTCTTCCTTCCTTTCCTTTGTTAAAGTCTTCATTCGAACACAGATCGAAGGCCACAGCCAATCGGAAGCTGGCCAATGTGCCTGCAGGAGCAGTCATTCCAGAGTCCTTCGATTGGCGCCAGAAGGGAGGCGTTACTTCGGTGAAGTACCAGGGCACTTGTGGCTCCTGCTGGGCCTTTGCCACCACCGGAGCCATTGAGGGCCATATCTTCCGAAAGACCGGCACCCTGCCGAACCTGTCCGAGCAGAATCTGGTCGACTGCGGCACTCTGGACTTTGGGCTGAGCGGCTGCGATGGCGGGTTCCAGGAGTACGCTCTGGCATTCATCAACGAGCAGCAGAAGGGCGTGTCCAAGGCCGATGGCTATCCGTACGTAGACAACAAGGATACGTGCAAGTACAGCAAAGCCCAGTCGGGTGCACAGATCACTGGCTTCGCCACCATTCCGCCCAAGGACGAGGCTCTCATGAAGAAGGTGATCGCCACTCTGGGTCCCCTGGCCTGCTCCCTGAACGGCCTGGAGAGCCTCCTGCTGTACAAGAGCGGCATCTACGCCGATGAAAAGTGCAACGAGGATGAGCCCAATCACTCGGTTCTGGTTGTGGGCTATGGCTCGGAGAAGGGAAAAGATTACTGGATCGTCAAGAACTCGTGGGACAAGGTCTGGGGCGAGGAGGGCTACTTCCGCTTGCCGCGCGGCAATAACTTCTGCGGCATTGCCCTAGAGTGCACCTACCCCATAGTTTAGTTATTCTAAAATAAGTTCCAGCCTCTAAAAAGATGAATAAAGAAAATTAACTGAATTCCATACATTTTATCCATCGGTGCAACTACAGCTGGGCCTAGGTTACACTTTTACGGATGTTTTTATACGATTTGAATACTTGTGCGCTTAATTCGAAATGGTAGAGTCAAGCGTTATCGATAAAGTAGTTCATGTAACTACCAGCAGATGGCGCACGTGGTTCTGTAGAATAATAGTTGGAGCTGTGCCAATGTGAAAGCTTTCAACGGTCTGGTGCCATTCCTAATGGGTGACCATTTAAGGTATATTTTATATGCACTTTTCAGGATATTTTGACCACGAAAGTGAGTTCAATGAATATTTACTTTATATCGGTATCTAATGGGACATTTAATGAATTTCATTGGACTATTAAATTCCATTTTTATGGTATAATCACTAATATAGGGTATTATTACCGGTATATTCCGTAGCGAATTTTCTATCTCGCAACATGAGTCTTTATTCCATCCCCATTTACGTTAAATTATATCGGCACTTACGGTTTTACCGTTGGCAACATAATTTGATTGGATCAGCAACATGCTGCGAAAAGTGAGCAGCACTGTTCCTCAACATTGGGCACGGACTAAGCAACATTTAGTATCGTTGGAGGTATGGATATCCTCGATTTTAAGAAATTTTGGAAGTCTCTGGCTCCAATCAATGCAAAAACATTCTATCTGTGTTGGTAAGCCATCTCAACAAAATTATGCAGATACCGAGAATGTATCTAGATTGATATACATATGTATTTACATGGAGGGAATATGAAAAAGTTTAAAATATGTCAGTAATATAAAGTCATTATTAATGTTTGAAAGCAGTTTTGAAAATTAAATTTCAATATTAATTTATGGAAATAGGGTATACAATTGCCCATACTAAACCATAACTATGTACCTATACTATGTTGACAAGCAACAAATTGTAACAACAATCACGTAACGTTTTATGCTATTTTTGTTCGTTGCCCTTTTTAGTTTTAAACTTCATTTGGAAACATTCCATGAAAAGGAAACCGTGAAAAGTAGCCACTCTTGTGGAGAATTGATTGATAAATCGAATGAAATTGTAGTTTTAGAGCGGAGACTCCTAACTAGCTCGTAATATTAAATAGAACATCAAACTCGAGGAAAATAATTTAAGATTCCCGGTATATTTACAGTATATTTTGAAAAAGCAAGGGTATATTTCGATTTATTTCCGAGGGTCTGTCGGTGTATTTGACCGATAATTCCGCGGTCACACTGATTCCTACATTGACAACAATAACAAAAGTAAATTGAAAATTAAATCAATTGGCAAAAATTTAACGATATTAGGAGTGACAGAGGAGAGTTCATGAGCAACTCAAGGGAACTGCCATGAGAAATGGCGACTGTGCGTCAAGTGGAAGGCCAACGAGCAGCATTTTTCCTGCAGGTGTGTATTTTTTGTCTGAGGCAAAATTATGCTTTTTGGACAGCGGGACCAGCACCAGCCCACTTTTGAGAAAGTGGGCGTTGTCACCCTCTTGCAAATCCGTCCAGTGTCTCATGTATTTTATACTCTCGATTGTATCCCAATGTTTATCCTAATCTCTCGGCCTTCCTTCTTCCAGAAATGTTCTCGATAATGCATGTGCATAGACTTTAATCCAAAGAGCCCCCAACCCCGCAGGGTCATTTAGCATTTTACCAACCAACCAACCGACACGCGCGCACAGCCAAAGTCAACCTCCTAATTGTCTACACCCTTCGTCTCACCCCGACTAACGACTAAACTAACCGCCATGGACGAAGATATTATGAATGCTGTAGAATCTCTTTTCGGTAAGGATGTGAAGATTGTGGACTGCGAGACCTCGTCCTCCGTGCAGCAGGAGGAGGTGCTGCTGATCAACGGTGTGCCCGTCAAGTTGGATGGCATCCCTGCGGACGATGCCCGGGCCATCAAGGCAGCTCTGCTCGATGGACAAATGCCGTCGGTGGAGCATTTGAATCAGCTGCTGTTCCGGGCTGGCTTGGCTCAACAGCCCATCGAGGTGGAAACGTCGCTGACAGTCAAGTCTTCCCTAACGACCACCGAGGAGGTGCTGGTCTCTCGCAACGGACAGATCCTGGATGAGCGCACCGTGGAGACCAAGGAGCACTTCAATCATCAGTCGCATCAAAAGGAAATCTGGCAGCCCATCAAGCAGCACTCGGCGCTGGCTCGAGCCACACCCGAAAACGCACTCAAATATGGAATGAACTCGAATTCCACGCTGGGCTCGCAGGCCACCGACTCGGACGAGCGTCCGGTCAATCCTCTGGGCCGTCAGCTGAATGAAACCTTCTCAAATGCTTCTCTTATGTCCTCCAGCTCGGCCATAACCGGCTCGGATCAGGTGATTGGCTCCGTTTCATCCACCACAGTGGGCGACAAGAGCTCGAATATAAGCAGCTGCGACTCTGGCCATGACGGCCTCTTTCACAGCGTCTCCATGAGTGCGCCCTGGTCGCATGCCCGCGACACTCTGACAGACTCCATGTACTGTGACATTCCCAGCTCGGCATCCGAGGCAGATGCTGTCTCCATACTCGTAAGCTTACAGCCGCTCACATTCGTTTTTGCATTTCTAATCCGCTGCCTTGCAGAACACCCATCTGCAAATCACAGAGCCATGCGACGTAGTAGCCGTTGATTGCCAAACACCGCCAGCTTACGCCAAAGATATGCCCAAGTCCGGCAGCCTGGACTCACTGATTGGCCTGCTGACCAGCAGCCAGAACAAAGAAATTGAGTTCACATTTCTGGTTTGTGGCCGTCTGTTCCTGCCGACTCAAGAGCTGCTTTCGCGCCTCGTGGACAAGTGCCATGGCACACAGGAGACGCTGCTCAGGCTTCTGAAGCACTGGCTAAACATTTGTCCCAACGACTTTCGCAACGAGGCGCTGCTTCAGGAGTTGGAAAAGCACCGAAAAGACGTGGCATTGGCCGACTTCCTAGACGACATCTCTCAGTCACAGGAGCAGCGGGAGGCTAGGGGACGCGCACAGCTTCAGTATCTGCTGGCCAAGCAGTCTTCGGGCAGTTCCCTGGCACGACAAAGCAGTATTAAGTCATTGAAACGTTTCGCCGCCAACGTCTACAAGACGGACAATGTGCTCAACAATTGTAGCAACCCCTTCGAATTGTCCCACCAACTGTATGCCATCGAGTATGCTTACGTGTCGCAAATACGGCTGGAGGAGTTTGTCGAGATGCTTGCCCAGGGTGAACTCAAGTTGTGCATGTCGCAGACCAAGGCAGGCACCTTGGGCTCCAACTGCATCAGCCGCGTAACCATCGCCAGCTATGTGCAGTGGTTTAATCAGTTGAGCTATCTGACTGCCACGGAAATACTGAAGGTGAGCCCGCGAAGGTGACATCGTGCAGTGGACAGTGAACCAATTGCATTTATTTTGTATCCAACAGATTGGCAAGAAGTCCCATCGTGCCCAAATGATTGACTTCTGGGTGGAGACCGCCCTGGAGTGCTTCAACACGGGCAACTTCAACAGCCTGATGGCCATTCTGACGGCCCTCAACTTGACTGCCATAGCCCGGCTCAAGAAAACTGTAAGATCCTTTATGTCTAGGACTTTTTCTAACTAAAAACTAATGCTAAAATCAATGCTTCAGTGGGCCAAAGTGCAGACGACTAAATTCGAGGGACTGGAACATCAAATGGATCCCAGCTCGAACTTCCTCAATTACCGATCGACCATGAAGGCAGCCGTCTGGCGCTCGGAGCGTGAGACGGCCAACAAAATCGAGCGCGCCATCATACCGTTCTTCTCGCTGTTCCTCAAGGACCTCCATGCCATAAACGAAAGCCACGAAACAAAGTGAGTAATACCTGCGGATGACCGCTGAAGTGAGAATAAATAATATATTGTTATTGTTTAAACACAGACTGGCCGACGGAAACATTAACTTTGAGAAGTGCAGACTCTTTGGCACGCAATTGAGAAACTTTTACAAGTGGCAACAGCTGGAATGTCCCTACGAGCAGATGGCAAGTGTGGTGGCCTACTTGCAGAAGGCGGAAGCCCTCTCGGAGAATCTGCTGATGAAGGCCTCCTACGAATGCGAGCCGCCGGACAACGCAGAGGAGAAGGATCATTACAAAACGCTGAAATCTACAAAGAAAACCAACACCTAATCACTAACGACAATGCATTGGCCTCGTGCAGCCAGCTTTTTGTTGGCACGTCACGTTACGCATCAACAGAAACCGTAACAATAATACTTTAACACAGCAATAGTAGTGGTTAATCTGTACTTAAGCTTCAGCGATGGTATACATAAATGGCAATTGATTTATATATGTATACAGTGATGGGCATTTAATTAGAAACACCAAAAATATTTGAATACAAATTACTAAAGTAACCTTTTAAATGTTGCATTTTAGCAGTTAAAATACACAAAAATACAAGACTATAAAACCTCTTACTCATCCTGATTGGCTTGCTCCTCAGCGAATGGTGGCAAATTTCTGAAAATCCACAGTTCCAAACTTGCCGAACAGCTCAAGGGGATAGTGTTTGCCCTCGACGGGGGCATGGATGCGAATCTGACGCATATGTGTGTCCCGGCCGTTCTGATGATTCGAAATGACTGCTATTTGCAGCATGAATGTGCGTATGGACTTCACATTTCCGTCCTTGATGGGCACTTGCACCCAGCCGGTGGGCTCTGCAAGGTCCATCACTTGCAACTCCTGCAGATCGTTGAAGTTGGTGCCCGATCGTATGGAGATGCGCGAGGGTGTGTAGCTCTCGTCCAGCTTGTAGTCGGTGTAGATGTAGATCTGGCTGATGTTTGTCCTCTTGTGGAATTGTATGTTGACCAGGTGCGGTAATTGTCCATCTGACTGCCAGTAGGTGTCCATGATGTTGTCCCGCAGTCGCTCCACACCAAATCCTAAATACCAAACATTACACTGGGATGCAGGATAAGATGAACGGGGAAGCGCTTACCCGGCTTACAGGAAGACAGACTCCAGACAGCTTGGGCGCCAACCTCCCGGACAAAACCAAGTCGTTCTTCGGCCTGCGGGTCCTCATCGCTGGTTGCGGGTGGATTGATAGTTATTTCCTCATCCATTGAGGATGTCATGACGAGCGCAGCTATCTTAAAGTCTGTGTATTATCCCTGTTTCCTAATTTAATTTTCTTTGATATGATTTTTGTCTTGCATTCTACTGATACTTTCCAGCACTACAGTCAGCTGTGACAAACAAACGCTGCCTGCGTTTTCCAGCACTAGCCGTCGCACATGTGCGGTCATTGAATAAAAAGAAAAGAAACAAACGAAATGGTGCGTAAGCTTAAATTTCACGAGCAGAAACTGCTCAAGAAGGTGGACTTTATTACCTGGAAAGTCGACAATAGCGGCAAGGAGAACAAGATACTGCGCCGCTATCACATACAAAAGCGCGAAGACTATACAAAGTGAGTTCCCCAGCATGGCTGTGCCTTAGCTTTGGATATATTGTGTGTCCATTTGCAGGTACAATAAACTATCTAGGGAAATTCGGGAACTGGCCGAGAAAATAGCCAAGCTAGATGCCACACATCCATTCAAGGCCGAGTCAACTACGATGCTGTTGAACAAGCTGCATGCCATGGGCGTATCCAACGATCTGTTAACCCTGGAGACGGCGGCCAAGACATCGGCCAGTCACTTTTGCCGTCGCCGCCTGCCTGTCATCATGGTAAAGCGTAAGTGCAAGCCATTCAGATCCATTATTATCATCTATTAACATTTTTTTTTTATTGCAGTGCGAATGTCCGAGAACCTAAAAAACGCCACAGACCTCATCGAGCACGGCCATGTTCGTGTGGGTCCAGAAATGGTCAAGGATCCTGCCTTCCTTGTCTCCAGAAATCTGGAAGATTTTGTTACATGGGTGGACGGCTCCAAGATCAAAGAGCACGTGCTGCGCTATAACGATATGCGGGATGATTTCCAAATGTAAAAGTTCCGTAGAATTTACCTTTAAGATGGATAATAAATAATTTAAAATTGTAAGCCAACTTTTTAACACCAATGGCATTTTGTTAAATAATCATTTTCAATAACTTTATTACATTTCATATAATAATGTTTAGATCTCATTAATATTATTCATTAATATGGAGCCCAATCACGCCAAGGGCGTAACTGCGCGCCTACCCACGCTTTCATATACACTCGCCTCGTTCAGACAGAATCAGAAGCGTTCCCGTAATGGCGGTTCAAGGTTGAGTTTGTTATTCGCCCCGCTATTAGTTTCGACCGCCTCTAATAGTTTTCAATTACAAAAAAAGGGGCCTGGCTACGAAATATTAATATCATTTAAAATCAAGAGTTTACAGCAGAGTGCCTTCCATAAACTATAATACGGGGCATGCGTTGACAATCATCGATCGGTGCATTTGTAAAACAGGGTGAGTGTGGGGTAAGGGACTAGGGTGAAGGTGAACGGTTGAGCGGTCTAAAAGGTGCTGATCGAATGCGGTTTTACAGAGTTAAAATCAAGTAGGTAAAGTCGATGGCAGCTGCCGATGTCAATTCCCTGGCTGATGCCGCAGTCGAGGAGAACAGAGGTTACGGTTACTAGCCCCAAATAAAAAAAGGAATATGCGTGTGCAGATCGACTAACTTAAAGAGCTCTTCAAATGCATTTGTTTAGAGCCGGACTGTCCCGCTCACTGAATGCGCACGAATCTGACTTTGCGGGGAAATCTGAGGCGACAATTCGATTTCTGTGTGTTGCAGTCAAAAGTCTTTCATATTGTACAGATTGTAGATATCTTTAAATATTAGTTGTATTATTATTCCTTTTTAAATACGCATAAAAAGTAATTATTAATTAGTGTTAAAATAAATAGCTAGTGGCATTAAAATTAGAGTCGACTTTGGCTGCGGCCTCATTTTACACAATTCAATATCCGCCCGCCCAAGGCCATGAAAAATTTCACATGATTAACTTGATAACAATATAAAATAATAAAACAAATTAATAAAAAGTGATTTTTCCTACATTTGTTCTTCCCCTGCGACATGCTGAATATCCTGCACGAAAACTAACAAAAATACAATTATTCATGGGGCTTCATTACATTCTTTGGGCCTGTTGTGTTGTCTGCTCTTTGCCCATTCCAATCCATTCCATTTTTGTTCAGCGTTTTACATATTACACGATTCTGCTGCAAATGCTGCTTAAATTCTTAGGCGGTTAGGCGGATATACATAATATGCTTTTACATTGAAAGTAATATTCAATCGCACATCGTTTACTCACTACAAAATGTTCTGTAAATTCCGATTTCTGGTTCCTCAAGCATGTGCTATTAGTGGTTTAAACCGAGTGTCCCACCCCCTCTATGACGCCATAAATCCCCCACCGTGAGCTATAGAAAGATCTCATGGTTCGTGTTATAGTACGTTATGTTTCCATAGATGTCTTAATGCGCAATGTCGTAGAATAGTTTTGTTCCGGCCAAACAGCGCCAAGCGCCCACTGGCTCGGACTCCGCTCCGCTCTGATCCGCTGCACTTAGATCACAAGCGCCATGTCCTTTTTGCTGGGCAACTGCACCCGCTTGCCCTGCCACAGCGAGTTGTGTATTGTGAAGGCATCGATGGTGACAGTCAGATGCTTGGTGTGCACTTGCGAGAAGCACTTGCCCCCTGAGTTGTATCTGCAAAAGAATGATTTGAAGGTAAGAATATGCCTCAGATTAATGTTCGGACACTCACTTAAAGAACTTATCGAACATGACTTCGTCGACTTGACTAGGTCCGGTGCCGTACAGCTTGGTCACCTGATCCGACTCGGGCATGTAGCTGTACAGAGCACGGAACTGGCAGCCCGCATCTCGGAAGAGTACTAGGAAGTGTTTCGCCTCCGAGCGTGCTATCTTCTCGAGCACTTTCTGTTTGGCCTCACGGTTGACGGCGCCCGGAAACACGCAGTATTCGACGGCATTGAGTATAATGCCGCGATTCGATTTGGCCGCTGGTTGCTTGTAGAGTTTTGGACCTGTCAATGCAAATCGCCTCATGTTAGCAGTGTGTCAAATCATGATGCGGGATTATCACTCTACTACTTGGAGGTGTCAATGGCAAGCTTTGTTTCATATATTTGAATCTTGTAATCATCTAATCATCGAAGTGCAGGCTACGTGCAATATATGAGCTAAAACTTGGGCTCTATTCTCATGAGCAAAGCTACGATTTATACTTGGGAATAGTTTTCAACTCGAATGCAAAATTATAAAATAAATTTAAAATATAAAAAAACTGCTGTTATAAGTAGAGATGGGAAAGTTTTTAAGTTTGCTGAATTGAATGTTGCCTAATTTAGTATCATATGCAAATAATTCCAACAATTAATACAAACAATTATTAAAAATAAATAAACGTGTATAGAAAATATATAAAAACAACAATAATAATAAAATAGCTTGCAGTTTTTTTGTTTATAATTGTGAAGCGGTTAATTGGGCCCATCTGGTGGGGTTCGGTATTAGAAAGCACTTTGGGTGTTGTGTGTTTTGTCTACATTTATCACTGGGGTAAACATTTGTCGGCTCTCGTTTGGTAATCGAAAGTCGTGGATTTGACGGAACATGGGAGGAGAGGAAAAAACCAAGTATTGGACTCTACAGACTGCCGGCAGCCCCTCTAGAACTCGTATATCTATGTAGAACTCATATGTGTATGTCGAAAAAATCATATGGTGGCGTGGACACAAGATGCATACGGATGCCAATTGAATGGAATGAACGAAATCAAACGAAAAATGATTCAAATGAAAATCATATCATATTTTATGAGGCGTTTCGAATATATGTGGACAGATGCGGGTTGTGATGACCAAAAGGTGTATGGATTTTGGTGGATGTGATTATATATTGTAACTGAGGATTCTTTTGAAGTTGTTTGGTATGATATGGTTTTTCTTGTTGTTGTGGTTGTTGTTGTTGTTGTTGTGGAAATACAAACCCGAATATTCCATGTTAAAATTCGGAGTTAATGAGAAATCGCTGGATCCGTCATCAAATCCGCGACGTTTCGATATCAAACCTGGTGGCAAAGAGCCTGGTCCAGAGGGGGATGGCATATGCCTACCTGAAGCGCCCATTCCAGGCGAGGGTGCGCGCCTCGGCGGTGTGGCGCGTCCCAGTCCCGAATCTGTGTCTAGCCGCCAAGCAAGAGAGAGGTGAGAGTCAATCAGCGGATCGGTCACATGCAGCACAGTACACAGATCAGAGAGCACACAGGCGGGCCATGCAGTTCCATGCAGATGGTGGCCGTTCGATGGGTGGGATGCATTTGGTTAGTCACCAGTCAGGAGCACCAGGGAGCACGGCGATGGATGGCGAACGAGCGAGCGATCGAGCGATGATTTGCGTTTTGAGTTGGTTAATAAATTGTTGCATTTTGTTGTTGTTGTTAATTTCAAGATTTGATTTTTTGTTTTGTTTTTTAGTCAAGGTTGATTTGAAAGAAAGAGAAATAAAAGAAGAGAATGGGTGCACAAAATTTAGTTAAGCCATTTCGTGGATCCTTCATTTAGAGATATGTACTTAAAATTAGGCATCGAACAGGTTTACAGATGAGTGTATCGATGGATGGAAATGTGTGTGTATGTGTGTGTGTATGTGTGTGTGTATGGGTGGATGTGTGTGCAGGCGTATCTATCTGTTTATGCATGAATGTGGGAGTTAGTTCGCAAAATTCACATGTTTCTTTTTCTCACAGCCAATCGCACAAAATGGATTCATGTATGCCCAGAACCTGTTGCGAATTAAAAGCGGAAACCAACCCACACCCCGAACAAACAGCCGACGAACACAAGAAAAAAGCTTGAAGAGGGACCCAGACCCAGACAACCCCACCACCGCCACCACCGCAACAATAGAAACCGAATTTTCGCAGTGGAAAAACTATGCAAAACGAAAGCACAAATATAATCAAAATCACTTAAGATTTTACAGCAATTATAATGATACAATTCACACAAATGAAACATTGAATAAAAACCAAAATACCAAAAGGAAAATGATTAACGATTACTTATGCAAAAGTCTCACCACCAAAGCAAAGATCAAAGTACAAGGACAAGGGTCAAAGTACAAGGACAAGGATCAAAGTTACAAGTTAAACCCAAAAGAAAACCACTAGAAGAATACTCAAAACGAATAAGAGGATAATAAGCATACAGATAGATAGATAGATAGATAGATAGATACAGATACGTAATGGGAAGGATAGAGTAGAGTAGAGTATAGAGTATATTTGAGGTGGAAGGAAAGCAGCTTGATTTGTAGCTGTTGTAGCTGTGGAACGCTTCTTACCGCACAAATTCATTAGCGAATTGGACTTTCGGCCCCGGAAATTAAGTGTGCTCCCCTTAGCGACGGAGATACGCGACAGAGTGCGGCCCCGCTCGACGGCTGCTGGCTCTGCAAGTAGGTCAGGTCCGACAGGGATATGCCGAGTGGTGGTGCATCATTATACAGTTTCAACATAGATATATGTTCGCAATGGATGGGGATATCAATTAACAACAAAATGAGGTACAATCCAAAAATATCGTAAATCAAACTTAAGTCCCTTCAACCGCAGCCCCAACCAAGGTGTATGTGTAAATTTTAATGCTACATAAACCCGCACGCGTCCTCGGTCCACACTAAGCGCCCCGTGTGCATTATTTATTTCTAAGAGTGCGCGGTATCCTGGCATTAGTTGGCATTGCATTGGATTAGTTGTAAGCTGGAGGTGGAGTTCGACTGACTCCATAGCGATAAATCTTTAAAATACAATTAAATTATAATCGAATTAGTCAAAAGCTTGTCAGACCAAGCCACAGCTAAACAAAATGTAAGCAACGCGGCGGGCATTCATTTATCGTTGTTATATTATTTTGCGGTGTTTGAATGCGATTTTGGAACAAATCAAAGGAATAACAATAAAACTTAATAAAACGAAACGAAATACAACTACATAAATAGGTGTGTGTGTGTGTGTGTGAGTGTGTTTTGTTATACCCATCACCAACCTCTGGAAGTTTTATAGGATCCCCGTCGCCCAATTGGAGTTGAACTTGTACTGGGATAATCATCGGGCGACTCTGTGTGAATGAGATTAGTGGTTATAACTTATCAAATAGAATATCAAGATGGTCCAAGATACATATCATTTCATAGGTAATTCTAAATTGGACTACGTGCAAATCAAATAATAATTCTACCATTAAATATAAATCAACTTAAAGAGCCTTAAACATGCATAAACTTAGAGATAAACAATGACAAATGATACGATCAAATGCTGTAACAAAAGAGTAAAGGAAACGAAAGAATTACCTTTCACTGTGAGGGAGTCTTGCGAGCCCCTGTAATAATCTCTTTTCATTGAATTTGAGCTTAGTTGACCGTAGCCTAAGCAAATTCAAAGCGGAAACGAAAACAAAAGGTTCAACAAATTAGCAAAGGGGCAAACAAGAATATAAACAAAATCATATCTAAATAAGGCGCTGTACACAAATAAATCAACAGAAATTAAATCGTGTGATTTGGAGGAGGAAGAGAGGGCTTCAGCAACCGAACACCAGCCACAGAGCTGATCCGATCCTTTTTCCAGCTATCCTCTTACCGGTTAGATTCGAGCTGGAGCCCTTCTTGCCCCGACTAGAGATGCTCGAAGCCTCACTGATGTCCACACTGGCATCGTCCACATGTATGGTCTTGGGCCTGGGACGTGTCGTGCGCTGCTGCCGTAGTCGCGGGTTCGTTGCACTAGATGACTGTGGTTGCAGTTTAACATGCAGATCGGGCCGATCCAGGGTTTTACCCTATACAAATGCGAAGACGAAACGATACATTGTCAGTTTGTTCTGTTTAATCTATGTTCTGGCTCTTGGCTTACCTCTCGTTCGGCCTCTTCGATGGCTTTCTTGAGTCTGTGTTGTTCCAATATGGCCGCTCGTCGCGCCATTTGATCTTCCTTCTTGCGGGCGCGCTCCTCCTCCTTTTCGCGCTCCTTTTCCCGCTTCTGCGAGGCCTCGATCTCCTTGCGCGCCTTGGCCTCCTCCTGCTGCTGTCGCCGCTGCAGAGACAGCAGCATAATCTTCTCCTTGCGTCGCTCCATTTCATCCACAGACTCCTGCGAGAATAATGTTAGAAACCATTTGAGAAAATCTTGAAGCTTATTCTTACCGGATCTAAGTTGGTGGCATCGACTCCAATCACCAGCGCCTTGTTCTTGGCCGCCTCGGCACTGCTGCTGCTGTGCTGAAGTCGCGTGGGTGACATGGGCTGCTGTTGCTGCTGTTGTTGTTGCTGCTGCTGCTGATGTTGCATGGGTTGTGACTCGTGGGCAAATGGATCCGAACCAGTTACGCCCAGATGACGTAGTTGGATGGGCGCCTCGTCCGTGTACTTGTTGTAGGTGGCATTGCCGGGCGATTTGACACTGTTGGAGTGGTTGAGGCCGTGGATGCTGTGCCTGTTGGCCCCCGCTGACTTGTGGCCATCATCGCTGCCATTGTTGTTGTTGTTGTTGTGCAATTGGCTTAGGGACTCCCGTTTGAGCAAAGTCTGGTGATCCACGCTGTCCCGGCCGCTGCTGCTGCTGCCCAAGGGTAGAGCCTCCTTCTTGGGCGAGCGCTTGGCGCGCAACGGCGGCTTAGGCCGCTTGGGCTGGTCGTCGTCGAAGGAGATGTAGAAACCCTTCTCTGCGGGCTGTTCCTCGCTGTCGCGCGGGTCCTGGAAACTGTTTGCCTGTATGGAGGGACGCGAGGGCGAAGGTATGCGGTAGGTGAGATTGCCGCTGGTGATGTTCAACTTGTTGGAAATCATCTCCCCGCTGTCGTAGTCCTCCGAACTGCTGCCCCTTCCACCGTGCCCCTGCAGACGCTGCTGCTGCTGTTGCTGCTGCTGCTGGTGGTGATGTTGTTGCTGCTGCTGCTGAAGCACAAAGTCAGAGATTCGAGTGGACTGCATAGACTCAATGATGTT
Organism: Drosophila guanche; assembly: GCF_900245975.1. NCBI lineage: Eukaryota > Metazoa > Arthropoda > Insecta > Diptera > Drosophilidae > Drosophila > Drosophila guanche. Next base: position 14,524,909 of record NW_022995743.1, on the reverse strand, counting down.
GCGCTCCAGCTCGTCTACATCCTCCTCGTCGCCAATAAAGCAGATGCTCTGCGGTGCCATCATGTCCTCCTGCTGCATGGGCATGGCCATACCGTGCTGTGACTTGGGCGAGCGATTGTCGCGCAGATTGGTCAGCGACTGCTGTCTCTGCACCCCGTTGGCACCACCGCCCAACTGGCGCTGCGAGTGCTGCGGCGAGGCTTGCACCTGGAACAGATGCTGGAGCTCGCCGCCGCCGCCACCGCTGCCACCAGCACCTCCGCCACCGTTCTGGTGGAGCATAAAGCTGCCCTGGGCCGCAGCTCCTGCGCTGGAGGGAGGCCTGTTCATCCAGGTCTGCTGCGACTTCTTCTGTTGTTGCTGCTGCTGCTGGTGCTGTTGCGTCTGCCACGCATTCACATCAACCATGGGCTGCTGTATCTGCTGCTGCTGCTCGTAGGCGGCGGCGGCTGCCGAGTGCGCCCAGGTGCGGCGCTGGGGATGAACCTGCGGCTGTGGCTGTGGCGAGGACTCGTGCAGGTAGAAGTGATTCGTGGGCTGGCCATAGTCATCGAAGACTACACTGCTCCTGTACTGCGGAGGGGCAGCCGCTCCGTAGTGGGGCGAGTGGTTGTTGTAGGCCGCTCCGTTGTCGCTGTAGATGCTCTGCGGCTGGTAGTGAGATGGCTGCGGCGGCGACATGTACTGGCCATGCTCGTTAACGAACTGCATCGGCTGGGGCATGGCCATGGGCTGCGGCAGCTGCTGCTGCTGCTGGTAGGGATCGCGGCTGGGCGGACGGGAGCTGTACGCACTGACTGGGGCATTGTAGGCCTGCGGAAGATGCGGCGATGAGCCAAAGCTTTGCTGCATGGGTCGCTGCTGCTGCTGGTAGTGGTGGTCAGCCAGGTGCTGCTGCGAGCCGTATGTTTGCTGCTGCTGGGTGATGCAGTTAAAGGGGTGGTGGCGTAGCCGGACCGAGAACAAAGAACAAAAATGTGTTAGTCGACAGCAGAGGTATGTGGCTGGGGGAGTTTAAATGTAGATGCTACGACGGGAGGTGGCTGAGGGTTGCGTGTGGCTGGATGAATGCATGGATGCTTTACCTGGTTCAGCATGTTGGCTATCTGTTGGGCCTGCAGGAGCTGCTGCGCCTGCAGATGCTGGGCCTGCATTTGGCTCTGCTGCGTGGCCAGGCGGTGGATATCCTGCTGGATATCCTGCAGATTCATGTTCATGATGGCGATGCTTTGCTGCACGCGTTCCACATACATTTCCCGAGCATTTGTTAATTGTTGTTCAGTGTGGATCGTTGGGTGCGGATTAGTGTGGGGCGTGGGCGTGGTCGTGTGAGTGTTTCAGTGTTTGTTGTGTTTTGTGAGTATGTTGGGGTATGTTGAAGCAGGCACACAGACACAGAGTATGGCAGAAAGTGGCGGAAAAGAGAGACACACAGGCGTTAGACATTAATAAATTGATTGCACACGGGGCAGCACAAGTTAGAAGACGGTTGAGAGGGGGCAGGGGTAATGGTTATGGTCGCACTTTGCATGATTACCTCACCCACCTGGTACTTGTCCAAGTCAACGGGATCCATGTCTGGCGTACGCTTCGATTCGTTGCTCATCGTCTCCCACTTCATTACTTCCGGACATGACTCCAGATCCTCCTAATCATAATACAAACACATATTCAGCTTGAATAAAAAATAAACAGATGACATTCGAGTCGAGGCCTACCTTCTCCTGGTGCCTGAGCAGTGCCATTTCGATCTTTCGCTTGTCCTGCTCAATGCGGCGCCGCCTCTCCTCCAGCTTCATGCGAATGGTGGACAGCTTGGAGGCGTTCTCTAGCGAGCGCATGTCCTCATCGCCCACATCCAGCTGCCAGGCTGCTGGGCTTGCTGGCATGCTGCTGGTGGAGGACTTGCGCACCGGTGTGCTCTCCGGATCGTAGGCACTCGAGCGCGCATCGTTGAAGGTGTCCGCCACGCTGTTGCTGTAGTCTTTGTCGCTGCTGGAATGTTGCTTGTTCCGTGCCTGCGGCAAGGGGCTGCTCGCATTCGATAGATTGTGAGCCGACACCGTGGGCACATTGTCGACACTGCTAAAGCGAAAGCGAGTAGTGCATTAGCTGGTGATGCATTTGTGACATTTATAATCGTAGACTACCTTGCCTGCCGACGCATTGAATACTTCTCCGTCTCACGGTCCTGCTTCTCCGAGCCCGAATCCGTGTCGTAGCCAAGCTGCAGCGTGCCTCGGGCATCGGCAATGGAGGAACGCACGGCCACAGCGGGTTCAGCTGAAAGGAAATCAATTCTTAGTTCAATCGTTCAAGAACTTATCTCAATTGCACTCACCTATGCTGGTGTTTGACAACTTCCGCTCCCTGTCCCTCTCCCTGTCTCGGTCCCGTTCGCGATCGAATCTCCCGCCCAAGGTGTTCAGCTGATCCTGGGAGCCGCCAAAGTTCTCGATGGTCAGCTGGGAGTCCTCACTGGAGGAGTTCCTGCGCGAGCGACGCCCTGAAATTGGCATTGAGTAGAGGATTAGTTTGCTTCTAGAAGTTCACCCTCAACGCTGATTTGGATAGAGGAAGGGGACAGAGTAGAAGGGCAACGTAAGGATAATGGATCAACACAAACTAAATGACAGTCTACTGGAACTACTAAGAAGCACTACCAACGACAGTGGCTATTGTTGTGTTGTTGCTCATACCTGCAAAGCTTGGCCGCCGGCTCTGTTCCCAGTTACTTGGTCGACCCGCAGCGACAAAATCGCCTTGAGAGCAAAAATTAAACAAATATAAATTCCGAATTAAATTAAAATGTGAAAAATAAACGTAAATTAGTTAATGTTAGTCAGTAAACTCAAATTAAATAAAGTATAAGGCTTATATGTGGCCTTAAAGAGAGAGTGGTAATCAAGGACTTGAGGTCTAAGCTTTGGCTATCAAATGATCTCTCATTGAAGCCACATACAAGACGCAGTAAAACATAAAAACGAGACTCAAACAATAACTAAAGTGGACTGAAAGAAGCGGGCAAGCAAACCTCTCTCATCCGCCTTGGACTCGACATTCGTTTTTTCTTTAGCCTGACGCAAGCGAGCTGGAACCAGGGGCTCCTGCTGCTGTTGCTGCTGTAGCTGTTGCTGTAGCTGCGACTGTTGCTGCTGGTGGAACTGTTGCTGTTGCTGATGGTGGTGGTGGTGTTGTTGCTGCTGCTGCTGTTGCTGCTGCTGCGAGTGCATGGATGAGAGTGTGGTGATGCCACGCGACTTGTGCACGACGAAGGCTGCACATTCGCACAATCGCGATGAGGAGCGGGGCAGGCAGGCGGAGGCAGTGAGCATGTGTGGGTATCGTTTTGGGGAGGAAGGATTGGAAAAAGAACAAAATTAAAAATATAAATTAGAATTTCAAACAAATAAATGGCAACGAGTGAGAAATATATCTTTCTGTACTTTATTGGTGGTGCATTTTCAACTAAAAATAAAATAAAAATTATAATAATAATAAATAAATTACCTTCGCCTTGATTACCATCGAAATGATTCGAATTTGCTTGAGCAACAGTCTGCTGCTGTTGGTATTCATTGGGCGGGGTGGATCTACGATTTAAGCCGCCGCTAAATGAATTCGAGTGCGGAACTAAAAAAAACATCAACAAAAATGAATACAAAAAAGAGAGAAATAAATAAATATTTGATCAATTTGTTCAGCTTTCAATTTAAACAATGAAACCGGGCAGGTAAATGCACCTGCATATATCCCATTAATTATTTAATAATTTTTGGGAATTGCGTTAAGAAGCGGGCAAAAGCATTACATTGGGTGAATTTCAGTCCGTGGATGGTGTGAGAATATTATGCAGAAGTCCCCCCACAAACTCCACCCATACTGGGAACTGTCCACTTATCAATTATCATGTTGGGAGCAGTCCAACAACAGCAACAACCACTGAAAGACCCTTATCAGAAACACTGAGGTGAAACATCAATGTTTATCGTCATGCACACGACATGTAAATTGTTTTTGGCTATTCTCAAGCATTCATTCAGCAGACGGGATGCAGGTATGTGCATTAATCATTAGGATTGAAGCACCGTATTAAAACTTAACTTTTTATTTCTTGTCTATGGCTTGAAAGATGTTTCTGTCAGTTCAAGTGCTCAGTGAATAAAAATGTACATCATTTGCAGCATATCTACTGATTGTTCAGATGATTTTTGTGCTATCATTACAGACAAACTAATAATGCTTCAGTTTGAGAGTGCTGCAAGACAATGAGGTGTACCTTAGATCTTAAGCTACATTTAAATGGTTGTTAATATTTCTTTTTGGTGGTGGGGGTAAACATCGAGAAACGATCAATGGAGGCAAACAAACAAACGAACGAACGAACAAACAGAATGAGTGTGGGCAGCAGAACAAGCAAACAAACAAACAACAAACAAACATTCATGAAAAACCAGAGGGGGATAAAAACTGGGCATAAATATAACGGGATTTTGGAGTACACAGAAAATGCTCGCAAAAAGTTTGATTGAAAATTTGAAGTAAACCTTGAAATGGCGGCCGATTCGAGGGCGAGCCAACGGGCGGCTGGTCGAGATCGCTGCGGAGATCGGGTATGGGCATAACGGGCTGCATTGTGAGGCCCCGTCTGTGGCAGATTCCGTGCTCATTGGCGCCCAAGGTGCGCCTGGCGATGACATCTACGGTGGGTGGTGTGGCGTCGGGTGGAGCAGAGGGTGGAGATCGAGAAATACATTGCATGTTGCACGTTGAACATATGTGTGTGTTGTGTGTGGGTGTTGTAAGTGTGTGTGTGTGTGTGTAGTTAGGACCCAAGTTATCGGTAGATTGTTTTGCGGTTTACAAGTGGCAAGAGAGGAAGCGTTTTTGTTGTTGTTGTTGCACATAAACAAAGAAAGAGAATCAATTACAGAAGATTGTTCGATTGTCATTAATGCTGTTCGATTTTAGGGGGTGTAAGGGATATATTCATATCCACGGCTGCCACTTTGTTGTGTGGTCTAAGCGGCAACCGTTGATAATTATACAGAATTTCACTACGTTTTTGCATTGATTTCTAAATGGTTGAAGGGTGAGGAGAATATAATGAGAATTATATAGTATTATGATGCGATAATTTCTGAGTGGATACTTTTGTGGTTTCTAGTGATTGATTGCGGAACCGCAGGAAGAGTGACTTTTTGCCGTAATTTGTTTGGTTTTCCAATTAGATGGTTTCCCCTAACAGGTGGAATAATGCACTTAGAGGCGGATCTTCAGCTTAGACTCGATTGTGGTGAAGTATTTCCGTCCTTGACTTCATCATCAGGTAGGGGAGCATAAACTTAGAGCAAATCATAGATAAACAAAGACAAAAACAAAAGGCAAACAAAGAAGAGCGAAGGATACTGTCAGAAGAACAGACGAGAAGGCATGCCCCGGACTGATACTGATACTTATACATTAGGCAGGCCAATCTTTGGACGGGAGAGGGGATCAGGGTAGATGCGATGCGGTGCAGCGTTTTGGGATAGGTTGAATCCATAAAGAACTTCTCCACTTACCCTGACCATCCATGCCGGGATAGCAGACACACTTGGCCGGATGTATCTCGAACAGATTAAACAGATCCGTGAGCAGCAGAACCAGATTCAGTTTCATCGAACTGCAAGACACAAAAAAGGAGATATTTAATTGCCATTTTTTGTATGATTTACGTTTGGGTACTGTACCCCCTCATAAAGGTGACATCCTCGGGCGTCATGTGGAACACGCCATATGGCAGATGCTTCTGTGAGAAATTGCCCACGAGCAGGATATTGTGTATGGAGTCCTCGACAGCGGGCAGATAGTTAATGCGCACACTCGTCCATGGCACCACCTTGGGGCAGTAGTAGGCAATGAGCAGCGCCAGGCAGATGCCATCGCACAGATCCTGAAAGTCCCTCACTGGCGGTATGTCCGGCGTCTGTAGACGTGTGCCCTGCAACAAAGATATTCTTCCAGTTATTATTTATCGACAAGAGGTAAAGATCAACTTACATTCTCATCGGGCATTCCTGTCTCCACCTCCTTGATGATGCGCTTCTTCAGAGCGGCGCAGGCATGCGAAATCCAAGCCAGCAGAGCTTGCTCATACGTTTGGCCAGGAGGCGTCTGGTAATTGCTGCCAGATATTCTGAAAGTCACATAAAGGTTAGCCAGGAGCCAGCAGAGTGTTAGATGTTACACCGCTCACCTTCTGATGGCCGACATGATGCGGTCACCCGATGATATCTCCTTGGCATACAAAACCATCAGCGATTCTATCACAGACATGTGGGCGTTCTGCAAAAGAAAAAAAAGAGGAATTAGGGGAGGAGGCTCTTTCGGGGGAGTGTCAGTGTTTGGGTACTCACAATTCTCAACGGATTCGTTTGAATTAATACCGTTTCGGTAATGGGCATGTCCGAGGACTCGGCTACCGGCACACCTTTGCGCGCTAGCGTCTGTATTATTGACCAGTGATTCAAGCTTTGGTAGTTGGGATCTGAGTACAGATTGGACAACGTCTGGCAGTAGAGCGTGGCGTTGCCCAGCTCCACAATGATCTGGGGCTTGAGGCGATCCTGATTCTCATGGTCGCGATAGAAGGGCTCCTTCAGGTTGTCCGGCACGCGATTGTTGAAGGCCTTCGAGAGCAGCCACTTGACGGAAGCACGTTGACGAGCCTGTCCCAAAGATGGGAAAGAAAAACAAAAGGTGTGTGTAAATTTGTGTAAGAATTATTGTGATAACGTGAGAAAAAATCTTGGGTCAGTCATTCTGTTCGTCCGTCAGTTTCCACGCCCCTCAATCTCCGGCTGGGCGGGCACCTCTGGCTCCGTTCCCAAAGCCAAGGCCAAGTTGTGCCGCTGTAATCAATGCATTATAACTGCATCTTCTGTGTATGGAATGACGCCGCTCTGCCTGGCAATTAACTAGCACACTCTTAAGTGCCTTTTGAATCTATAGCTGTGCCTTTTGCTGCAACAGTATCTGTATCTGCATCTACATTTGTGTCTGTGTCTGTGTGAAGCCATGCGTACAATCTTCAATATGAGTTCGATAAACCCGCTCGCGTTTGGCTTGGCGTGCGCCGACCGTCGACCGCCCGGTTCCCCCTTCCTTCCATTGTTTTGGGGAAAGGAATGCTTGCTGCTGCTGTTGCTGCTGCTTGCTTGGCTGAATGGATGATGATGGTCACTCAGCATGAAAGACGCCCCATCTTGTCCAGCTAGACTTGTTCATGGTCTCCTCCACTCTTTCCTTTTCTTTTTTTCCCTGCTCCGTTTTTAGAACAGTCTCAAGTGCTGCTGCAGTGTTTCTCGCCAGCCAAAACCATTCCATTTCTGGTTGCACTCATAATCATAATTTGTGCTATTGCACAAATGAGAACTTCAATCCGAGCGGACTGGCTCTAATTGAAACTGGGCGGGCATGCCAGAAGGCAATCGAAAAAGAGTTCTCAAGAGGGGAACTGTCACAGATTCAGACCGAGCGAACAAGTTGTTCGTAGGCGAGGGAAATAAATACATAAGTAAAAGAATGTCTCAATTTGTGTTATCTCTGGGTAAATTCATATGGGACACATGTCCGCTTGTCTCCGACTGATAAGAATCGTGTGTAATTTGATTTAATTTTAAATTTCGAGCAGAAGAAACTTATCTCCTTATCGTAGTAGTAGGGAATCCTCACTTGAGGCTCGGGAATTATGACAGTGTGAATATAGATTATTCTTGTTTACTTTACAGATAAGGAATTGATAATATAATAAATACAGTGCGTGTTTCGGTGGAATCTAATAAGTGACTGTTTTCATTTCTTTGGGGGAAGGGCGCAGAGTTTGAACTGTTCATTCTTTTATAGATCTTAGGACCAAATCGTTTATCAAATATTATACTTTTGTTGCCCAGTACCTAGTACCTTTTGTACCTAGTACCTTGAGTTCTCTTTGAACATTAAATTGTATCTTTGTCATTCCATAAATCTGAAACGGGTTCTCTGAAAGAGTTCGACATGAATGAAGTCATCAATAACTGTGTCAGCAAACCATTTCCATGACAGTTGGTGGTCTAAGCATTCTTTTGTAGACCATTTGACAGTTTGGTTTGCTTCGGTGGATTAAAAGCTCTTTACAAAATAACAAAAATTCCATTGGAACATTGCATTTTGATATGCCACGATATATTGGCGTAGGTCGTAGACCGTCCAGCTATGCGAATTGGTCAACAGGTGGAGGGAAAACCGGTTTAGTCTGCCTCCTAGGCAAGAGCTGTGCATGCTCTATCTCCCCTCCCCACTGAGGCGAAAAAACTGTCCAAAGCATAATTTGAATGGGCAACGAAACGGAAAAACTCTGGCTGCACTTTGCAGATCCATTGTAAAAACATGAGGATGGGCGCTGGTGGACGGATGGGAGCTGTGGCGAGATGTCTGAAACTCAAATTTCAAAAAGACCAGCGTAAACAATTCGAAGAAAAATTATAATAAAGGTCAGCTGGTGGTTTAGACGCCCACACCATTGGATTATCTGGCATCAAGAGATGGATGGCAGACCATACATACATCTGCATCTCTCCTCCATCTTCCATATGTTTGTAATAAAGTTTTGGCTATTTTTTCTGTTTGTTTCAAATGTCACAAATTGAAATGGTGGGCTTTATGATTTCATTATCTTGCGCTGGCTATTTGTTTTTGGCATTCCACATTCCAGCCGATAGCCGAATGCTACGACAGAGAGAAGCGAATAGTAAAAGAAAACGGAGAAGAGAGTGGACTCAGGTTTCTGGTCTCAGGTCTTACTGGGGTTTAAACTTGATCGTTGTTGTTGTTCTTTCTCCCTCTGTTTTTGAGCGATTATAATTCGTTAATTGCTTGGTGGAACTGTAGAACAGAGGCAGCCAGCCAGCGGCTTGGCGAGTCGATAATCTGCGGCAACTTTCTACCTAGGGAGTTGGCCATAAACAAGAAAAATGGTTCGATTTGGAGGCCCCAAAAACTGTGAGCTCACACGCAAGTGTGCCCCAACCCGTCACTCTTTCTCTCTCTCTCTCTCTCTCTCTCTAGTTCTGCCTTTCGCATGCGTAAGCCGTTTTTTTTTTTGTATTTAGCGATTAGGTCATGCAACAGCAGCTACCACGGACGAACAGAGAGAGAGAGAGAGAAAGAGAGACAAAGAGAGGAAAACGATAACAAAGGTTCCATTTTCCGGCTTCAAAATCAATTTTCGATTGTTGCAGTTTTCATGAATGGGAGTTTCTTTTGTTGTATGCCGAAGTTCAAACCGCTCCCCATCCTCGAAAACCTGGTCCAGTCCCAAGCAGCAATTGTTGTTTGCATTGGGACTCAACTTTAGAGCGTCTCCGACTATGGGATACTCTATATTCCAACTGGAAAATGCATGGAATGCAACAGGCGAGAGATATTCTGACGGCGGATCAGAATGAAATTCTTTTCTCTGGTGGATTAAATGTTGAAAATGTTGTTCTCGAATACAATATACCCTGCTCCTGAATGAGTGGCGGATATCAAAACCAGTCAAATGTTAAGTAGGTGTCGGTCGCATATTAAAACGCTCGCCTGACGGAGCTAGCGGACAAGTGGGAGCGGCGACGGAGACGGCGACTCGCATTACCTCACTCAGCTCCCCATTTTGGCAAAGAGAGTAGGTGGGAAGTAAACGCTGCTCCGCTCCGCTCCGCTCAGCCAACGCCGGAATGTTAATGAGAGCCGCGTTATTTAGTTTGTGTTTCTTCGAGTATGAGCATATTTTTAATAGTAACTATACTACACACTGGCACACAACACACACACCATCAAACAGGCACACACAATCGCCCTGGCTAGGCGGGGGCTTAGAGTAAAGGCTAAAAATATGTTTAACCTGTCGTATTTCCTGTGATTCGGCGGCATCCATGCTGGCGGTTATACGCTGCTGGTGCTGCTGTTGGATGCGGCGGCGACTGCAGCTGCTGCTGCTGCTGATACAGCAGATGAGGGGAGATGACGGTGCAACAACCCGAGTCTACGAAATTTTCTCTGCGCGGCGGGCAAAACGGATGACACTCCGGCTGGCTGTCCGACGCCCAGTCCCCGCTGCACTTGGCACTTCACTTTGCTCTCTCACACACTCTGCGACTCTCTCTCTCCACACGCTTTTCCTTTTGTTATTTTCTACACTTTCCTATTACGCTGTCGTCGTCGCTGCTGTGTTGTGTTTTTCTTTTGGTGGGACGACGCCTCTCTTTTGGAATTTTCACTTCAGCCTAGACAGCAAAAAAAAAACACAACGGAATAATTTGATTGGCATTTTAGCAACTGCATTTGAGATGAGGATTAATTGCGCACACGCATTGGCAGCAGCAAGAGGCAGGCAGCAAACGATTTATTTAAGCAGCCAAAGACGATGGAAAACTAGCAAAAGAAAAATGTGAATCATTCAGTGGGGCGCACTAGGCAGTGGGCGGCAGTGCGCGGGCCCAAGGGGGATTGCCTTGCTCCACTGTGCAGCAAATTGAAGAAGTGGGGCCATAACATACTGTAAGGCCTTACAGTCGACTGTTGTCGGAGTTGCGAGGGCTTAAGATGCTGCATCAGCTGTTGCAATTTCGTCGCATAGGCGACACCCAGACGCACTTTTCCGCACGCACGCAACGCGTTTCGATTAGTTAGTGTATAATTATGACGGTGGCTTGTGCAGTTTTTCGCAATTTGCATGTTTTCCTGCCTCTGCCGACAGTAATAAATGAAAACATTTTTCTTTTGCTTGCTGTTGTTGTTCGCCTTGCAGCTTGCCTCTCTTTCGTGCGCGATACGCTGCCAATACTGGTGCTGAGAACTGTTACTGTTATGTTATGCTCTTCGCTCTCATTGGAGGGCACGGCGTATGGGGCGAGTGATGACCGAAAAAGCTATGTATGTGTGTGTGGCCTACGCACATTTTTGCCTGATTCCGCACTGATTTATATTTTCTATGACACTTATATGCATTTCACACGATTCGCGCTCACTTTCACTGCATAAGTAACTATGTTTAATACTATAATTTAGATTTAAATTAATAAAATCGCGAACAGCTACCAGCTTCTTCTCTTACAAATTTTTTCTCTGACTGGTAGTGCTGGGCAATGACAGAGCATAACATTCTGTTGCGCGCACTATTTCCTCTGTTAAACATTTTCGATACACAATACAATCGACACTGATTGTGATAAAACACTTTCAAATCATATTTCCCCTGAACGCAGATTTTAATAGAATGTATTGCAAATTGAAGTCAACCACTTCAAGAACATTATTTTCATCTGCTGCACGCTGGAAAGCTGATGTGATCGGAATGTCCAAATATCAGCGAACAAGAAGGCCCACCAACGTCCCCATTTTACAAAGGCCTTAATGTTTTAAATGTTTAAAATTTGTATTGCAGGCCCTTCAGAATACCTCCTGCAGAGGATTGGCATACGTTTCCTCCACACTTCGTCAGAAACGGAATGTTTGCCGGCACCTCGTTTCTTGTACACCTTGCACGAAACAAAACCAACAAACTTTGCAGCACTGTTTTGTGCGTGACTGAATGTCGTGACATGCGTGCTTTGGTTGTATTTGTGTGGATATTATAATTTGGTTTAGGTTTTGTTTTGTTGTGAATCCAATATCTGAAATGCACGTCGAAAAGAAATCGGAGCTCCGGAGCCTCCTGAAGTCGGGCGACAAGCGGTGTAAATTGGTTGAGCCAAGAAACACAAAGAGCTGCGTCTGGAGATTTTTTAACTTAGTCTCTTGCGACGACAAAATAGAGCCTTACGCCTGCTGTAAAACCTGTGGAGATCTCCTGTCCTATAGCGGAAAGACTGGCACTGGAAGCTTACTCCGGCACAGGTGCTTGCACTCAAATAACGGTAAGTTCAGGATCTGATATATTCACGCACGTCCCCTCACTGCCACGCGTGCCCGTGCCCACCGTGTCCGTAATAGACGGGGCACGGATCATTACCATCGCGATAGAATCAGAGACCGCCTCTTCGCAGTACCGTAATCTGTGACCGATATGCACATCTCCGTTCCTAGCTAATAAAAGTGCTGCAAATAATAAAACAAACAATTTATTGGGGGGGTGGTGAAAAACATAGATACACACAGGAATGCATGTGCACATACACACATAAGTGAAACCAATTAGCCTGTGTAAATTCTGCCAGTTCCCTCTGTCAGGGTTGCCCATCAATAGAAAACGGAACATATTTGTGTTTAAATGTGAGCCATGATGCCATAATGTATATTCCGAAAATTAATATAATCGAGCGCATTTATATTTTTCTATTCAGTAAAATTGTTTTTATTTTGTATTGCCTTTTTTTGTTTTCTTTGTTTTTCCTCCCTTACACTGTTTACGGTTTGCAACACTAAAACGGGTGCAACACATTGGACAACACTGACGCCAGCAACGCTAATATAATCGGCATTTTCATTTGTAGAGAAAATTTTACTTTTTCACGAATTAATTCATAACTAGAAAGTAAAGATGCCAAAAGGACGTGTTAGCAATGTGTGGCAGCACTACGACATCAACGAGGATTGCGAAAACTTTGCGATATGCCGCTATTGCGGTAATAATATATCGCGTGGTGGCATGGCCAGCAATTTGAAGGGGAACAATACCACCAATTTGTGGACGCATCTGCGTCACAAGCACAGCGACGAGGTGATCGTAAATCCGGTGCAGAGCCGCCAAGGGCGAATTATTCCCATTATTAAAAAAGGTAAACAACTATCACCAACGGCTGAACACAGTTATCAGCAAGTGGCCATTTTGGGCGGGAGGTCGAACGCGCTATCGACTATTGGGCTCGATGTGACCGACTTGGGGTAAACTATCGAGGACTACCATCTCTTGGTGGCTATTGATGTTTTTCGACGAGTTTCAATGTATCGCATATCTTATTAACAAACACTCTATCGCATACATATAATTGCAGAGAAAACCGTGCGAATAACCAAGGCCAAGCAGCTGCGAGAGCCATTGCATGTAGCCAAGCCGAAGATTGAAAGACAGTCCACGTCGTATGTAGGCGAGGCTGGAGCACTCCCGCAGAAGTGGGAGGAGTATGAGCAAAACGATGAGATCAGCGAGGACATCAAGGACATTATCTACAGCGAAGATCCGCTTTGCTACAGCCCCATACATGTCATGGAGGAGGAGGTTGCCCTCGAGTCTGGCGCAAAGGTCACCGTGCTGAACCCCAGCGTCCAGACCCGCTCCACCATCAGCGCCGCACCAGTCGTGGCCACTGTTGTGGCCTCAAACACTAACACGGTCAACGCGGCCAAACAGCTGAAGAACAACCTGGAGACATCCATCGACCGCCTGACCACGGTCAGCGAGCAGTTGAGCTACATAATTCAGCAGAACCACGAGGAGCATAGCAAGGATGACGACTACTACTTCGCCCTGAGCCTAGTGCCCAGCATGCGCCAGATGTCGCTCAGCCGCAAGCTATATGTGCGCACCAAGATCCAGGAAGTTATCTTCAAGGCAAGCGAGGAATCCGGCTCCGCCAAGGATGAATGAATAGATGAAGTGCGGCTACGAGGAAAAGGAAAGAAAGCTAGCAAGCCACATAACACAAAGTTGAATGTGTTTGAATGGTTACTTGCTCGTTCGGCTTTTGGGTAGCTGATTTTAATCGTTTAGGCTAACTTTATGACTTTATGTATTCTGTATATCCACTTTCTTGAGATTGAGATCTTTTTCTTGAGATCAAGAGTGATTCTATTTTTTCAACTACTGTGTAAAAATTCGATTCACAATTAGAATAAATAACCAAATAAAGATCCGACAGAGAAAACAATAAGTGAGGGAGATAGAGAGAGGGAACAGCAGCAATTATCGCTTAAACTTCATTTTATGGATGTTGTTTATTTTAAATAAATTTTATTTAAATAACTTGTTAAGATTTACAAAACAGAGAGCGTTGCTAGATTAGAATTATAATTATTATTTGTATTTTATATTATAATTTACAAATCGATTTGCGGCCAAGTTCTGTCTATGCCTGTAATTCCTATAAATATGTATGTGCATATCCCTATCGGTATGGATGCGATTCCTCTCGCTCGCGTAGATCTAGACGTACAAGCGTACAATTACATTTTATAATACAATACAAATACAGATTGCAATAAAACTTCGACAAATCGAATAATAAACAATAAACTTATGCTGTACTCGTCTTGTGTATGCCATGTCTGTCTTCTGTATATACTCGTATGTATATTATGTATATTGTATATGTATGTATATGCACCCAGATACCTAGGCACAGGCTTAGATTCTAGTCAACAAATCGGTAGCTTATCAAGCACTCTGACTTGAATAGCAAAGTGTATACAGACATGTGGATCTTATGATGATTTGGTGTTACTCCGAATGTGGATACCTATTTATGATGATATGATACAAAAATGTATGGGTTGTGTGAAAAATGGCTAGAACTAAGTGCACGATATGTTTGCCTAAAGTTTGTTTGGTATGTATAAATTTCTTGCAATAATTATTATGCTAGATATGTATGCGGCAAAATGTTTTAGTTCTGGTTTTAGCATTTATTTATGTGTATGTGTATGTGTATATCTATTTAGGTATATAACATTTTGATTTCAGTTTTCTCTGGCTGAGTTTTGAGAGTAGTTCCCCATAAGTTCGTACATGTCTAGATATATGGCATATCCAAAAGGGTGTCGTATACAAGCATTTAGTTATGCCCAAAGGTTTATTCAAAAATGTTCATCTGTTTTTTGGTATATCTGAATTCGTATAATTTTCAATCATCATGGGTATGTGTATAAATTGGTATAATTTCCTCTATTCACAGTTCCGATCGGTATGATATACATATATATTCCATTTAGTTATTGTATTGTTTATGTACATAGAGTTTTCGCACCGATTTCATATGTATTTCCTTTACTCTGATATGCTATTACATATATGTATGTATGTGTAAGTATTTAGTAGGTATGTTTAGCTCTATTGCCTAGGCATATTCAAAAACAATCAATCAAAAACGGGAATCAATCGACAAAATATACAACTATATTGATAAAGTGTTTTTGAATTTTGGAACCATTTTGTTCGGTTTTCTTTCTGTTTATTGCACTTTCGAGCTTCCGATTTGGGAGGGGATTATTGGTTGGCCTGCCAATAGCCTCATTTAGTAGTAATATTATTTGGTTGAAGTTACCAGCTGACTGGTGCTGTACCCCTGGGTGTTGCAGGTGGGCAGGGCGAAGGGATTGAAGCTCAGGCTGCTGACTCCTGTAAATAAGTTCAAAAGATTTTGTATGGCCATTAGTTGGGATGTACCAAAAAATAAACAAAGCTAAAGGGAAATCGATTTCCATCTTCAGGCAAATAATAATATGAATCAAATTATAATACTTAGAGTTAGGATGTACATATAAATGGGTAACATTTGAGAGCTTTTCCTCCTATAAGTTGATCTTCCCTCTGAGTTGGATCTTTTTGGGAGATCTTAATCGTTTTGTAGGATAAATATTGGGATAATGAAAATTATAAATACCGTTAATCGTGTGTTTTCTGTGTTGTTTTTGTAGGTGGAAGTGTTTTTATTTTTTGTTCAGTGCTCAGCCAGAGCCACTTATTGTGGGGCGTCCTCGTCGATAGATGTGTTTTCTGTGTGGGTTGGTTGGGGGGCTGGTGTCTGTGTGGGTGGGCGTGTTTCAGCAGCATTTAATTTCAACAAAATGTCGTTTATCCGGCCCATTCCCAGTTCCCAGTTCCCAGTTCCAGACCTGCTGTTCCTTCTTCTCATCCTTCTCCTGCTTCTGGTGCGACTCCTCCATTGGCTCTTCGATGAGCTTCTGCCTGCTGCAGTTGCTTAAACGGCCGCCGCCGTGGCTGCTGACACGGCTGGATTGTGCCACGGCTGGTGGGGATGCGGATAGTGGTGCGGATGTGCGGCGGCCACATGATGATGCTGCACGAACGCCTGATGCCACGTCGACGACACGGCGGACACTGTTGAAATTAATGGCGGAAAATGCACTTTGCTGAGCATACTTTTGTTCACTTTGTTTTTGGGAGGGTGAGGGGGAGGGATAATTTGGGTGTCGGGCTGGGAGTTTCGAGTTCGAGTGGGTGGCATTCAAGTGAGAGTTATATGAACGAAAAAAATGTGTAATCAACTCAGGAAAATAGGTACTGGAGAAACTAAATCGATGGAAAGAACAATTCTTGGGACGCTGAAGGGAGCATCAAAAGCTAAGCCGAGATCTGTTCTATCGAAATATCTATGGAAACTTCTTCTGAAACATTTCTTTGTGTCTTCTCTTCTATTCTCTGGGTTTAAGCTCTTGGAGACCTGCTATCTTGATACCTTCCTTGAACCTTCTTTAATTCAAAACTCACTTCTTTTGCTCGCCAGATACATAACTTCCCTTCACCACTCAGCTGTTAGTTCTACGGGGGATCTACTTGCTCTACTTACTTGACGTGGAGTTGAAGACGCTGCCCGGCGAGGAGGAGAGCGTGCCCATGTTGGGTGTGGGCGCATAGCCGTTGGCCGTGGCTGCCACCGCTGCCGTGGTGGCCGACGTGCCGTAGGAGCCGCCCGAGCTGTGCGGTGTGGAGGCGCTGCTGCAGTAGCCGCCGCGTGGACTCACGCTGCTCGATTGGGCGCGCTGGTAGTCATCCTCGGTCCACTGGCCGCTGCCGTCTTGCACGCTGACAGCCAGCTGTCCGGCATAGGAGTTGAAGCCGGTGGAGCCGCCCGGAGATCTGCTGCGCGCAACGGAGTGCCAGAGTTGGAAAGAGTGAGAGACTGTGGGCGGCAGAGATGGAGTCGGGGTGGAGATGGTCTTACCTGGGCATGGAGTACAGAGCCTCGACCAGGTCGGCGGCCCGCTTCAGTATGATCTCCTTCTGCAGCTTCTCTGGGTCGCCGGGATGGCGTGGGATGAGCTTCTGCAGGCGCTGGAATCCGTAGTCGATTGTGGGTTCGTTGAGAGCTGCTTGGAGCGCGTCAAATGGATCGAAAGGTTAGGCATGGACTATGCGGAACGAGGGGGGATTCGACGGGCGACCACTTACAGACATAGACGAAGCGTCCGGGCGATCCCTTGCAGAACTGCTTGCTCTTGTAGGAGAGCGTCACCTCCACGACGCCGGGTATATGCCTGGGCGGGGTCTGGACGCGGATGGCGTGCGACGTGATCAGCTCACTCCACACGAGCATCGTGCCGAACACCACCTGGAGCCCATCGAAGAAGTTGTCGCCCACAATGATGACTGTGGCGCCGCCAGTGGTCCAGCCCTCGCTCGGGGAGATCGCCTTGATGCAGGGCGTGGCCACCGGCAGGGGCGGATAGAGACCTGCAATAATGTTCCAATAACATTTCCAACATGAGTCAAATGTACCCGAAAAGTAAGTTTTCTCTAGGATCTGCCTGCCAATTGCTACAAACAAAATTAAAACTTGGGTTGGGGAAGCTCTTGGGTTGAGGATTGGGAGGGCAGGGATTGCTGGAGCTACGTAAAACGAAAAAAGTGTTTTGGAATAATTGGAATTTTGCTACAGACCATCGTAGGTACTGTCGGGCGCTAGGGGGTGACCGGATATGGACAGGGATGTGTTGCCTGTACCTTCCGTGGTGTCCAGCCGCTTGGCCCTCCGTCCGTGCTTCGAGTTATTGTGCACAAACATGTTGTCGGAGATGGCCAGCAGGGGTCCGTCCACGGCCACCTGTGTGGAGATGACCACCTGCAGAGGGGGGAGACGGCAAATGTTACCGATTAGCACCGTTCATCAACGATTCTTGGTTAGGCATCGCCACTCACCTGGAATCTGCGCATGTCCCGCGGGTTGCCGGCATTTTTCAAGCAATTTTGATTGCACTTCAAGAAGAACTTGAGAAAGAAGCTGCAAGCAATTAAATAGGTTTTTCATTAGTCACTAAACTTTACACTGGCCAACAAAAAGTAGATTTGTAGATCGCTTATTGATCATTTCTTAACCCATTTCTCTCTCAGTGTACAAGCTCTATCGGCTTGGGTGTGCTGCCTTCAATTAAGTCTCTTTTACGACGACTTCGGATCCGGCTTTATGAGCTGCTAATCACGGGTTTCGCCTTTTTGCTGCCTGCCCTGCCACTGCCACTGCCACTTGCTGCTGCTGCTGCTTTTCCTGCCTTTTCTTACACTCGTTTTTGTTTTGTTTTCAAGCAGATGTTGGCCCTGCGGCTAGTTCGAGTGCGCCCCTGTGCCACTTGCCCCCTTGCTGCCTTGTTGCTGTTGTCCAATCGATGCCGTGCCCTGGGGCTGCGGATGCGATAAGTGGCTTGCAGTGCCCGACAGCCGGCGAGTGTCCTGCGGGCGGCTCTACGGTAGAAATTGACACCCGTGAGTGGTGCATTTAAATGGCAAAAATACTTTTATGCATCCGCCACAGCGGCGCGACATGATAGGGCACATCCCCTTGTTCCGCTCTCTCTCTCTCCCCCACTGATTTTATTTGCAGAAATAATATTTTCCTTCCTCGTCGTATCAGCGGGTGGCAGCTTTCATTTGTCGACAAATTGGACAAATTAGCAGGGAGGAGAAGTGTTAAGCAGAGGGCAAACATCTGCATATGTCCATGCTCAGTGGGAGCGTTCTACTATCCTCGGGATTACACTCTATAGATCGAAAGTTTCTTCAGGAAACGGCAAAGATATTCACTACTTTTTCTAAGGGGTACACATGTATACACCCAATAAAGCCAATAAAACATTAAAAACCATTCAGCAATCCATAATTCAGACACGAAATTCGATAAGAAATAAACGAATTTCAATTAAAAATGAAACTGATAAACAAAGAGCGAACGCAGAGCGCAGATTCAAGTGAATCAAACCAAGGCCAGGCACTCCATTCACTCAGGCACCCCCTACCACAATGAATCATTAGCGAATTAATACAAATTTCATTTCAGAATCACAAAGATATAAATGTTGTTTCTGTAGCTTAACAGATTAGGGAACAGATGTGGCGCTGAGGCACAGAATCGATGAGAATTGAGAGCACATCCATCCCATCCCATCCCATCCCCTGAGAGGCCGAGAGCCATGTATCTGTCAGATGCAATATCGAGTTACATGCAGCGTGGAAACGCTCACAGATGCAACTGCAGCGAGGAAAACTGAAATTTGAATACGTATCGAGTGGCTATTGAGCAGCAGGATCATTCACTTGATGGGCTGAGGGATGAGCTGGTATGGGAGGTACACCCATCATCGCCTGCATCTTTATGGGCAGCTAATTGACTTTCTCGGAAGCGGCAATGCACCGTGCAACGTGCACCGTGCACCGTGCCCCTCTCCCTCACGCTTGAGTTACAATGTTTTCAAAATATCCTGACAGGACGCATAAATTGCCAGTGCCCCCTCATCCCCGCTCCTACCATCCACGAAGATATCCATTTGCATATGTCTGTCGCTGCAGTTGAGTCAGTTTCTGTGACTGAATCCCCCGAATACTCGAGCGAGCATACGAATCCTGACCAATTCAATTTCCTATGCGACGCTAGGATTTGAATCTATGCTGCTCTGGGCTACCCCCTACCCCACTCCCTTTGGGGCAATTAAAAATTCCAGTCGCGTCCTGCCAATAAATCAAAGTGTCCTCCATCTTTGGGCTCTCCTCCATCTCTCCATCTCTCCTGCTCCACTGCTCCACTGCTTGCTCTCCTTTCTCAGGATGCTGCTGCTGATGCTGCGGCAACAAAGTTTGCTCTTTTGGCCTCTTCTTTGTCCTTTGTTTTGCCAGCAACGCGAAATTTTCATTTAATGAAAAGCTACGCATCATCAAATGCTCGCACATGACAGAGGCGCACCTCAGGGCGCATGGGAATGGCGCTTCGATGGGGATGTTCTTCTGTCTTCTGTTCCGCTCTATTATGGCTGGGGTCTATTGGCAGCTCAGGCACGTAGAGCCAACGAAGTGCATAATTGGTCATTCATATTTGGAGGCGAGGGGGCGTACACCGAAAAGAAATTCGATTGGGTGGAGAATTTCTTATTTTTCAGTGGGTGGACAGTTCTTAAATTGCCAAAGCAAAGGGGGAAGACTGATTTCTAATAATAATAAGAAGCATTGGATGGAGAATATTTAAATCTTCTCTTTAGTTGAAAATAGTTCTTAAAACTCCACAAATGGATCTTTATCGCAGCAAACCCAAATGATTTGTCATCTCAACAAACTTTATGCCCAAATCCATTCGATAGCCTTTAGCCCATTCCATTCACAGCATTCGAGGCACAGACAATTGAAATAAATTCGAAATATCTTTATCCAAAAGTTAGGGTTTTTCTTTATGGCCTGTAGGCAGTGGGTGGAGGGGCAGGCAGAACGATTAACTGTAAATTTGCAAAGCAGCAGCAAAAACAACAACAGGCCGGAATGTTGGCCTTATCTCTCCGGGCATCGCCAACAAAAACTCACACAAATTTAATGATGAATTTGCAGAGAGCATAAATCGCTTTACCTGCCCAACCACCTCTTGGCTGCTGCTCTCCCCCCACAGCTTTCTCTCTTTCCTCTTTGGCGGCTCGGGGATGGGATGTTGTCGCTGATGTTATCAGGCAGCAGCGTGAACAGGCCGTGAGGAGCCGAGAGCGTTTTTGGCGCACGCCGGCAAACACCAGCAACAGCAGAGGAGACAGCAGAAGCAACGTGATGCAAAAGTTAGCTCGTGGGTGCCGACACTTTTGATACCCTACCAGGTCTGTGGTTCATATGGGATATGCTCATCATTGCAGATGTTGTCTCTCCTCTTGAAGGGTATTCAGCAAAAGCTATTCTCCCCCTCTCTTCCCATCTCGCACTCTCTGCTGAGGGTAAGAGTCGACGGCAACTTGTCTCTAATTTTTCACTAACGATAATATTCAAAATTTTCAACTTTATTGTCGCATAAACTCAATGGAAATGACACAGGCAATGGAAGCAGGCAGAAGGCTCGAAAGAAAAAGCAGAAAATAAATGAAGAAGCAAAGCTAGTCAAAAGTGAGAGACGGGAGAGCTTTGGGTGATGTGGGTGGGCCAAGCCTAAAATAATGCGAAAACTTACTTTCGCGCCATTTCTATGCCTTTTGGCATTTTCTCCACCAAAACACGCACACACACACACACAACAACACACAACTGTAGAGAGCGAGAGAAATGCACACAAAAACATGGCCGTCACCATTTTGTTGCTTTTGTTGCTGTTTCTGGTGGTGCTTTCTATTGTTGTTGGGCTTTATTTATTTATGCTCTTTCTCGGCTTAACGCTCCACGCTTCGCAGCGCCCCAGCGGCACCCTCTGACAACCCAGCCAGCCAGCAATCTACACCCCAACAAAAAAAAGACCCCACTCCCACACAGCTTCCTTGGCTTCTTGGTTGTCCGCTTTCTTTGTATAATAATAGACCTTTTCGGTGGGGTGGTTGGGTTGCGTTGGCTTGGCTTGGCTTCGCTTCGAACTTCACCATCAACTTCTTACCCCAGCTTTGTTTGTTTGTTTTGTGTTCTGTCTGCAGCTTCGGTTTATCCTTTTTGCCGGAAGAGAACGGAACTTGTTGAAAACACTTTCGCTACGAGCGGGAGAGGCAGGACCAGCCAGAAGAGAGCGAAAGTGAGTGAGTGGCTGCTGCTGTCTTGAGTGGTTTTCTTATGAGTGAGCTTTTTTTACGGCTCTGCTCGGCTGTTCATTTCATTTCAGTGAATGAAGCGAAACCTCTCTCTTCTCTTCTCTCTCTCTCTCTCTCTCTGTCTGTGTGTGTTTTGGGGTTGCTCTGGGATTCGATGCCATGCCGTTGGGACCCGGGAAATACCTTCCGAATGGCTTCTTCTTCTTCTTGCTGTTGTTGTTTTGTGGGGTAGAAGGAGCGGCTTGTTGTTTTTGGGATTTCTTCATCTTTAAACTGATTATATTTGTACACTCACATGCACACACACACACAGCCACACACTCGTGGCTATATCAGACATCGATAAAAGTAGCTGCTAGCAGACGCACGCACAAAGATACAAATGTATCTTTTTCGGCTAAAAAGGCTGCTGTGTGCTCTGTGTGTGCGTGTGCGTGCGTGCTGCTGGCTTTTCCCCCCATTTCGTTAGCAGTTCCCGTAACCTTTGAACCATCAAATTATCGACCTCATTGAAATGCTCAAATTATGCCAACTATTCTGCGTGTGTGTCTATGTGTGTGTTGAATGTCAGTTAACGCTTTTAATACCATTAATTATGCAACGGGGGTAAATGGCCAAAGAAATGGCTAACGGAATCACACACACACACACACACACACACACACACACTCCTGGTGTAGCAGCACAGCCCCAAAAAGGGACAAAGACCGGCACCGAAACGAAGACGTAGATGATGACAATGGCTGGAAGGAAGAAAGGCAGAAAGGCAGACAGGGTCGCCCGCCAGGCACTCCATATAGTTAAGATCTGTGAATTTTGAATCCATATGTAGACTGTTCTGTTCTCCTTGCGGTTATTTCAATTATGCACATCATCAGAGATTCAGAGATGGTTAATTCAAATCGCTTAACCCTAAGGAAAATGCTTAAAGGGTTGCCAATACATAAAACATACATAAATCCCATGCAAGTTCTAAGAGAGCTAAAGCAATGCTGAAAGTGATTTAAATATACTTATCCAGAAAGCATGAAACTATAGATTATTCCTCTTCCTCCGTAGTATTTTTGATCACTTTCTGCTACATTTCGACTACAAAATTGAGTTAACTTTGTTGCAATTTGTTGAACCATTTGAAACAATACATACTGTATGTACATACTGTATGTACATATTTATGATTTAATAAACTGCATTTCCCGTGAGGCAAAACCAAATTGTACCTGCCAAAAATGTGCCGTGTGCCAATTGAAAGAGTGAAGCAAGCGAAAATTTGCATTAATAATTCGATTTCAATAGACAGTGCACAGTCGACTACGAATATGCAAATTTACGTGGCGAAGTGTTCTTTGAAATGCAAAAATTCAATGTGAATTCCATTTTCTATTGCCATTTCTACTTCCACTTCCACTTCCATATCCATATCCATTCCTATTTCCATTTCCGTTGATTTACGAGGTGCAAATCAAGTGCACTTCAAACTCAATTGTTTCCACTTCAAAGATAATCGCAAAGGTCTACGTACAATATATGCACACAGAAGTAGGATAAGTATATCCTTGGAGGATGGGGATGTCTGACTGCGATAAAAAAGCAGAAATATGAGATGTTCCAACCATCGTCTATCGATAATTAACTGTTATGGGATCTCTTTGCTGTCTCCCTCCCCACACCAGTCGCTGTCTGTCTGCGATGTCTGCCCAATATTTCATGGCGCGGGCACTGTCGATGCCTGACCGACCACAAATGCTGTCAAAATGTGGCCCCTACACTTCCTTTTCTCCCTTTTTTTTTGCGTCGCTTTGAATATTTGAGCAGGACAAAACGTCCTCTGCCTCTGTCCCTGCCTTACCTCACTCGTCGCTCATCCACGCCAGCACTGGCTGGCATCCCCAACACCCACAATGGCCCACCCAACTACTCTGGATCTCCACCCTAACCCACTCTCCAGGTGGAATGCATTTAGAAAATTAAAAACTGTAGCCAGCAACTAGCAGCGCAGTTTTGTCATCATTTTTAGCGCGATTGCCCGATTATCCACGGCATGCAATGAATGGCCCAAAACATTTGTTCGCCTCACGCAGCCCACAATGCCGAGACAGAAGTGTAGACAAATATTGGGACAGGCAATGGCTGAGATTAGTCAAGGGATATTTATAATAATTGGCACTCAGTTCATAACTTTCATTATGTAAAGTAAGCGAGTGGGATATGTTTGAATGTGTGTTACAAAAAATATAAACTTGCAAAAGATTTGTGGGCTGGAATATGTTCCTCGAAGTGGACACGCTCTACTGGCCCTCCAGTGTTCAACATTTCGCCTGTGAGTTTTTGCATATTGGACACCACAAAATGTCAATTCCATTCGTTGTATAGGTGGAGTGAGTGAGCGTATGCCGTGTAGTGGGGGAGTTGGCACTTAGTTTATTTGGTGGACGATGGCGGACAATATAGAAAATTGAAATAAAGCGAAGAAAATGCCAATGACGTAGATAAATGCAAGAGTGGCAAATTTTCGATTGTTCGCTTGAGAGCTTTTAGTCACTCATTGTAGTTGCCCTTTCCTTTCTATCTATGTGATCTATCTATGTGTATCTATTGATACCCTCTTATACGGAAAAAATAAATCAAATTGTACATATTTAAACCATGCATAGATCCTACTCTATATGCACTTCAAGAATTGTCCATCCACCATATGAGCGATCCATCTCGTAGGGTATCAGAAGCTTCGGCGCATACAGCTAGTCTCTGTGTTCTCTTTTGCTCTGTTTTTCTTTTACAGTTTGTTTGGCTATGCAGATGGGTGTTTGAGTGGCTGTTGCTGTTTTTTTGTTTCATTGCGATGAGTGTGATAGCGTGTGGGAGGGAGGGGAAGAGCACAATTTACTCAAATTAAAAAGTCGAACGCGGGCTTCGGTCACGCGATAACGATTTTAATGGCCATCGCTGATAACAAGGCCAATTGCATGCCTGTCAATATCATTCACGTCATTACGCATACGCCAGATGGTGGGCATTCGCCACCAAAAAAACAAAACACAAAGAAACAAAAAATGATTTCCAGCAAATGGAACATGAAACAACAGAAGAACAGAGCGAAAACACTGGGAACACACAGTAAAGGAACAGGCACAGCCACAGGGCCAGTCTCCGTCCCGTCAAAAATGTGTGACAAAAACGTGGAACATGTCGCAGAACCAACAACACGAATACCTCGCCAACAAGCAGAACAAGAGCAGAGCAACGACCAAAAGTACGATCGCTGCCGACCACCGCCGAAGTGAGCTTTAAATTCACTTAATTATGGAACACACACGAAGTGCATACCAACATAAGTTGAAGAGGGCGCGGGAATGGGGGGCGGGATCATAAAAAAACAGCAACAAAAACGAAATGCGAAGACAATGCTCGAGAGCGAGTGTGTTGGTGTGTGTGTGTACCCCCCTAGCAAATCATAAATAAACGAGGTAGGTAGCAGAAAGAGAGCAAGTGCGGAAGAGAGCGGAACCGAGACAAAGCGGCAAACAAAGCACTCTCCCCTCCTCACCTGCCCTGGGTAATTGCAAATCCACAACGATCTATGTGCACAGTGGGTCGGATTGGAGGAAAACTACAAGTGCGGTTACATCAAATGTAATAAGCGAAATATCGCACATATCAGAGACATAAATACATATGTGAGATGTAATACTCAATCTGTCATAGAATTTGAATACTTCTTTGGCAAAATTTTGCCCACTGTGCCCGGTGGTCATTGTGTGCACAATTTCGGCATCTCCAAAGCATCCACCTCCACCGCCTGCACCACCCCGCAGATCTCTTGCATGAATAACAGAGATTCATCAATAAAACATGTGCGCAGATCTCCGAGCAGAGCAGAGCAGCGAACTCACAGTCGTAGGTAGTCGCGCAGTTACAGTCTCAGTCGCGCCTACTCTCACGGCACACGTTCGAACGTCAGTCAGCCGTCTGTTTGCGAAGCAGGAAGAGAGCTTGCGCGAGCGGGACAGCTATAGAGAGAGCGAGTCCAAGTTGGAATTGACGTGCTGTTGTCCCAGAGACTGCTACTGCAGAGAGCCCCCCTCCCGTCCCCCTGGCTACAGTTACTGTAGCCGCTGCTGCTGTTGCTGTTGCTGCTCTTGTCATATCGTATCAGTTTTTGGCTTTCGTCAACCACTTTGAAATGCAAGCATGTCCCTCCACAGCAAAGCCACTACCTCATCCCGCTGGCGGCTACCCCGTTGTGGAATTTTCAATCAGTTCCAATTGTTGCGCGCTGCTGACAAAGTTTCCCAAAGAGGGAAGACCAGGAGTGGGAGCGGGAGCGGGACAGAGAGGCAGTGCCAGCAGTGGCAGTAGCAGTGCGAGGTGAACGCTTGCTTGAGTGGCAAAATGTGCTGGACCTCCGGCAGAGTTAGCGCTTTAAGGCTTCTCTGCTCCTGCTCCTGCTTCTGCTCTGCCACTCCTCGCCTGTGGGGCCATGGCAAAATTTAGTTGCGAACACATAGATTATCCGGGAGTCTTTGTCTTTCTGCTGGCGGCATGATCTACTGGCATATCAATGAGCAGGCCACAGGCCCACGTTGGGTGAGAATAGTGAGGATGGGCGGGGCGGGGCGGGGCGAGGCGGTGGCTCATGGCTGGTTTGACTGATCCATGCCGCCTTTTAAGCTGATTGGAGCTGGGAGTGTTTTCAGCTAGTGATTGATATGCGCCTGTGTCCTGTTGCTGCTGCTACTGTTTCTGCCACAGCTTCAGCGTCCTCTTCGGCTTGTGGAATGCCGACAAAAGTTACAGCCCGACCTGACAAATGCGACATGTGCAGCGAGAGAGAACTAGAGATGCGTGCGTGACACTAAAGCGTTTGAGATCTACAACCTAAATGTCAATTTTGCTTATCAAAATAATAATATGAGAATATCAACAATTAAAGATTTTTGATCCATTACAACAATACTTCTTCCCCACCATAATGCTAAAACCAATCCAAACACGATCCCGACTCTAACCGCAGCCCCAGCTCTCCCTTTCTATTTTGCTGGTGTCCTCACGCTGTCATCTCTTGGCAGGGGATTAACCAATTTGATGTGGCTCAGAGGAGGCCTCTGCTGCCTCCTCAGCAGCCTGGCTAACAAGGCAAATAAATAGAGAAGAAATGAATTAATAATCGTAAATATCAAGCGCAAAGTGTCGCACCTGGGCACGTGGAGGCAAGACCCAGTGCTGGGGCTGGTATTGGGACTGGCACTGTAGATCAGTTGTGAGTGTAACTGTTATTCCAACGGATGACATTGGCATTTGGCTCCATTCTGGAGCACACGTTGCCACGCAAAGCAATTTTAACAAGATCATAAATGTGCAAAGGCGCGAAGCGATCTCTGATCTCGCCGAGATCACTTCTACTCGTATCTAACTATCTCAGTATCTTTGTGTAGCAAGAGTTGTTCTTGTTGCGAGTTTGGTTTGGTTTTTCTGCAGCTTCCACTCGGGCTGACCATTTCCTAATTTGCAAACTGATACTCGGAGTTTTGAGAGCAAGGTGGAGGTGGGGTCCGAGGAGGCAATCAATTAAATTTAATTATGACACCAATTATGGCCTGATTGCCGGCCAACCTGTAGCCGGTCCTAGACACTTTTGCTATCCACATTAATAATAGAATCATTAAGCAGACTCTCGTGCCCAACTCAAGCTGGTATCTCGTCTCGGTTCGGAGAATACCTCTGTGGGCAGTCCCACAGACCTGGGCTGGAGCAATTGGAGCTGCAACTAGAACTGGAAATTAAACTGAAGCTAAAGCTGAAGCTGGGTACACAAATGTGTGGCCCTTTAGGCAAATACTTTAGGACACCCATCGGTGGAGGACAGACCACCAGTGATGATGATGGCTGGAGTTCGATTGAGATCATTATCATCTGCATAAGGTGTGTCCTGCACTTTAATGGGGCCTGGGGACTGGAAAATTGTTTAACAACTCAATGAGGCGATGGCCAATAATGGTCTAAGATAATTTCATTCGCAATCAATGGGTCTCGTTTGAGGAACATTTTGAATTGCTGTGGAGAAAGGTACGGAGGTGAATGAATGCTGAATACTATTTTATTTTACCCACTCCTTTGGCTTAATCATAAGCTCCCATAACAATTTGTTTTTCATTTTGGTTTTTCCTAATTTCCTTTGCAATAACAAAATATTTCCGAAGCCAATTAGAGGCGGCGCACTCCCAGGCAGCCGGCAGTTGTCAGAGGAGCAGCAGGAGCAGCAGCAACGGTGGCAGGCGGAGGCGTGGCTGCCACAAGGATGTGCTTGCAATTAACATAATTCGCCTGACACGCGACAGCCACTTGAGGGTTGTGGTACCACTGGCAGGCAGGGAAGTGCCTCAAAAGGGGCGGTTGGTGGGTGTCGGATTGCCGCAAACTCGTCTCAATTTACAAAATTTATGAAAATAGAATTTGCTTTTCACATTTTGATGAATTTTTGTTTTGGCCTCTCTGAGCTGCAGCCACATTTCCATTCCCAGGGATAGCTCATGTGCCCCAGCTCCAGCCACTGTTTGCCACTCTGTGTGTCCCCTTTGCATGTCTGCCGCATCATGGTTTATATTGCAGTTGATAATAATGCCAATAAATCAACGATACGCATACACAGAGCTCTGGCCTGACAAAAATAAAAAGCCAGCGACGATGATGAAAAGCAGCTTAAAATGTCATCTTTTGTGTGGCAGAGGAGCTGCCAGCAGCCAGTACTGGTTGGCTGAATGGCTACATGAACTATGGCTACTTACCGATCAATAATGACGGGGTCCGATGGCGTCTCGTTGCGGTTGCCACAGCTCTTCTTATCACAGCAGCGACTATGGAAGTGGAAAAGTCACAAAAAACAACTTTAATTTA
This sequence comes from Drosophila guanche, assembly GCF_900245975.1. Lineage (NCBI taxonomy): Eukaryota > Metazoa > Arthropoda > Insecta > Diptera > Drosophilidae > Drosophila > Drosophila guanche. The sequence continues at coordinate 14,496,313 of NW_022995743.1, read as the reverse complement.
CCTTTAATAAAGGCGAGGATTGTAAATAATGAATTAAAAGAGAAAAATGTAAACGAAATTGTGCTGCTTTAAAAGGTTTCACTAAGTTCGATTTATAAGCAACTTTAACATATTTTGCAGCTAAATATTCATCCAATTTTTAAGGCTCCTGCCTTAACCCACTTGTTCCAACAACTACCCGCAGCTTCTAAAAGTGTGTTAGAAGTCTCTCAACTCTCTCAACTGTTTGTCTCTTTTTTTGGGGTCAGTCAATGTATATCTATATCTATATCTGTGCCTGTTCTCGTCTGAGTCTGAGTATATCTATATCGGGCTGAATGGCTGCGTACATTTTTGACTGCACAGCCGCTGGGCTGGCTTTAAGCTTCGGGGGGCTTCGGGGGTGGCCACTGAATTGAGTGAGGGTCATCCTTTTTGGCTCGAATCTGACCAGCTTCTGGCTCTGGCCGGGGCATATAACATAAACATGGATGACTGAAATGGGCGAAAAGCCAAAACGATAAAGAAGACGACGCCACCCCCACAGCCCAAACCTAGCCATGTGGAGATGGGGGGAGGCTGCAACCCCTGGCCGTGTTTCTGTGGCGTTGTGTGCGTTGTCCCCTTGTTTTTGATAATGCTACGCAAACATAAAAACTGGGTGCCAATCCGAAATAATAAAAGATGGCCGGCCAGCGGGAGTGCAGGGGATGCTCTGACAGAGGGGGGAGAATGTACCGGCTAAAGCTGTGTAATTTTTGTTGCTGTTTGGCTTTCCCTCAGTTTTCTCTGTTTTTTTTTTTGGTGTTGTCTTCCTTTTTTCCCTTGTCTGCTGTGCCGTTTTTATTTCCTACGCAACCTTCAACTGTCAGAGGCTGCTAGAAGGGTGAAAGCACAACCCAAAAGAGGTGATACGGGGGGGTTGGGTTGGGCGCTAGTCCACCATTTATACGTTTCAGTTCGCGTGCGTTTGAGCATGAAAATAAAAGGAAAGGACACCAGAAAACCGAAGCTCAAAAATCAACAAAATTAAAGCCCAAGATGAAACCCGCAAAGAAAATCACGCGAAAAATGTGAGAAAAAAATAAAATAAAAAGCAAATGAGAATTCAGCAAGTCTATAATTTGAGTGGCTCTAAGAGTAAAGAGAGAGAGAGAGAGAGAGAGAGAGGCATAGTGAAAGCTCCAGGGAGACACTCACTGGCCGAATGCCCGCGAGAATTGAGATTTCGATTCTCAAATCAGAAATCAAAAGGTGTGGATTACAATGGTTCGAGGGGAGGCAGGCAGTCTTATAGATAGATAATAAAAGTGGCATGGGGATGAGCATAGTCATGGAGAAGGACTCTCACCTGCACATGACTTCGTGCGTCAATAGGACGCGACACATCTCTGGATTCTTGTCCTGACCCTCATAGATGATGGCCTGCAATTAGATGGCAAAAATAAATGATTACAGTAAAACATTCCATAAAAATATGAATTAAAATATGCCCTTAGAAGGGGAATCTTTGAGGGGTTTCCTCATTGTTTTGCTTGGCTTCCCTTTACTTTTCCCTCTCCAAGCCTAGAAAATTTCGTGGGTAATCGTAATCCCTGTGTGACCCCGTTATTAACCCCCAGCTATCGACACCACCACCGCGGCACTGCCCACCCCACTTGTGACCTCCCCCCGCGCGGAATCAGCTATCATTTGGGCCAAAGACAACACACACATAAATGCTAATTACAGAGCCAACTCGAGGCGACTCGAACTGCTTGCTGGCTCAAATCGACATATGGGGGACATGCAAATGCAAATATTGACAATGTCCACAATTTTTACCTCTCGTTCGCTGCAAGGATAATATCTGGCTGGCTGGCTGGCTGGCTGGTGTAGGTAGTATTTGTATTTGTCCAAAGAAAACTCCACTTGAATTTGTTGTTGTGTGTGTTTTCTATTTGTTTGTTGTGAAGTGAAGTGAGGCGTGTGTTTTCGAGCAGGGGTAGGGTAGGGTGTCAGTGGCAGTTCCGAAATCATGCCATGTGGAAGAGTGAGAGAGAACCGCAAGTGCAACGTTGGCCAATCTGCTGCAATTTCCTTGGACAAAGAAGCGCTGGCGGGAAACCTCTCGAAGCAAATAGATAAACAAACGAGTGAAGAAGGGAGGGGTGCAGCGGGTGCGTGGTGGGTGGTGGCACAACAAAAAGGCGCATAGTTCTCTAATTTAAAAATGATTAAAGCGGGTTGCACTCGTCCATCCTCGTAACCGTAATCCAACACTCATCCGCTGAATTAGCTGGGAGACAAGCAAAAAAAGAAACACGGCATATGGGTGCGAGATCTCGCAGCAGGGGTTGGTATTCTCTGTGCTGAGAGTGGGCCGTGGAGGGGCATCATTCATCACCCGGTGGCAGCTCGCCAGAGATACACGCAAAAGTAATAATAATAACCGAATTGTATATTCCATGAAAACCTGAGCCGTGTGGTTCATCCACCAAAAGTTAAAACAAAACAACCCAATCTCGGGCTATGGTTGATAAACTAAAAGGATACCCAGTAGTACAATCGATTGCCACTCTGGCTGTAGGTCATATTTTGGCCATCAAATTGTGCAATTCCTTCGCTTCTTTCTTTTCTGTTTGTTCTTGCACAAAGACAAACAAATTAATTGTGCGTCAGATGCTCCCCTCTGCTTGTTACATTAGCTTGCACAAAGAGAATATACCCCTCTATTGAAAGGACTACTGGGTACAAGAAACGTAGACCAGAATGCTGCCACTTGCCACTACACAGCGTCAAGGACGAGTGCTTTCCCACCCAACATATGTGCATTTGTTTTCCTCAAAGCCAAAACTAAAACTGAGGATGAGCAGGAAGCCAGAAAGCTGTGTGTGTGTGTGTGTGTGTGTGTGTGCCCAGCCAAATAGATAATCAGAAATTAATTTTAATGCAACCAGCAGCAGCGGCAGTTCCATCGCCCCCTTTTGGAAGGCAGCCCGCCCCACCCCATGCTGGGCACATGTAAAAGTTATGATCATCCCTTATTATCCCGTTTTTCAGGTTAATAACTTCCCTTTCCCTGCCGTGCAACCTGTGTGTAAAGGATCAGAGACAGAGGACAGAGGACAGCGCTCGATAGCCCGGCTCAATGTCCAATCTGTGTGGGATATCATGCCAGACTTACGCACTGAACCCCTCTCCTCTCTCTCCATCTGTGGGACACAGGCACTCCGTCCACTAATTATAGGCCCAGGGATGGATCTGGATCTGGATCTGGTCCCTTTTTGTTATCCCCGTTCGGAGCCAATTCTAATGGATTTTCAGTGTTTTCTTTCTGGCAGGACATAAAGTTTGCCATTTTCTATGGGATTGTACACATTTGTCACCTGTTTATTTGGCACTAAATGCGAGTTGGAGCTGCGATTGGAAACTGTATAACCCTAGTTTAGATGAGGATTATGGTATGGTATCCACCTCAAGCATTCCTTTGCATTGCCCTGTTAAATCACTTGCCAAAAGAAAGCAAACAAATCTAAGTTTCCCCACAAAAAAAACGACTAAACTGTTGGGCAACCAGAGATCCTCATCAATCATCCTTGTGCCGGGATGCAGAAACAAACAATTAGTTGGCTCCTCCGCCCCATTCTTTCGTGCAAAAGTCACGAGTCGTGGAGGCTAAATGGCTCATCTAATAAACAAAAAAAAAGAGACGAGCGCAAGCGGAAAACTAAACGAAAGCCCCTAAAACTGGAGTAAAAGCGTTTAAACTACGATTTATCAACAGGACAGAGAACAGGAGCAGGAACAGGGGCAGGGCGACCCAAAAAGAGCACAACAGACGAACAGGAAGACAGCAGCAACAAAAACCAAAATGCCCGGATAAAAAAGCAAGTGATGAAGTGATGACAGGACAGGCAGCAAAGGATGAGAACAGAAGCGGCTTTTAAATTTTAAACGATTTCCCATCAAAACGGCACTGAAAATGATGCCGTTTTTTGTTTGCTGCATTTTTTGTGTGTGCAAATTGTTATTATCGCTTTTGGAATAAAATAAATCGACATCCCTTGCATTATTCACGCACTCTGAATGTGGAACGATGAATGCCGGTGCCACGAGACGAACGAGCGTTGCATGCAACGGCATGTTGCATATTTAACGGGCCAAATAAAAATCTCGCCAAACAAGATAAATTATCGCGCACAAAAGACCGTGTGCAAAAAAATGTTTGTACCTATCGAGGGTAGCTCTTAATTTATTAAAGCTTCATTTATCAGGACAACGCATAAATTGCCGGCCACCCAAAAAAGGGAAATGGAAAATGGCAGGGAAAGCGGAAGTCAAGGAGGTGACTGTTGCAAGTACCCGTGCAACCTTTATACGAATGAATATATTTGCAGCGAGTGCTTATGGTAGAAGAAGGGACATGGGACACAATCAGCGAAACCCTTTGCTGGCCCCAGAAATTTACATAATGTTTCGGTGAGTCTCTCGATAAGAAATTGTTATGAAAATATACAGAAATTTGTTGTTTGTTCTTTTGCAGTGTTGAATTAACCTTGAAGTATGGAAATAAGTTTCCAATTTAATAAATTATAGCCTAACCTTACGCTTGGTGCCTTTGCAGACATAAAGACAAGCTTTAAAGCAGGAAAGAATGAAGATTCGATAGCATAAATTATCTCCAAATATCAGCGAATGTCCTTACCATTATAAGATGGTAAGAGTATTGCGCTGTAAACACAGGTAAATGCAGATTTTGGCCATTGCACATTCCACACATTACACTACACCTTGGGCGTTCGTCCGTTGCCCGAGTTCCCCTGAGGGAGCCGCAAGAATTTCAAAGAGGACTTCGCCATGCATTTCACAATTCGCATAATGAGGGCGATATGGCGCTTCCCTCATATTTCCATCCTCCTCCCCGCTGCCAACACTTGGCGCCGGCGACCGCAGAAATGCACTTGCCGTGAAAGCATTTTTAATCGCATTGCCAGCAATGTGTGCGAGTGGCAGAGGCATAGCGCGGCAAGAGAGAGTGAGTTAAAGCGAGACAGACAAATCAGCAGGCAAATGGCTCCACTCACACACACACGCACACACGCACAAACAAACACATGGACAAGCGCGCACTTATGGCGGCGAAGTGGAGATGCAAATGTGGAGATTTTTCGCGCAATCTGTTGAATTTATTGAGCGACCAGCAGCAATAAAAACGAGCAGAGCAGCGGAGAGCAGGCTGCGAATGTGAAATGTGTTATTAATCGAAAATGATTCTCTCTCTCCCTCTGCTTTTAAGTGTTGACACACAAATTAATTTTATCGCTTAATTAACACGCGAAAAGTAGAGGCAGACAGGCGAGGCAGCGCCATGGCCAGAGCGGGACAGACGTATTGTTTGCCAGTGAATGATGAGGATGAGGATGAGGATGAGTGTATTGCTATTGTCTCTTTTGCACTTTGCTTTTATTTGCATGCATAACTGTGCATGCGCTCTTGCAGCGGTTGGACAACAGTTGGATAACGGTTGTGTGCTTATCTGAGTGCATTAATCTCTCTCCTCTCTGCACTCTCTCTGCACTCTCTCTGGTTTAGAATTTCGCTGCGCTTTTTGGGTCTATTTTTGCCTCTATGTGTGTGTAATCGCATCGCCATAATGCGTGTAAATCGCGATAAGCGCAAAAACGGGGTAAAAAGGATTGGCCTGGGCACTCTTTGGCTTTGTTTTCATGCTGGTCCCGTAGCTCCAAGCCAACCCCTGCTCCCCCTCCCGGCACCCCTGGTCGGATGAAAATGAAATATGATCGTAAATGAAGCGATTCCGTGGTTCCGTGGTTCCGTGGGGTACGCGGTCCGCATGGCCCATGGTCCACGGTCGGTTGTCCGTGTTCCTCTCTCATCGTTAGCTCAAATTGCAATTGCGACGCCTCCTGTGCCTGTTCGAACTGTTTGAACCGTTATCTGATCGAATGTAATTATGATTATGACCATGATTTGCTACATTTGCCTGCCCCCATCCTCCCTCCCCCTGCAGCCACTAAAAGGGTATAGCACTGGTCCTGCAGATACCATCAGCCATCGAAGGGTTGGCCACGCGACAGTTGACAATTGTCCTGTCCTGCCTCTTCCTATTGCTCGCCGGCTGAGACAATGTCGCATCGCAATCGCAATCGCAATCGCAATCGTATTCTCCCTGCTACAATTGCAGTTTCAGCTTACAACAATACTCCCTCCTCCCTCCCCCCTGCCGTGCCAGCTGATCCGCACAGATAACACTCGCTGCCTATCCGCCGCCGCCTTACCTGTTACGCCAGACGATAAGGCTGTCGCCCACCGCTCGCGACACGCGACAAAATGAAATGTAAAACTCTCAAAAATATACAGCCAAAATTGAAACACAGAGCAACAGTGGCAGAAAGCCCAACTAATCCGATCAAATGATTGCGCATTTCCCAGCCAGCGACAAACTCGTTCCGACAGTCGAACTGAGGGGGGGGGGGATTCATCCAAAATTAGGGGTGGAAGGAAAGCCAGGAAACGGGCAATTCAAGTGCATCGGATAACTTTATCAAAAATATATTTTAGAACGATTTGAGGCTAAATTATTGCATTTAAATCGTTTGGGTTTTTATTTCAAATGATTGTAAAAACAAAATAAAATTGTGAGTTATCATTTATCGGTCTGAGTATATTTGTGTATCTAGATTATAGAATCCGGATATATTGTAATGTTCCCTCAAAGACCCATTATGAATAAAAAAAAACATTTAATTGCGCCACTCGATAAGGTTTAATTGCTGTGAATTTCCCATATATGAACGAACGATTTTCTTATCACACATTCAACATTTTCTCAGATGTTTTTTTTTTTTTGGTTTTTTGGATAGCTTTGCGGCAAGTTCTTTTGTTTAAAGGTTTGCTTGTTTCAATTGTCGTCAGAGAGCCAAATATTTTGCGATTAAATTTCATTCGCACAAATGGGCACAGAGGGGGGGGGGAGAGAAAGGCTGTCGCTGCTGTCGATAATTTGTGGACAAATTTATGGTGCGCTCGTTTCTGGCTGCGAACGGGCTAAACGGGCAAGAAACGCCCACAAAACAGAGCGAAAAACAGAGACATAGAGAAGGGCAGGGGCAGGGGCAGGGGAAGGGGAAGGGAAACGAGAGAAGTGAGACGTTAAAGGGGGAAATGGCAGCGAATGGTAAGAGTGGACAGCGGCTGAACGAAAGAAAAAGCTAAACTGAAATGTCTATAAAAATTTGTCACTCGAGAAATTAATTGCCCTTGAAAAGGCAAGGAAAAGGCAGTGAAAAGAAAAGTCGAGGACCCACAAACACAGACATTAGGCCTACAAAAGCGGGCATATGGTGCACCCATGGCATTCAGGACAATTGGCAGAGTGTGCCGTGTGCCTGCAGCTAAGGACACGCACGCACCCACAACAGAGTGGCGCATTAGCCCGTGTTTCTCTCTCATTCTCTCTCTGTGTTCGATGGATTCCCTCGTTATTCTCGATGCTCGAGCGATGTTCTCTCGTTAGCATTGGGTGGGGGAAGTACAGGACTACAGACTGCAGATACACCCCTTTTAGGGGCAGGAGTGTGAATGAATTGCTCGTTGGACGACTCAATTTATTGGCAGAGAACACACCAGGACACACTTAATTAGCCATGACAATCAATTTCGAATGCAACTTATGCTCGAATCAGCAAAACAAACATCACATAGAACATCGAGGGGGGGGAAGGGAGCCCAAGTGGAAAGCCAGCCAAGTGGAAGGAATTCGTTTTTCATAGCTTGGTTAACTTTGCCAGCCGCTAACTTGCAGCACTCCCCTGGCCATTTTTCCATTGCTCAATGGATAACCCAACAGTTTTTCATTTATTGAAGTGCCTTTTGTAGCATCATCGTAAATAGAAGGGCTCGCTGGAGTTCTTTTGCTGCTAAAACTCTTTCTTTGACTCACCTGTTTGGTCACGGAATCGATCAGCCGCACGAATATGTCCTGCTCCTGGCGTGCACCTGAAAAAATATCAGAAGTAAAACCAAGCTGAATGTCATGGAAGACACACTCCAAATCCCTTTGCCCCACAACACTTACCATTCGCATAAAGCAACTGCAGGCGATACTGGATCCCATTGTTCGTTTTGGTGGCATCCGATTCCGAGTCCTTCTCGATGAACCCAATGAAGGCGGTGCGCTCGATCTCGATGGGTTGTCCGGCGCGATCGTAGAGGGCGATCACAAAGTGAAAGAAGTTCGACTTGCGCAAATTGCTGGGCGGCTGCTTCTCAAAGTGGGCGCGGCCAATGCCCAAGCTGCAAGAACAGTAAACACGAGGAGAGAGTGGGAAAAATTAGTCAAATTTCGGACAGTAATTATGACATTAGTTGGGTAAACATAGGCCATAATTGGCCTAAGAGTAAGAGGAATTGCGGGGCAGCCAACTCAATTAACAGCAGCCAGTCCTTCAGTCCTTCAGTCCTTTGTCCAGCAAGGCTAGTTGTTCCAGTGACAACTATCATTAAAAGCGCATAAGCAACAGCAACATCAACAGCAACATCAACGTGACACAATAATCCTGATGTATGGCAGGACCCTCCACTTGAAATAGTTGATATACTCCCAGAGTCCTTGCTTACATTTGTATGTGGGCCAAGCAGACACTGGGCAATTATCCGGACACGTGGACATCGTGGCCGCAGACGGCATAAAGGCTTGTCCTTGTCCAGGTCCTCCCCCGCACACAGTCATATGTACATATCTGTATGCTAAATGTCAGAGAGAGCTGCTAGAGCCCCGCCTGTCAGCGGACAATTACAGCGAAGTGGCAGTGGCAGTCTGGCAGTCGGGATAGGGTCCTGTCGGCCACCCCTGTGCCAGTGCCTTTGCCTTTTCGTGATCCTTGGCCCGGCTGCTCTTTTAGCTCGCTTCCGTATGCATAACGAACAATTTAATTTAGAAAATGCTGATTTTATCAGATTTTCTGTATACTTTCTGTACTACTTTTGCGCCCCTGCTATTTGCTCAGGCAATGTCAAGGAGCAGCGCCGCATGTCCCGGCCGCTACCCAACTGACTCGGGGGCCCTGCAATTATATACACATTTGCCAAAGGATAATGCCAGCCATCAGCTAATGATAGAGGCTCCCCACTCCCGTCACCGTCACAGAATCGGTGAGCAATGAGATATACTGTCACACGAGTAGTTCTGTTCTGCCCCAAAGGAATCGATTGACAATTTCATGAGTAACTATTCAAAAGAACTTGCAGTATGGATATGAGATTTATTATCGTTTAAAAGGTATATCTGTATAATTGATTAGGTAAGGATTGTAACAACAACTAAGGGAAGTAGTGGAAATAAAACCTCTCACCATGCAGATCTACTTTAATCCGAGTGGAATTTAATTTATTATTATTGATCAATTTCCCTAACAGTGCCACACAATTTGCGGTGGAAAGTAAAACATTTCAGTTGGTTTCAAACAAGAGGCTGATATCAAATTAAGAGACCATCAAATAACTGGGGAAGCGACAATGCGAGCGAGTTCAATGCGATTTCCAATGCCAAAGAGCAGTTACCTCTGCCTGTGTGGCAAGGCGGGGGCGAAGGACATATAAATGCCAGACATGTTACATTCTGGTGAAAGGTTATTGTTATGGCAGCACCAGCACCAGCACCAGGCCTGGAGTGTGTTCGAAAAATGAACAGCTGAATAATGTCGAGTACATCCTGACAAATAAAAAACTTGTACCGTACCCCCACCCACTCGGCTCCTGTTCCTGCTCCTACCTTTTGGCTTCCTGAATCGCTTTCTTTTTTATTTTTTTTTGTTTCTTTTTGGCCCTGCTGTTGACTTTTCAGCTCGGTTGAATGCGGGAAATTGTGGAAAATCGTTCTGCGGCAGTTTGCCAGCTCACTTTGTTTGCACTTGCCGCCAATTTGCAAGCCACACAGAGGAAGAAAGAGAGAGGGAGAGGGAGAGGCAGAGACAGGGAGTGGCAATAGAAACGGAAACAGAGAGAGGACGAACAGGGACAGGGACTGGGACTGAGGGAGATGGCATTTTTGTGGCCGTTTTGCTGTTGATTTTATTATGCCAACATTTAATTGTCGCAAATCGATGCCCAGGTGACCATCCAGGCACTAGTCCTGTGGGAGGCGGTGGTGGATGATGGTAGTCACGTTTTGTCTATTGTCGGCCAGGCACGTGGAAAAAAAGAACCTGCTTTCCACACAAGCCGACGATGCCGACGATGCCGACTCTAAAAAGGCAACTTTATTTATCCACCCACACACCTGATTTGTGTGCTCTCGCTCTCTCGCTGTTTAAGGACACCTTTTGGGTCCTTGACGGCACTGCAACTGCAATCTGCAGGAGTTGCCACTTGCACTTGTGTGTCTTGTGTGCGTCTCTGCCACAATCTTTGTTGAAATAAATTTCCCCAAAAATATGTTCTTGATTTACGAGCAGCCGCACGCTTCTGTGCCCCTGTGTTGGGGCCACAAACAAGTTCTTGCTGCAGTGCCACATGCATGTGTGCACATATCCATAACCAGATGGATAGATAAGTGCATAAATAAATTGGGCTTGCTTGTGCCACATTGAACAATTATCGGAAGCTGTGAGATTTATTTGTGTCGCAAAAGTTGGGCCACACAAAAAGTGACCAAAATAAGTGCTAAATGTAATCAAAAGTTGAGATTATCCGCAGCTCAAAATGGATTGGGGTTGTATGGGGGTTGTGGGAATACATTCTGGGGAGCTTATTAAATATTTATTGTGTTCTTTAAGCTGGACATTTGTGGGTATTTAAGGCATTGTTTGGGCTCTCTCGTACAACTCTTTACCCCACACTTTTCGGTTTATTAATTCTCACTCTTTCACATATTCTTTCTGATTTCTATGGTTCACTCTTTACCTCGTTTCACAGCGCATTGTTTTTGGATTTGGATCCTGATTAAGATTTAGCTGCAGCGTTTGACTCTGAGTTTGTGTCTGGCTCTGACTGAGAGTGTGATTATGCGTCTGATTGTGATTGTGTTGGGAATGGGAATGGGAATGTGCGTGTGTATGTGTGTGTGATTGTTGATTTGCCGCCGCTGAATGGCCAAAGCCCGCTGTCATCTCGCTTTCGATTTGGGCAACTCGCGCACTTCTTCTCGGCGCGAACATCTCACGCCAGAAACATCTCAAACGCAACTAAACAAACAGGGCCAAAAGCTCTTTCAGCACACCAAGCGGCAAACCCCCGCTGGCTTTGAGCGAGAGAGAGCGACAACTTCTTCTAATTCAATTCATTGAGAAGAAGGCAAGGAAAGGCAAAGGCAAAGGCAAGGACGAAAGCGAAAGTGTAAGTCAAAGAAACAGCAACAAGGGGAGAGCTGAACATCCCTTTGAGCGTGCTCTCACACACACACACACACACACACACTCAGCGCACAAAAAGCCCACAAAAGTTTAACGGAGCACCGAGCGTCGCATCCCCCGCGCCCTTCTGCCAACCCAAACTTGCTACCATCGAAAGTCAAGCGTCGCAGGAAAAAGTGCGTAAGTCCGTAAGTAAAGTCCCCCCGAAAACAGCTTTGAGTGAGATTTTTCGAGTGAGACTCGCCTGTCTGTGCTGCCGCTTGCTTTTTGGGGGTTCATCTGCTTAGTTCTGGGTCGAGGGCTGGCACGGGGAAAGGCCATAAAAATACCCCTGCCCCCAACGGTTGAAGCGCAACCCCAAGGGGGCCCTCATATTGCTCGGACACACGATGCCGTCGCCGTCGCCGCCGCCACTGCCGGCTTTTGGCTAAAAGTAAACAAACGTTTTTTTGTTGTTTTTTTCTTTTTAGGTTTTTGGAGACTTCTGTTTGTAAACGTTTGTTGCTGCAACATTGTTGCCCACAATGTTCGCCCACCATTGGAGATTATTGGTTAACGATAAGCGGAGAGATTAGAGCGGGGATTAATGGCCTTGTTGGGGCAGGGATGAGAGAGGAATGCATTTCTGAATTTATTTTGCTAGTTCGAGAAACTCTTAGGAATTGTTCCGCAACTGTTCACAAAACAAAAGCTAAGATGGATTCTGATTTATATTAAACTGCAGGTGGGATTATCATTAATTTTCTCTATCAAAAATAATACAAATTCGAAAATAAACTCAATGAAAGAAACCGAAATTCACTCGAAGAAAACGCAATTTAAATTAATTTTTGTTTGTGCAATTGGCCAATTATTAATTGTTAAACAATTTAGTTTCTGAAACGAATTTTAATTCCGAATCTGCTCTTGGCATTCATGTTCGTGGCATGCCACATTCTCAACACTTGAAAGATCACCATAAATTGTGATCTTCACTTTGGACACACCTTGGCACCTTGGGCAGCTCTCTGCTGCCTGTCACCAGTCTTGAGCATTCACTTACTTGGTCTGATCGACGACTGGCTGCATGGCCCAGCGTCCGCCCAGCGGCTCCTCCTTGAGCGAGGTCATGGGGCCACGCGGCTGGTTCATGTCGGCGGCTGAGGGCGGCAGGCCGAACATTAGGCCGCCGGCGGACCGGGGCCCGGCGGTAGGGTAGAGCTTGCGTCCCCACTCCATCCCCAGCTCGAGCGTGGGCCAGGGGGAGGCCGAGCTAAAGCCCGGCACCGGTTCCTCGGAACGCAGCTTGAAGCTATCGGTGCTGGTCAGGGGAGCTGTGCTAGCAAAGTGGTGGTGCGTATGGTGCGGATGCGTATGCGAATGCGGATGCTGATGCTGATGCTGATGGAGATCGGCGTACGGTAGGGGCACGGCACCAGCTGCGGCGGCTGCTGAGGCACTGGCAATTGTGGCGGCCGTTTTGGTGGCTCTTCTGCTTCGTTCCTCTCAATTGGGGAATGGGATCGGCCCTTCCTGTTGTGAACTGGATCCACACTGATTCGTTTTCCTTCCTTCGATTGCGGACTCGGGATCCGCTTCTCTGGGTTGGATGGATGTCTCTGGAGATGTCAATCAATGGGATTGGTTTGGGTCACAAAAACTGCACAGAACGAACGCGACCGAACAACACGCACTAAATCCAAATCCCGTACTGAGTGTGGGTGAATATTTATGGGTGTGTGTATGTGTGTGCTGCCAATGCACCGCAGAGAATTTGGGATTTATTTTCGGAGAATTGGTCTCGCAACAAGTTTTAAGCGGCGCGCGCTACCGTCCCGAGTGACTGTTAAACCCCAACTGAATCCTCGTCCAGTCCACAGCGACTGCCAGCGATGCTCTTGCTTGCCACACAGCGTCGCGTCGCGTCGCATCGCATCGCATCGCAGCGCTCTGCTCTGCGCAGTTGCCGCAGCAGCGGGAAAAGCGACCAAACGACCAACGATACCAAATGCTTTGAAAATGGAAACGAAACGAGCCTGCGCCGCATGAGAGTTCCGAGGGGGTGGCAATGGCGGTCGGTCGGTCGGTCGGTCGGTGGGTCGGTAACAATAAGCAAAAGCCTGAGAGGCGGGCAGGCAACGAATGGAAAATCTAACCTATCGCTGGGAGTGGAAAACGACACCACATCGTCGTCGTTGCGTCCCGTGGAGAGCCGAACTGTCAGCAACAAAACCATCCACCGACAACGAAGGAGACGACGACGACGACAACCAGATCCAGAGAGAGAGGGAGAGAGACCTATAAAGAGCGAGAGAGATGAGACACAGAGCAGGCAGGCAAGATACAGACACAATCCAGTGTGTGAGACTGAGAGAGAGAGAGCGAGACACAGCAAGTGGTTGTGGGTTGGTGGAAACATTTCCAGCCTTGGGACTTTGGAACGCTGTGAATTGGACCGTACTCAGTGCCATGCCCGTCCCCAGTTGGGGGCGTGAGTGTGGAGCAGCAGCAGCAGAGGCAAAGGTTGAAGCCGACAGGGACACGAACAGGAAGACCTCAGACTAGGAGCCCCTGCTCTATTGAGAGGTTACACATATTCCCAGGATCCAATCTGCCTATTCCCTGGAACCTTTTGGGATGCCAGTTAGATGGGAGCGTGAGAGGAAGGGCAAGCTTGAAGAGTTGACAACCAAATTGCTAGTCACATTCCTCGTAGACCAGACCTCAATCAATACAATTTAGGAACAGCCAGCACTTGACGTGGTCGAGATTCAATAACAACTCCAATGCTGATTCTCAACTCCATCCTAACATTAGCAATTAAACAGCTTAAGTTATTAATCTGAGGATAAGAGCATGAAAGTGAAACCAAATTGTTGTTCGCCTCTGGACCAATGACATTTTTGACCAATCAAAATCGTTCTCTCTTTTTCCCATATCAAGTCGGCAAAGCAGTGGAAAGCAGTGCTTCAACGCAGCGACAGTTTGAAATTCAAACTGTGTGTCTGGCGGCGGTGCAAAGTTGCTCTGGTTCTCAAAGAACTTTGATTCATAACTTTGCAACTATGATGGATATAAGTTTCAAAATATGCAGGTACATTTTAAGTACTCCAAAGAAATGTTTAACGAAACTTCATCAGTGGGCGTGGCTTTAAAATGGGTGTAGTTAACGCTCAAACGGCAATGTTTGTAGCAAAATAAAAATAAAATGAAATTATTGCTTACACCATGAAGATTTTCTTTTACTCTTTATTGCGTGTAACGATTTCCTTGGCCTAACGGTTACCGTACCCCTTTCGGTCCTGTATGAGGACTTTCCTTTCCATTCCTGTTCGCTTTGTTTGCCCTTCAGAGTTGATTAGTCATCATTTTGGGTTTAACCCCTTCTGACTTTGGCACATTATTCGCATTGAACATTCATACGAATCCCTTAAATTTCTTTGAGTTAGTTGTCAAACACACTCGAGGACCTACAGTCTCTCCCTGCCTTCCCCCACACCACTCTTTCAGTCGGATTAGTTACCGAAAACGCCCACAGAATGTTCACGCATCGTTAGGAGAAAACAGTCGGGTTTTGGGTTGGGTTCCGTTGCTGCGTTTCTGGGTTCGGTTGAAAAACAATTTGCATTTTCCGCATTTGCGGTTTCTGCCTGTGACCGAAGCAGAGGGACCACAGGCGAGAGAGAGAGAGAGAGAGAGAGAGGCGGAGAGACGGAGTTTGTTTGAGTTTTCTATGAATTAATTTGTGGGGCGTGGTAATCACATTAACTTTTGACAAGGCGCGTAACCTCAGTCCCTTTTGCAAGTGCAAAGAAAATTCTCTCTCTGTTTAGTCTATTTTTAAGGAACATTTCCCCATAGGACAGGTTCTGGGAACGGAGCGGCACAACATTTTATGTTTAAATCAAAGCCAAAAGGCAAACAGAAGATGTCCCCAGACATCGCTAATTAACCAAAATACCCTAAAGGAAATTCCCCTACCTACCTCACCCCCTCCTTCACCCATTCACCCAATTTTCTTTTTCCAGCAAAAGGTGAGGAAAATTCTATGATCCGCGTGTTCGATTAACCCCCTTTTATCGCGCCCAATTCTCGGAGGAGTTTCTCGGGCCGCGACAGCTGTCACAGCTCTACCCCTTTGACCCCGGGCAGCCGCTTCTCCACCCCCCACCCCAGCACTCCACTCCACATCCCCCCGCCCGATTGTTTGTTCTGCGTCAGACGTTGGTTTGGGCTTTCAATTTGATTCAAATTGCTTTCAATTGGATTTACATGGACATCCACTAGCCGAAAGCCAAATAACTTGCTGCTCCTCGCCCCTGCCGCTCGTCATTTCTGTGGTGCGCAGCGGCTTATGGGATTAGTGAGGAGAGGGCTTGGGCAGGGGATGGAAGTGGCAGAGCAAGTGTCATCATTGCAATTACAATTGTGCGTGTCAATTAGTCGCCGGATTGACTTTTGACAAAAACAAACTTGCTCTTGGGCGGCGCCAGGTTGGGGAGATGTGAAACAACAAGTGGATGAGCATATTAGAAATTAACTCAAGATTATACTCAAAAGTGAAGAGCAGCTTTGCCCCCTTATTGGCTGAGCATCTGGATCTGACGTATCCATTAGCAAGCATTTCCTGCCAGCAGAAACCATGAATAATTTTAATATTCATTGGGAATGCAGCATGTAAATGTCTCATTTGTCACTCGTAAACAAAAAAGAAAAAAAAAAAAAAGAATAGGAAACCGAATGTAGGGACGACGCCCCGAGCACTTACATATTTCTTCGTCCATATGCAAGACATTCACAGGACCCGGGACCCGGAACCCGGAACCCAGTGAGCCATAAATAAGGCGACGAGAGGGAAATTTGAGGCGCGAACATTTTAATTAGTGTGTTCGTTCCCTCCATGGGTACACGTCTCGAGTTTGTATTCGTCCTGGGGCCAGGCAGGACACTTATGCAAATTAGTCGGGCCCGCACTAATGAGAGGGTGGAGGAAGTGACTCCGTGAGCACACCGTGAAGATAAATCATATTTAGTTTCAGTTCCTTCACTGGATTTCCACGAGTCATCATTGTCATTGATTCGCTGGAATGGAATGCCGTACACTCTCCAAGGAAGGTCTCAGCGGACCGACAGCGACAGATGCCACCAGATCCATCGGCAGAGATCTCTGACAGTTGCATTGTCTGCTGCAGAGACCACCAAAGTTCTCAGTTCCTAGGAAATCTATCAGTTCCTCCGCCCCCCCCCTTTCAGTCTGTGCAAGCTTAAGCCGAGTGGCGCTGCACTTGCCACAATTTGAACACAGATTGAACTCGAGCAGCGGCAGGGTTCGGGCCCGGGACTAGGACAAGCAAGCAAGTGCTCAAGTGTTTGCCACTTGAGCACAAAAAGCGGCTAGAGGCAGTGCTTGGGCACGTGGCACGAGGCAGCGGCATGAAAAAAAACGCCAAGTAAATTTAATTAAATTATCTCAAACACGTGTTTGACCAACTGCAACGATTTTGCGAAAACAATCGAAAACCAGTTTAAATATTTACCCAAGCCTTTGCCTAAACGTTCTCGTGAGGGTAACTACCACAAAACGAAGGTCCTGCCTGTGCGAAGGGTTTCGTTTACATAAGAAAAAGGCGTTCAATTCGTAAGGAATACAGACCTGAAGATACCCTGGTTATGGCAGTCTTTTCAGTTAATAAATTCCTAAAGAAGGAAACACAATTTCAGCAAATTTTCATATCAAAAAGGAACACACAACACCCATAGATAAATTGAAATAAATTAAATATGTGCAAGAAATATATTTACTTTTTTGTGGTTACTGATTTTACTTTACATTACTTTTACATAATACATATTTATGTACATAAATGCATCATTCACTTACATCTTCAAGTACCGTGTACATACAACAAGAGTAAGGGTAAAACGTGGAAACTTTTCTTCAGATTTATTATTTCAGCACACACACTGAAACACACACACATCATAAAGGATTGGTTGCAGGGGCAGCTCCAGGGGCTTCTTCCCACAACCCGCCGCCCCAGAGGTGTTCAAAACATTTTCGCACATCTCCCAAGGCCCCCACATGGCGCGGGAGGGGGAAAGGGGTTGGGGCGGTAAACCCGTTTCTCTTGTCCAAAACCAAAATACAGCAAAAATATTTCTACAAAATAATCATAAATATTTACAAGTCTCGCACAGCGAGATCTCATCCATCGATAAGCGTTTTTGTGGCCGGTGAAAACAACCTGGCCATAAACACGAAATTCCTCTCCCCTCTCCTCTCCCCTCTCCCACCCCCCTCCAGTCGGGCCAAATACGTGGAAATGAAGTCCATCGAACGCATCAAAACGCACCGAGATTGGGAGTCTGGCGGTCCAAGGCCCACGGCAGTTCATTAACTGGGAGTCGACTACGAACAGATTGATTTGTGGCAAAGAAAAGTTAGCCAAAAAATAGACATAGAAAAGCACAGGGGAGTGGGGGAATGCAGGAAAAGGAAAACTCCATTGCTTTCCATGACTTTTTCCAGTTGAAATTCCCATCGAAAATATGTTGTAAATAATTGAAATGAAACTTTTACGAGCTGCTTGAGGAATGAATTCTTGCATCTCATTTGGGGGGGTTTTAGTGCAGCCCCCCTAGGGGCTACTCCGCCCCATTTCCCACCTGGAGAAGCGTGTCAGTTCAGCGCTGGGGATCCTCTGGAGAACCACAAAAACGCCAACGAACCAACTGCGGGCCAGGCAGCGTCATGCAATGCGTCCCATGATGGAGTGGAGTGGAGTGGAGGGGTGTTGGCGACACATTTACTAGATTAATTAGCTCATTTACTGCTGACAATGTCCGTGTTAATTCTCCACGAATTAAATGATAAGAGCGCACGAGAAAGGACACGCAGAAACTCCACGTGTCGATGAAATGGATTGGCTAATGCTTGTTGACGCTAATGCCGGAGTTTGGGGCATGAGCATCCATATCCATAGGTGGCATGCAACTAAATAAGTACATATGTGTGAGCGGAAGGGGAAAGAGTGACAGGGCTGGCTGGCATGCATCCGATTTGCATAATTTCAAGGACCACTTCGTTTAAGGGCGCACCCCTGACTGCGACTGCTGCTACACTGGATGGAAAATGTTTTACAATTGGGAATTTCAACTTCGAACAAGTCCCACTTCTAGGCGGTGCCTTTCTCTCAGTGTTCCGGCGCTTGTTCCCCTGTTTTGGAAACTATCCAAACATACAGGCAAAAATATAATTTGACTTCATTATGCGAACAGTTGTTGGCCTTTAGTTTTGGTAATTTATTTCAATTTTTCCTGTCTTCTGCCAGGCCGGGCGGGGTCTCTCTCTCTCCCTCACTCTCTCGCTATCTGAAAGGGGTGAATGGCTCCTGCAAGCCCATCCCTTAGCTGGAAGTCTACCTTCTCCAGCTCCTGTGTTGAATTGCCTCAAAGGTTGCTATTGTTGCAATTGTAATTTGTTTTTATTGTCGCTGCTGCGAGCAGAGAAAGAAAGACAGAGACTTGGGTGTGGTCGCTGGACAGATTCATTTCCAGCAAATCAAAAAGGAAAGAAACAACTTTGGGGGCATTCATGAGAGTAGTGGTGGGTATCCTTTGGCCGGTCGCTCATAATTAATTTTTGTGATATTTCCAAGACTCATCCGGAGACAGTGGCTGGCGGGAGGCTTGGCTCCCAGGAGAGGCAACCTTTTGGGCCATTTAGTCTCAGTGTTGGCCGGCAAACAGCCAAAAACAAGCCAACAAACGGACGAACGGACAATGCATAACGGTACGAGTAGCCCAGACTGGGCGTGGTAACCGCACCCGCACCCGCACCCGGCCCCGACCACAGCTGCAGCATTCCTTTCTTTATGTTAGCCAAAACAAGGATATTGACACTTTTCATCTCAGACACAGACACTTGGCTGGGCCTCAACATTATCTCAGGATTCCTGCTCCGACTCCAAACCAGATTCACATTCTAAAGGACCAAAGGACATAACCATGCATATAAATTTGATTATTATTAAGGCGGGCACATTAGTAAGCATTTCTAATGACGGCGTGCCAGAAGGATCACTCGAAAAGGGTCAGTGCTGCCCCTGCCACTGCTCCACACACTGCATGTGTGTGGCATGTGGCCTCGGGCTTGGTTTCAACTTAATTTATAAATATGTACTCAGGTTTATGGCTTTAAGTATTCAAATATTTTATTTAGCACGCTTCCATAAAAGCGGGCCAACTCAACTCCCTGCCTTTGACTCTCTCTCTCCTGCTCCAGCAGGATTTTATTCATAATTTATGCGTCCACAGGGCGACACTCACTCGCAGTGTGTGTTTGAGTTTACTCATTAACTGGCTTGTACTTTAATTTAAAGGCAAAGGAAACATTGCTAGGCCACCTTCAATTTGTACACATTTAATGATCAAAGTCTTTGAACTTAGACTAATTAAAATGGCGGAAAAACTATACATAAATATATCTTGAAAAAGGTTTCATAAATTCCTCTCCCTGCCTTTTGCACTCATCTTTGCCATTTCCAATAGATTCTTCTGCAAGAATAAACCTACTTATTGTGTCTTCCGCTAATTAATAAATAAAAATTGGCAAAGCCAATTGAAGTAAGTGATTCCCCCTCCCCCCTCCCCCCCAGCATAACTCTCTTCCGTTGCTAAAATTGTAGAACAAAATTAATGCCCTGCCACGGCATCGAGCTGATAAATGAAGCCATTGCCCCCATACGCGTAACTCGTAACTCGTAACTCGTACTTGGGCTTAGCGATTTCAATTATCGGCCATGTAGAGCGGGGCGTGGCAGTGGTGTAGAGGGGCGTGGCAGGCAATGGGCAGGAGAGAACAGGCGACCGCCGATTAGCACGTGCCGCTCGTTCCGTGGCAGAGGTCGAGGTCGAAGCCAAGACCGAACTGTCGATGGCCACGTGACCCAAACTACATCGTAGTATTTCGCATCCGAAGATAAACATAATTATGCAATGCAGCCGGGGGAGACGGGGGTGGGGTTTTGAGCCAATCTGATAACACGCAACGAGATTTGTCATCATCAAACAAAGTGGGCGTGAAAATTGCGGATGAGAGGCCGCCCCAGGAAGGATACTTCGGGATGTACAGACTACGGGTTGCTGGCTGCTTCCGTTGCGGATGCAATCATGTCTACGGGCGTGTGCTCGATATATCCATTGTTTGCCTTTCCCAGGACCAGAAATACACGCAAATAATTGCCAGCGCAAGAGCAGGAAAAGATAAAGATGCTCGTGGGCCAAGGACATTATGGCATTGATATGGCTGCGGCATATGCCAGGGGCAGGGATAAGCAACTATTCTTGATTCTCGATTCCCAATTCTAGCCGCGTCCCTGGGCCTCAACACATTCCACTTTGTCTCTGACTCTGACTTGGTACTCTGGCTGCTGTCTCTGACCAGCACGTGGTACATCAGGCAGGAGCTCCTCTCAACATACACTTCCGCGAGGGTACACCTGCTTATATCACTCTCACTTATATCATGGAAGCTGCCTTCAGACTGTTAGGGCATCAAAGACAACTTTGTTTTCCTTTTGGCATTAAAATTTCATTTGTCTGCTGGCCACTTGGCATGCGAGTCGGGCACACGCCGAGGCCCAATGCCGGGATACTAATCATAGACCAGCCACCTCCTACATCAACCCCCCCCACCACCCCCTACACACTCGCACTACAGCGCGCACATCCTCATCAAGCTGATTGCGAAAAATCATTGGAGAAATCAGGCAGAGTTCGTGTTGCCACAGTTGATGTCACGATGACATTTCTATGGTGAAGTGGAAGTGGATCTGGAATGGTTTTCCATTCCCCCCCCCCCCCCACTCCGCTGACTGGCACTCACACAAAAGCACTTTTTTTACTGAATTTTTGGCAGCATTTTGTTGTTGTTTGTATTTTGGTTTTGTGTGTGAAAAACATTGAAAATCAATTTTGTAATCAAAAGGCTGTGTCCTCCGTTTGAGGGAGGTTGAAGTGAAAGCCAAATTATCATTTATCCCCCCAAAAACAGGCACATTAAATAAAACTCGTACTTGATTATGTATACGAAGAGGAATATCTCTATGGAAAATTTGATTCAGATTTGGACACGCATTCTGGCCGTTCAGCTGTTTCAATTATTCATATTTTTCCCAGTCAGAGTTCCCCGGGGAGTGAGACATTAATGGCAGCAGCCAAGAGCAAGAGCCACATGACCTCAATGGAGAATTTGCCGTTCCTCTCGAATTCTCTCAGATCTTGTAGTTAAGAATCTAAAGTCTGGCGAACAGCGGAATTATCGGCATAGTTGGCCATACATCAGGCGTGCAAGACTGAAGCCAATTTTCACACATTGCTCAGCAGGAGTTTTGGGCTGGCCCAGGGAGGCTTTCGTCCCTGGCCGGCTGTCAAACATAATCACCTTGCACTCCCACTTTCCCAGTCGCTGTCCTGTTCTGGCTGCTGTCCTATGACTCTATTCTCAAAGGAAATTTACGGTTTTTTTTTGTTTTTCTTTTTCTGTCTGTGTGTGAATGAAATATTTTATTTTGCGTGTTTCTTTTTTTGGCAGTTTTTTAACACATTTTGTAATTTCAACACGTTGCCACGTACCGCAAAAGTTTATTCGCCAATCTGGAGTGTCCAAAACACGGACAAGGACTCTGCCTCCGATGATTCGTAGACTCGGACTCAGCTTCGGACACAAATGATTAATGGTGCTCGGGCTGGACAGGCGGCTCTGGGCGGACACTGCCATATAATAAATCGTACCAAATCGACTGGGGAATATTTTTCCCGAGTATGCGGCCAGAAATTTTGGCTCTGTCACCATTTGCGGAAAAGGTTTTCCAACACCCCCCCACACCCTCTTGTTTCGTATTCAATTTTTATTCTTGCCAAGCAAAAAACGTGTGCGAAATTCGAAAATATTTATTTTTGGGCGGTCAAAGCGAAACAAATGGCAGCAAATTTTGCTTGCGATTTGTTTGAGATTAATGTAAATCCATTGAATTGAATTTGTGGATGGTTTTCCATGGCATGCTTTGTGGCAGCGACTCCTAACCGATGAATGGACTTTAAACGATCGATTTTTCGTAGATTATAAATGCATTAAAAACTCGCTTACCGCAATAACCATTACAGCAGCAAGTTGAAATCGAGGCAATTCTCAACCGGTTTTTTGGCTAATTGCATGGAGGATTTCCTGGAATACAGATATGTAAATGTATAATTAAAGACTAATAAAATTGGGTAACAAAATCAGATCTGTTTTGGTTTTGTTTTGCAAAAAAAGAAACTAAAAACAAAATATCAATTAAAAACCAGTTTAAAACCCTAACGGAACGTGTTGAACGCGTTTCAAAATAGATCGGGATATAAAATTATAAATGGAAGACGCATGTCAGCCATTAAACTAATTCCAATGGTAGTCCCTTATTTTTTCGAGTGTAATTGAATGTTTGTCACTACTTACATGTGGAGCTGCTGGCGTCTCTTTAATCAGGCTATTGCCCCAAAGTGAGCGGCAGAATCAGAAACATAAGTGTTGGGCCCAACCACGAATCGGGTCAGTGGCAATGCTCAAGACTCTAAGAGGGGGAAAGGGGGGGGGGGGCACGGCACTTGGCCAACATACACGAGCTTGGGCCACGAACAACAACAGCTGCCCGTTCATAGGGAGCCAGAAACCGCGAAATGCAAATAAAACGAAAACAAACAGAACCGAAAATATATCCAGTTTCACTGCTGGCTCGGGGTTTTGGCTCATGTCTCAGGTTAGGGGAATTTAATTTTGAATCCATCCGCAGAGCCGAGACAGAGACAGAGAGAGAGAGAGATACAGAGAGAGAGAGAGAGAGAGAGAGTGAGTAAGTTAAAGCTTATGAATCACTGAGTCTAAGTTTGTTTTTATGACTTTGAGACGCGACTTAAGAGATCTCCTCTTATGTTTTATCTGTTATCTTATGTTTATTGTTCATTCAATTATTTGTTTTTTTTCTTTTCTGTTGTATTTCTTGGTTGTTCTTCTGGTTGTTTGGCAGCTTCTGCTGTCTCTCTGCCTTCTCTGCCTTTGATGTTGATGATGATGATGATGATTCGCACTACGTCAGCGCTAAAAATTTCCATATAAAAGCGCTGCGGCACGGCCCCGGCGGTTTAGTCGATTTGGAACTTTTTACGCGTTCGCTGTCTAAGTCTTTTGTTCGTTCTTTGTGAGTGTGGCTGTCAAATACATATATACATTTATTTATATATATATATATAACTTCTCTGCTAATTGTGCATGTGTGCGTGTGTTTAATTACAGATCCAACATGAAATACGCTTTGATTGCTCTTGCCCTCTTCGTGGCCTCAGCTGCTGCGGCCTCTTCCGGTGAGTGCAAGTCCCTCTCCAACGCCTCTCCCTCTGATATTTCAATTACATCATCGAAGCTACTACGGAATAGGCTAGATCAAGGCTATTGTTAAGCGCTTATCATGTTAATTATTAAATTGATTAGCAAGTTTTGGGGGTAAACCGGGTATGTTAATCGCCGAAAACCCCATCGAAAAACCATTAAAAAAAACCATTTGAAACTTGATTTGTGAAATTCGACTTTTTGCGACAATGTTTGTCAAAACTTTCCGAATATTAATATTAAAATTATGAATAATTTATCAAGCTAAAGTAGAGTTAGCAATCAAACAAGTTTTAGCGAAAGAGAGACAGGGACAGAGAGGCAACTTTCACAGCGAAAAGTGAATCAAAAGCATTTTGTTGGTAGCCTGCTGGAATATCTGTAATAATCTTTCACAAACTACACCCACAGCTGGACAATTTGTGCCCCGCGCATTCTTCACTCTGGACTCCGAGGGCCGCCAATCGGATGTGCATCCCGTCAATGCCCGTCTGCTGAGGCGTCTGCGTCGTGAGGTGTTCAGCTCTTCGTCCTCGTCGTCGTCGTCCTCCTCCTCGTCTGGCAACGGCGGCAGCATCACCATCGCCTCCCACTCCATTCACAATCCCGATGGATCTGGCCACGTCGGCACCTCCTACACCCAACAGGCGGCTCCAGCAGGCCTGTAAGTCCCAGCCCCGCCGGATTGGAATAACGATTGTATTGAATTATTTTCTCGTTGCTTTACAGTGGCGTGAACCTTGAGAGCCGCTTCGGCGAGGACTCTGCAACCGGAGCCTACAATCCCTCATACAATGCCGGATACGGCAGCAACATCGGCACCCAGCAGTCGTACGGCAGCAACATCGGCACCCAGCAGTCGTACGGCAGCAGCGTGCCCGCCACCCAGATCCAGCAGACCATCAGCTCCTTCGACGCCTCCGGCCACCAGAAGGTGACCACTCTCCATGGTACCACCGATCACAACGGTGTTCTCAACGTGAAGAAGACTGAGTTCCAGTATCCCTCTAACTAAGTGAAAGTCCCCGAGTCTAGGATATACTTAAGTAGAGAGTGTATATCGAGAGTGTAAACTGAAGAGAGGGCAACCGAAGTACTCGTAGAGTAAAAGTGGAATAATGTAAATTAAATAATAATAAAGTGAAGCGCATTCATTTGTCGAATATTTTGTAGAGGTTTTGTTACAAAGCGGAGCCAAATTTGAGAGCTCAAAGTAGAGCAGCAGAATACAATTGTGGATCCAATTTACAAAAAGCAAAAATGTATCGAGAATTGTTTAACGATTGAATATATTATTGATCTAAGAATCTTACAGCTTTCAGGTGCATTTCCTCTCGCTCTCTCTTTCTTCCACCACGCTTCTCTCGGTCGTTTCATTTTGTGTGCGTTGTTCCATTAATTGCTTCCAAGTGGGTGACCAGCCACGCCCCACAGCAAGTGTCAAGAGCTTATTCATTGCGGTGGCTGTCTGCGGGCGCAGCTTTGCATGTGCTCTCTTTTTCTCTTTTGACACTCTAGCTGATTGCATCCTCCCCGCTCCATCCCCGCCCGACCGTCATGCTGCGGCTCTTTCGTGCTTAATCTCGCAGCAAAAACAGAAAGAGGAGAGGATGACAGTGGGTGTGAGGAGAGGCAAAAGCGCAGCCTGCTGCTCCGCTGAGCACAAACAATTGCCAGTGGGCGACGGCTCTGTGAGGGGCGTGTTAGGCAGTGTTGGTAAATGCTTTTAACGTATTAGTTCAACGAAGCGGAATTTCATGTCTACTGCGGCTGGATGCCGTTGCTGCCGTTGCTGCTGCTGCTGCTGCTGCTGCTGCTGCTGCTGCACTGCCGACAAAGGCAACGCTTTTAGCGATGATTAAAAACTAGTGAATTACAACAACTAAAACGACACCAACCACTCACCAGCACCACTCACCAACAACAAACTAACTTAAAGACATATTTAATCATAAGGGAAATGAGGATTAAACGAGGAGTAGAGAGCAGAAAGCGGGGAGTAGGTAGGCGCTGGCAGTGTGTGTCCGGACAAGATATGAATATGGAATTTGCTTGGGGAATTGCTCAAATCTCAACAGGTGCACGCACTTTCCAGCAACACACACACACACACACACACACACACACACACACACAGGCCCATGTCAACGGTCTTCGCCGCATGCAAATGCTGGAAACTTTGTTCGGCAACCCACAACCAACAAAAGAGAGAGAGAGAGAGAGAGATAGAGAGTGTGAGCGAGTGCGAGTTGGGGCAGAGACCGAGTAAGACAGCGGAGTGGCAGCTACTGAAAAGTTCTTAATTATTATAATTAATTACTTTGATCTCTGACTCCGGTTTTGGTTCCGGCAGCCAAACGACGCGGCGGCTTCTCGCTGCTATTAATTTACTTGATTATGTTGAGGTTTTCTACGCAACTCCTGCCTGCGTTGCTCCATTCGTTGCCCAACCTCCTCCGCCTCCCCCCTCTTATTAAAATGTATCTCACATAATTGAGAAAGTGTAATGAATTTACGCGCACATCGTACTACCCCCTGGAACCCAAACGGAAGCAAACTCCTCCTGACTGTGATAGATTTTCATTAAAGTGGCATTCTGGCATGTGGTGAAGGATGCGATGGGGCTACAAGGATGCCAGTGAGAGCTACTTAAAGCGTTAATTCAGGAGGAAGAACATATTTACATATGCCGCTCTTTGAGTATAATTAATTATGCATAAAACACACAGTTACTTTATAAGCCCAAACACTTTTCACATTCTATACATTGGTTTCTATACAGTTTTTATTACAGTTTTTACTTTCAATCATCGATCCATCATAATATCTTTAAATATTAAATGTACTCATGCCTGATCAAAGCTCTTTTCCTCTATTCTCAACAACTCTGAGTGTGAATAAACTTTCGCCAAGCTTTCGCAATTAATTCTAAGCTTTGCTCATATTCAGTGAGCGGCTTTTTCTATGAGAATGAAAGCTTCGACGAAAGAGAGAGAGAGAGAGAGAGAGGCCATAACATGCATCCAATTCGCGTGATCTGAATTATCGATGAAACGGTACAGGCAAAAAAAATCCGAACAACGAAGGAGCAACAAAAAAGCAGGCCACTTCTGCGCTCCTACTGCCACCTTAAGCATGCTGCGCCCCCCCATCCGATCGGCAGTGAGAGAGAAAAGAACAGCAACTGATCACTGATTGATGAGGAGTCAAGCGGAGACAGGAGGACAGGAGACAACATGCTGCAACGACGCATTGTCATCGGCATGGGGCGCAACAAATTAAGCGTCTTGTGTGGTCGTCATCAGCAGCAGCCAGCAGCAGGCAGCAGCATTGCGGTAGATCGACGCCACCTGGTCAGAGGAGGCCCCCAAACTAAGCTCCAACTGCAGCTCCGACTGCGGAGAGTGACCACCGCCGGCGATGCCTAAATTCAGTTGGACACGAGCGCCAATGCAGCGATCAAGTGACATTTTATTGTCGGCAATCGCTGGACTTCTGTGCTTTTTTTTTTCTACTGCTGCCTCCGTTTGCGGTGCTCCACCCTGCACTTGTGGAGCTGCAGGGTATATACGTTTCGGTGGGCATTGTGAGAGCGAATCAAGAGAGTTTGAAGCCAATAACTAGATCACATTGGGAGCAATCGGTACCCTTGAGTCGATGCACTCAGCGGAAGTGTTCTCATTTGTTGGCTGCTGCTTTAGAGCTAGTTAGAGGCATGAAAGTAGCGACAGAAACTGAGCCTCCGAGACCTCAGCAGAGTTGGTCTGCTCTGGGGTTTGGGCCTGAAGTCCGTCCTCACTTGGATAATTGACAAGAGTTAATTCATTCCATTGATCGGTGAGCGTTGAAATGTCGCAAATTTAATTATTGAACTCGCGCTGCCAGTCCAATCAGCCTCCGTGTCTGTGGGTGGGCGCGGATGCCAATAGAGAGCGGCTTAAGAACTCTTTCCATTCCATTCCATTCCATGCCTGTGTCCCTACCCCTCACTCTACCGCTGGACAGCAGTCGTTCGTTCTCTGGCCTTTAAGTAAAACAAACAAGTTGACAAAAAGGAGTACAAATGAATTGAAGTGGGATGGAGAGGAGTGGAGTTCAGGTGGAGTGCCGCCAAACGAGAACCAAACAAAACGAAATGTTTCCTGACAAATTTCTGCCAGTTCAGCTGGAGCCAGCCAGGAGATGCCTGCAAAAAAAAGGCTCAAAAAACGGTGAAGGAAATTCAACGATTTGTGCAGTCATCGGAAGCGGAAGCAGCAGCAGCAGCAGCAGCAGGAGCAGCATTGACAGAGTCGCATCCTCCTTTTCCTCCATCCTTATGGGCTAGTGACGAGGACAGTCAGTCAGGAGTCCTTTGGAGTGGATAAAAAAAGAAAGAGTAGCGAATGGAAGCGAGAAGGAGGACCACTAAAGTGGTGGGGATTGTCGCTCACTGTTGACTTAAATCGTTTAGGTAAAGTTAAACAACTTGTTCCGTTAATTGTTAAACAATGCCCAGGCAGGCCTTCTGCATTCCTCTTTCCGCTGAACGATATTCAACAGAGCGGACTCTGGCAATAATTGATGACAAAACTGACGGAGGGAAGCTGCTCGAATGATGCTCGATAAAAAAGATGCTTTAAGATGTGAGATTTAAGATTTAAATGGATATTCGGGAGGAAGAAAATTAATCAGAATTAAGCACCAGCTATTATGGCTTCAATATGAATTAAATATAATTAGAGAGCGAAAGTGTATGCTCATTCCCTATTTAATCTTGCCCCCAAGTATTATTTTCATATATAATTACATCAAATGTTGTTAACTTAGTTTCTCTTGCAACTTTTGGGCTCTTGAAATATAATTGATGTTCCTAATGAACCTTTTTTCATACAATATGTGCACTTTTCGGACTATTCCCCGGTATGTGTGTGAGTCCTTTGCCTTTTCAACCAAGGCCTTGCAAGGGGTGCATGGACAGGCAAGGAAAAAAGGGTGAAAATGCTACCGAAAAGTAATGGAAATAACCAGAGGAACGAATAGCAATGGCATCTCCATATGCACAAGTAGATTTCCGTTGCGTATCCCTTGGGGATACCGTCAATACTTCCCATCCAAAGGATCTCTCTCCCTTCTCCCTTCTCAAATCCATATTTCAAGTTAAGTTTTGGCATTTGGCAACAAAGTTGCCGAAGATTGATAATCCCATTGACGTTTAAGTCTTACAATAATGCGA
Source organism: Drosophila guanche (assembly GCF_900245975.1). Classification (NCBI taxonomy): domain Eukaryota; kingdom Metazoa; phylum Arthropoda; class Insecta; order Diptera; family Drosophilidae; genus Drosophila; species Drosophila guanche. The sequence continues at coordinate 14,467,362 of NW_022995743.1, read as the reverse complement.
ATTGCGAAATTTGATATGATATTTGCATAGTTAAGTTGCAAATAGGGAAATAAATCTAACCTAAACATCCCATAAAGTTTTATTTTAAACGTCATATTTTTTATGTTTTTCATTCCCTTTGCACATTCGAAAAGCGAAAAGAACTTAGTAAGCGCGCGCGAGTCGGTAAAGCAGTGTGCACTAACCTTTCGCCGCTCTCTCTTTGTTCTCTTCGTTTCTCTTTGCCATTGGGAATTTCTCTTAGTCATTCTTATTGGTGACTCGCACTGGGAGGCAAAGAGAACTCAGAACACAAGAGACCCTAAGACATTAACACAGCACAAAACGAGGAAATCAAATACATGCGAAATATGCACACAGCTGCGTAGAGAGTAGAGTAGAGACAGAGACCTAAAAAAAATCATGTAAATTTGTCTGAAGCATCGGAAGATGCCGGGACTAAATTATGGACACGTTTCCCACTTCGAATTTGTCGGGCAAAACAAAAAAAAATAATATTTATTGCGGCAAAGAGGAGAACAAAATTAAAATGCATTACAAACAATTTGTTCACGAATGAAATCTGAAGGGCAGGAGGGTTGTGGCTGTCGGGGAATACGGGAAGCAATGCATATTAAATTTTACATTTTTGTACGGTTTTTTTTTTCATCCATTTGGTGCTGTTCTGGCAATTAAACTCCCAGTGAATTTTCCACATTTTGAACAAAAACAATGTAAATTAAAATACAACAAAAAAATATAAGAGAAATTTGCATTGTTTGCATATTTAATAAAGCTAATCAAACACGTCGCGCCCTCGCCATGGCCATCGGATGACTTCGACCCTGATCTAGAGGCTGACTCCGTGTCCGTGTCCGTGTCCGCGACCGTGTTCCCTATGCAGAAGATCCCTCCCCTTTTCTGTTGCTGTTTTGTCGAGGGTTTGGGCTCTGCCTGACAGCATCCTTCACATAATTTATTGGCCACTGCTCAAGGACGCGCAAGCAAATAAAACAAAAATATAAAATTAAAAAAAAATAAAACAAACGAATATCAAACAAAACTGTGAAAAACACAGCGGGAAACCGCCGACGGAAGTCAAACTAATTTGTTGTCATTTTTATGCGACAAAAACGAAAACAATAAAACGACAAAAACAAATTGTTATAGAGTGGAGGGGTAGGGTGGCTGAGCGGAAGGATCATATCGAATCCCTGCAGCTGCCATGAAAACTGCAGAATTATTGATTGAATTAATGCCTCTCAACAATACGTTGCGATACGATTGTAGTTTGGTTCACAAATCGGAACAAATGCGGCACACTATGCACAAATGTGCAACAAATCCTTCCACAAGTCAAGGGTTTGGCAAGAAATAATATTTATGATGATTTCGAAGCTTCTTTCCATTTCCTAAACTTACAAATTCAAATAAAATAATCTTGAATCTTATTTAAAGGTGTTTTGGTCTCAGTTGGTGGCTTGAACTTCGGGTTAAAAGTCCTCCCTGCTTTGCCCAGACAAAATGCTTATCATAATCACAGGAAATCGGCTGTAAAGGGGGAAAAAAAACAACACTCAACTACAAATGCGATTACTTGCAACAAATGGCAGCGACCGCAGCAGCAGAAGTCAACAAATGCTTTTAATTAACGAGGCTACAGAGGAGCAGACATTTTCGAGTGTCAACTAGCAATTTTGTGGGCAGCCTTTGGCGCGGGTTTCAAAGGGATATACGCGCATATGGACTGAAATTGATGATGTGAGCAAGTGGCACGTAATCAATTTACTTGCAGCGCACTCTGCCGCCACTTGCCTCATTTCGAATGCGAATTTAAGATGCCATTGTCCTATGACCCACCACCACCACCACCACCACCACCACGATACACACACAGAAATGTACACAGTGGTGCAGGGGGGTGGCTGGATGCCGTGGGTGCCTCATTAGGACCAGCCGCCGCTGGCTGCTGGTAACAGAATATCCTCAACATATGTGCAACAAGGCACAGCAAATGCTCGGAACTACGAATCCAATTGGTGGGCATTGATAGCACTGAAGGGCACCCGGAAGTAGGACTGGAAATGGTAATTGTATTCGAATTGCAATCGGATTAGAGTTAAGTTTTTTCCTGCGGTTTAAATGAGTGTGAACTGCATCAAATTATCAGCATTACAACGAACTTCCTTTTAAATATGCAAATATGTTCGAGTACTTTGTGTTTCTTGATAGTTCTCTTTTCCGTGTTTCTGATTTCTGTTGCACCAATTTACAATTTCTAGGCCATATTCTCAGCTTTAATCCAAGCCAAAACCCACTTGCTTAGGTCAATGGTTGTAACAGAATCCTCCTTAAAAACGCTGCATTATTCCCTCACTGACATGCGGGACATTCGTTTTATTTTGTTTGTTGATTCAGCCCGAGTCGGCGTGGAGTCACCTTTTATGTTCCTAATGTCGCATAAACAGTGCTTAATAATGCACTAACCTACGGAACGGAACGGAACGGTACATCGCCACTAACCGTGTAAAACGTGGCCAAAAAAAGGAAACCCCCCCACCACCACACGCACACACACATACGGGGGTTGGGTGGGGCTGGGGTTCGTCGACAGGGATTAATATTTAATTCGTGTGTGCGTTTGGTTATCCTCCCAGTTTATATTTCGCATTTTAGGGAAAATTTAATGGCTGACAGAGGGCTTGGGCAAACAGTGCTCCTTCGTCCTTGGTTATCATCAGTCTTCACACTGGGCAGGATGATTGGGGATGTCTTCCCTTTGCTTTTGTCTTCAATACATGGGGGAGAGACCTTTGGGATCAGCGCGCTGTTTACCTGAAACGCAGTCACTCGCGTTTTTGAGGCTATTGAAATATTCCGTTTGACCCGAAAGTAAACACATACTCAGCCCCTCCTCCAGCATGTGTTGGAGTCCCGAAAAGAAATTTCGAAGTCGAAGGGAATGCCACTGCCCCATTGTGCCCCGCTCTGCTGTCAATAAATTTCAGCCTGTTTGCGGCACTTGCTCAAAGAAATATCCTCTGACTCCTCACTCCTGACTCCTGCTCGTCTCCGTTAATCACTGTTTTCATTATTTTCTGGGCAGCTTTTGCTGATTCGCACAATCGGAAGCGATTATCACGCCGGTGAATGTCTGTCGGGTGTGTGTGGGTGTACCCCCAGAGTGCAATTAGCAGGGGGGAAACTATAAAATTTCAGTGTTTGTCTTGGCAGATACTTTCGCCCAGATACGACCGGGATGCGGTTAATGGTACGCCATTGGGCCATATACTCGCATGTGCGTCGAGAAAACAAAGGCAGGCAACCCCCTCTCCAAACCACATGGCGGGCAATTTCTGTGTACGCATAATTGGCGCTTGGTGGCTGCTCCACCACTGCCAATGCCCCAGCCAGAGACAGAGAGACAGAGAGCTTCCCAAGCAAATAATTATATTTTCTAGCATTTCTTTGATTTAGATTTCTCACAGCGCATCAAACTGGGAGGCCCGCATCAGGCCATGCAGATTGGGTTGATAGAACTCTTCGATTACCGCCTGGGTCATGAGGTGCAGCTTGTCGTTCAGCTCCAGCCACTCCTTCTCCTCGGGCAGGCCGCAGAGCTCGGAGCAGTAGCGCAGCTTGTGGTCGCGGCTGGTGCTCCACAGGCTGACCACAAAGCCGTTGGTGAAGGTGAACTTGATCATCTGTTCGCCGGGTATCATGGGCAGGCGGCTCTTGCGATCCGCGTAGGCAGTGTCCAGGCCCTTGGTCAGATCCCGCACGTGAACCACCTCAAAGTCGCCGTCGAGAATGGACTTGGGATAGGTGCCCGGCTGTTCCTCCTCAAAGTTGCGCAGTCGCTCGAAGATGGTCTCGATCAGATCCGGATCCCCGCAGATGTAGTGCGAGGAGATGGCCGCATGGTAGCCATAAGTGTCGTAGATCTCGCGCAGCTTCTCGATGATCGTCAGGTTGCGGGTGCTGCGCAGGTGGCAGGCCATCGTGGCCAGCTGTGTGGCCGCCGCAATGCCATCCTTGTCCGCCACATTCATGCCGAACATGAAGCCCAGCGACTCCTCGAAGGCGAACAGCACCGTTCGGCCGGCGGCCTGCAGCTCCAGCGCCTTGTTCCCCAACCAATTGAAGCCCGTCAGCGTCTCGACGTGCGTGAACCCCTCTGCCCGTGCAATGGCACCCACAATCCTCGAACTGACCGTGCTCGAGAGCATCACGCAGTTGCTGACGTCCGGCTTGGACGTGCGCGTCCTGTAGCTCTCCAGGGCCCACCAGGCGAGCAGGGCGCCCAGCTCGTTGCCCGTGAATATCTTCCAGCGACCCTTGGCATCCAGCTCGGCAGCGGCCAGGCGATCCGCATCCGGATCGTTGGCCAGTATCACGGTGCAGTGCTCCGCCTCGGCCTTCTTGATGGCCATCAGCAGCGCCTCCCTGCCCTCTGCCAGAGGTCAACCGATTACAGAGATTAAACAAGCTAATGGAACGGACTGTGAGTGCTCACCTTCCGGATTGGGATAGACGAGGGTGTGGAACTCCGGATCGGGATCCTTCTGCTCTGGCACGGGTATGAGCGGCTTGAGGCGCGCCTGGTAGAAGGCCTCCCGCATGAAGGAGTAGCCCACGCCGTGCATCGGCGTGTAGATGAACCGCAGCTGGCTGCACTCGTTTGTGTCCAGGTGGACGGGCGGCAGCAGCTTACGCAGCGTGTCATAGTACACAGGATAGATCTGGCGGTAGGGATCCTCGAGCAGCGGATTGCCCGTCAGAATGGAGAGATCCCAGGAGGAGGGTTTCGGCTCCAGGTTGGCCATAATCGCCTCAAAGATCTTCGTGTCGCTGGGTGGCAGTATCTGTGCCCCATTGGCGGCATACACCTTGAAGCCGTTGTCCTCCTTCGGGTTGTGCGACGCCGTCACCACAATGCCCGCCAGGCACTTGAGTGCCGCAATGGCAAAGGGTATAAACGGTGTCGGTGTCATGCGATTGAACAGATACACTTTATAGTTGTTGTTGAGGAACACCGCCGATGTGAGCTGCGCGAATCGCTTGCTGTTGTATCGCCCATCGTAGCCGATGACCACGCCCTGAGTCTCCCGCTTCTGGATGCTCGGATAACTGTCGCTGAGGTAGGCGGCCAGTCCTTGGGCGGTTTCTATAATCACCAGATCGTTGATGGAGTCAAAACCCGCCCGCATGCTGCCCCTCAGCCCGCCCGGGCCGAAGGGTATGCGATTGCAGAGACGAACGCGCAGCGCCTGCCAGTCCTGGTCGCGCACAGCGTCCAGCACTTGATCGAGCGTCGCCTCGTTGCGGTCCCAGGACACCCAGTTCTTGATCTGCCTGTCGAGATCCTCCTGGCCGGACAGCTCCAGCGATTTGAGCACCTCGGCGGGCGTCTGGTGTGCCTTCTTGCTGGACATTTTCAACTAAAAGACCAAAACGATGTGACGGAAATTTTGTTGCTTATATTTTGTACTGTCTGACTGTGTGACTTGTAGCCCCTGACCTACCCAGGACCAGGATTTGCATGCCTGCCTGTACGAACGATTGAAAATTGATGCCCAAACTCATTGCGATTTACGAGCCCCCAGAGGGAGAGCAGAGACCAGAGACCAGAGACCAGGGACCAGGGACCATCCTTTGGCTAAGCTCAACCATCAACCGCAAATTGATCCATTGGCAATTTGATTTGGCCTGACCACTGGATTTATAGCCCCTAGAAGTCGTCAGGGGAAAAAGGGAAAGTTTAGGATGAGCGACAAAGACAGAGGAGGAGGCAGCACAAATTTGTATATAAATTCATATATGGATTATATCTCGCTCACTCTGCCAGTGCCGCTGTCACGCTGTCACTGCTCTTGCCCCTTTCTTTGCAGCAGCATTAACATGATTTCAATTTGTCATCAATTATGCAAAGCGAGTCTAGGAACGGAAACCCCCCACCCAACCATTCAAACTCTCCTTTCATGTATCCACATTTCGGTACTGCGAATCCTTTATGCCCCTGCATGGTGTGGGTAATTTGGCAAACGGTAATTGGGTTACACACATGCAGCATGCAACATTTATCAGACGGTGTGTGGGGCAGACAGCATCTTCCCTCCATTCATTGTCGGACTCTGACTCTGACTCTGACTCTGGCATTGCTCCGCCATGTGCCCTCATGTCAATTGCATTCTAAACATTCAACGGCAGTGCTTTTAGAGGACAGGCTGAACAGAGCAGCAGCCTCATCGGCATGCAATGGCAATCCCCGTAGTGGCAGCATTAGGAACTCACACACACAGACACACACACGCAGATTGGAAATGCATTTCGCGTCAAATTGTCAGAGTGTTAATTAAAAATGGACACTTGAATAGGCCAGAAGGCAGGAGGAGAGCACTCACGGGCCAACACTTGCAGTTGCAGTTGCCTTCACGGCAGTTGTGGTAACTCTGGACCACCCTCCGCACTCATTCTACAGAGAGAAGCTGTTTTGGCGATGGAACCAAATGCAGGTCCTAGGAAAGCCTTCAGAAATTACAAACTTAAATGGAGAAAGCACCCCAAACAATGTTTTAATCCGAAAAGATCAAACAAAGTGATGGAAACTTATAAAATCTAGACTTTGATATGTCCGACAGTTCCCACGCCGCTCCCATTCATATATTTCACTCCCAAATCCATGCACAAGTATCATAAAGCAAAGATCAATATTAATGTGAACTCACTTGGAATTATGTATTATGAGTACGAGTTTAATCGGAGCCAATCTTCAGCTTGATTTATTGGCAATGGTTTTCTTTATGTTCCATTTCTGACACGGGATACCCAATGCTCCCCTCCCCAGTGATGGCTTTATCTATTGGATTTGTTTTAAGTGCTTCTTGCCACATTTGCATAGAGAATGGCTTAGGCAATTTACGTACATTCGAAGAGGGAATCACTTCCGCTCCCTTCCTCCTCTGCGGGCACAAATATTGAGTGTTTACGGCCTACGAGTACGGCTCCCCTAGGTAATCCTCCAGCAGCCTCCATTCCACTCGACGTTCTGCCTGAAGTGCAGGCAGCCAGCCATATAATGCGTTTGCATAATTTTAATCCATGGAAACTGCAGGAAACTGCTGTTGTGTGAATTTTTTATGGCACCCGCGAGTGTCCTCTGCGGCATAGGATGTGTGTGTGTCCTGTCCTGCCTGATCTCCTGATTTTCAAGTTGAACAACTAACGCCTATCGAAGCTATTAAAATGCTAATTTACAACCAACGCTTTATGGCAGGCTCTGGGAAGGGGGAAGCTCTGCTCCAAAGGGAAACTTCTGCCATGCCCACACCTTTCCCATTGCCTCTTTTTATCCATCTCGGATTGGCGTTCCATCAGAATTAAAACCAAATCATTCATTTCGTTCGCATTTCAAATTGAAATTGACATTTTGTGCGTGAAATCTAAAAATATTATTTGACACATTTCATTCGCATTTCCTAATGCCAATCAGTGGGACAGTTCGCAGCATTTTCTTATGCCATTCGAAAAGTGGTTTTTAATGTCTAGACCTGACATTTAAGACCCTTTCAGGAGGCAGCAGCTGGTCCCTGACAAATGTGAAATAAATGCAAATCTGCTGAACTTTGATGAATCTAATTTGGTGCGTCAATCCAGGGGATGCAGGGGCAACAAATGGACACAGGACTGGCACTGGCACTGGCACTGGGACTGCGACTCGGAGTGGACCTCATCTGTGTGCGTTTCCTTTGGCTTAATGCCTCCCCCTCACTGTCGACCATTACTCTCCCCCTTGCCCGTGAATAGTTTTCAGCCTGCGACTGCAAAATAAATTTGGTGTAATTTATTTTCGAGAATTTTCACATTTTCATATTTCCCGAGAAATGAAATTTACATCATTTGTTTATTTGTATTGCTCATGTCCTGTCCTGCTGTCCATCCGCCTGCGGTCTGCCCCCATGCTCCTGGGGGAATACAGTAAGATGTGCAAAAAATATAAAAAAAAACCTCGCAAATTTGATTACCACCCAAAAAACCAAAAAAAAAAAAAAAAAGGAAAAAGGAAATATTTTGTGTGTTGTTTGCATATTTTTTGTTGTTGGTGGCTTGCAAAAGTTCCTTTGAAATTAACGCATTATGTTTATGTATTAGATGCAAATAGAAATGGCCAAAGGACCTTCACACATGGCTGGCCAAAGGGTCAGAAATCCAATTTTGAGACAACCCCCCAAACGACAAACAAGAGAACAAACATTTTTATTGCACATCAAATTGTCTTCCCCTGGAGATGGAGCTCCAGCTTCAGCTCTTCTGCCAGCGTCTGCTGTTTTGAGTCTCCCTTCAAGGCTTTAATTGCCAGCATTGATTCCATGTGCAACTCTGCCACAGGGCAATGACAATCAGGTCGTAAGCGGTTTGGCAATCACCATTAGAGTTCAGCATCCTCTATCCACACGAAACGGAGGAATGGGGGAAACTCCACTCCAGACACCTTGTTGCCTAATCATCAGTCGAATGCGATTTCGATGTTCCTCGGCTGCAGAGGTAGGAGCAGAGAGCCAGCAGAGAGCCTGACGCGTGACACGACTGTCAGCGACGCTTCAAAGGGTTGAAGTTGAACCTTTGATGGCACTTCGCTGGCACTTTTCCACGCGAAAATATACCCAAAATTGTGTGCGCTTTTTGCGCATTAATAAAAGAAATAAATCAGTAAGGGATTGCCAAATGTGTGTTTGCGTATAATGGTAAGGCTAGTGCCACGCTACAAGGGTTAGGTTTTCCTAACAGGAGCAGGAGACCCACAGGCCTGACACTATCAAACGTCAAGTGTTTTGCACCAAAGCCAAGTAAATGGCTTCCTGTCAAAGGGGATAACTTTCTCTCTCTCTCTAGCTCGTTCTCTTTGGCTGTCAATTTGTTTTGCATGCGGAATACCAAATGCCAAGACATCAGAGCACAGGTTTTGACTTGATAGATTGATAGATTCCCAAAAGAAACAGAAGCAGAAACAGTCGTTGAAAGGCCTTGCCACCCCACAAACGATCCACTTCCAGACACAATTGTGAAATTGTGAATTTGTGGCTTGGGGTTGGTGGGGGGGGGGGAATCATTGAACTCCAATTATGATTTCGAATTTCGTTTCGTCGCTGCGAGTGCTGTAATTAAGGATTATTGTCATGTCCTGGCCGGCCGGCCAGGGGTGCCAGGCAGTGCCTGTGCCTCTGTGTCCTCCTGCTTTGAGCCGCCGACCTGCGACGACAAAGACCGGCGAGGCGATGTGGCAAAAATATAAAAATTATTGATTATCAGCAGTGGCATCTCAGCGATTTGCAGTGTTTTTTGCTCGATTCGGCTGCGGGATGGGGATCGATCCCCATCATTAAAATCATTGTGCGATATCGACACCTTGGCCAGCACTTTTTTTTCCGCAAACATTGGTCCAGCAGCGGCAGTGGCAGTGGCAGTGGCAGTGGAAAGCAAACGTAATAAATAGCTGCAAAACGGACAAGGGACAAAAAGCGAGATCGTTTCGCTTGTCGCCCAAGTGTTGTCAACAGGTTCTGCGGAATTTTGCGACAGACTGTGGAAAGTACTCAAAAAGGTTCTCTGGGACAGGGCACTCGGAAAGAGACACGCCAGCGACTGGGAGCCAAGAGTCTCTTCAGTCTCCAGTCTCGGCTCTCGGCTACAGGTTCAATGTTATTGTGTTCTGTTGTGCTGTGATGAGCGATCGTTCATCATGCAGGGATGACAAGTGATCAAAAATGCAGCAATATTTTACAGCCAGGCCGGCAGTTTGTTGGCCGTGTTTACAAGTTGATTCGCTGATGGGCAGAGGGGGAACGGCACTCTCTTCACGATGGCACTGTGACACTAGAGAGAAGGTTTACAAATTTATAGAGGGTTTTGGGACTAAGTATTCGATCTTTGGCAACAGATATCTCATGAATCTTCTGCATACACTCTCAGAAAAATGTCATAGTACAATTAATTAATTCATTAAATACACAAAAAAGTGTACAAGTTATATTTTATATTCGTATTGCCAGGGAAGTTTTCGCATCGTGTCACGTCGGCGTGGAATGGGTCTTCTAATGTGTCTCGTTTCCCCTCCCAGCTGCCCATCTCTGTGACACATTTCATGCGCTGAGTGACCGCGGAGGTAGTCAGTCAGTCACCGCTTCCCGCCCCATTGGCAGCCATCGCCAGCAGCTGCTTTCTCCTTAATTGTCCTTATCACTTTGTCATTAGCTTTGGCTTTTGCTTATGCTGGAGAAGTGAGGCTCATAAATATTTATAACCAACTGGCACTGGGCACTGGCACTGGGCATTGGTAGATTTGAGATACTCGAACATTGATTAAATGTTTAACCGGGCAGAGAGCGAGAGCGATGCCGCTGCCGCTGCCGAATATGGCAGGCAGTTCATAAATTAAATCAAAAGGGTAGAAAATCAATTAAAAGTGTCGCCCGAGACTCTTCGACTGCCACTGGCACTGCCACTGGCACTGTCTGTGGCTCTAACTGTTAATGGTTTATGGTTTATAGCCGCTACCAATCCAAGTGTAGAGCTGCTATAAAAGCCAACAATTAAAGTTCATAAATTACAAGTAGAACCAAACAGAAGAAATGGGAGCTACAGCTACAGCTACAGCTACAGACAGGTATTCAGCCTCTGGCTGCAGTCTGCAGCTTGCAACTTCCATGCTGCACGTGCTGCGAATTTTCGCAACGAATTTGGAATTCCATCAGAGCCAAAATCAGTTGCCGTCTTTTGTCAGGCAGGGATCAGCCAAAGATACGAAAAGAAACAAAAAAATTGAGTGGCAACCATTTATGGGCATTGGTTTCCTATTAAAAATTATTACTTAGTCGCCTTCGAAGCTCCGCAAAAGAGCAAATTACGGATTAATGTTACCATTCGCTTTTTGTCGGTCTGTCAACGCAAGCCAACCGCCCCTCCTAGTCCCCTAAACCACTATGCTTTGGCTCGAATCGTGCTCAGCAATCAAATGAAGTCCAAGGAATGTCCCGGAACAAGTTTTCTGCGGCTCCTCCATTCGTTTTGGACCTAAACGTTTTGTGGCTACCAAGCCGTAAAATGAAATAGGTTTAAACACTGGGATTATCCATAAATCAGAGGGAGATTCCATTTGGGATTTGATTCCTTTCTGCATTTGCCATGCAAATTTATGCCCAAAACTTGAATCAGAAGTAGTACGAATCTTGCTAGTACTCTTTCACTCTGTAATTACTTTTCTTGTCATCCAATTACTTTCCTTCTGCGCTCCCAGTGGGCTCTAGGAATTGACTTTCCCAAAAATAAAACACCTGCCTAAATTATTAAGTAATTAACCGAATATCCCCAGGCTCATAATCCTTTTCGTCCAACTTTCTCGTTTGGGCTCTCATTAAAATTAATGATTTCGGGCGGAGGGGCAGGGCGTCTCGCCCTGCATATTAATGGGCCGAGTGTCCGCGGGGATAATAAACCGCTAATAAGAAATTAAAAGACACTTGCTCCAGCCGACAGCCGCTGAAAATGTTTGCTTTCATTTCTGAAAGATTTCCCAGCATCTCCTCGCGCTGCCATAAAAATTAACTAATTGGTAAATGATGGAACCAACTGCGTTCCGTTCCATCTAGGTGCGAACGGGTTGTGGCAAGCGCCAGGAGTGGGAGTGGCATGAATTTGTAAGTAGCCATCGCAATGCGAACGCCTTGGGACTGTTGCCAGGCTGGGCACTGGGTACAGGATACTCGAAAGAAGTGCTCACCAGGGGATTGCCTTAAAGCTGGCAGTTAAAGTCGGATGTGTCCTGCCTGCCGCAGCCTCAATGCAAATTAAATGGACATCCATTTCCAACCACATTTGCCACGGAAAGTGCAACGGAATCGAAACGAAAGCGCAGCCGGTGACGTTAATTAAATACACACAAATTTGGAACATCCCGCGCAGCATTTTGGACAAAGGTGTTTGCACTTTGAAGCTAAAGTGGAGTACAAATAGAGCCATAGAACAACAGTACGAATATCTTTCTCTTTCGGTTTTGAGTTAACACACAAACGATTTAGTCATTTTCTTTGGTTTAAAGTGCACAAAATTCCACACTCAATTATAGTTGAATAACAGAGTATCACTGATTCGTTTCAATCGCCCTTTTTTTGTGCTGCACAACCTGCGAAATGTTGTATTCCCCGAGTGCGTTGCATGGATCCCATGCAGTCAGTCCCTGCGTGGTCGTGTGGCACATTTGTTTATTGTTTTCGCAATTACAATTACAATTTTTATTCTCGTGCTGTTTTTGTTGTTGCATGGGGCAGGGTCTTTGGTGCAAAAATTATCGCCAAGCCCATTTGTGGTAATTATTTAATGTGCACTCCCAGGTGGGGCCCCAAAGCCAGAGCCAGCGCCAGCGCCAGCGCCAGGGCCCAGGTAAAGCAGGAGGTCATGGAATGGCAATGGAATTATTGTTATGCGTGCGATTGCACCGGCCCCCGCCCTGGATCCTGAACACTGTGTCAGTTGTGGCAGGTACTGGGCTGGGGTCCTTTTTGGTCAGCCGCCGCCTGCCTCCTCCTTTGGCTTGGCTGGTTTGGTCAATTACATTTTTGCCCAGCTTGGGATACATTGCAATACGGGGGGATTGGCTTACACATGCGTTCCGTCTGTCTACCAGGGAAATCCTCTGACTGCCCCCAATTCCTGTGTCATAATTAATGCCCTTTAAGTCCCGTGTTCCGGCGCCCCGAGGCGAGGAAAACATTTTGAACTCCTCGTGGACTGCAGCAAGGCCTCCGCCTCAGCACTGACCCCAGCCTGCCCCCCTGCGTGTTTTAATTCAATTTCATGAAGTGTAGTGTACAATTTCCAACTTCCACCCGACTCTCTCCGCCCCAGAGTACTCATAAAGTGTCATCCATCGGTGGGCCGTTTACAATTAGGCGCAACTTTTACCCCTCCCCGCTCCACTCCACTCCACTTTTATTTTTTAAATATTTTGCGTGTAGAACTTTTCGTTGTTGTTTCAGTTTTTGTATTCTTTTGTAGGGAAATATTTATAATTTCCCGTGAGGGCCATTTTCTAAGCAACATCGCAGGGTGTCCCCAAGTTGTTTTTCACCCAATTTGTTGTTGAATTTTAATGCGTATTTATTTCGAGCACTTCAACTAAAAAAACAGCAGTGGGTGGCAGAGGCAGGGGCAGTCCTTCCTGCTTGACCCACATAGGCACAATATTGCGGAAAGTTGTGCGATTGTGGAACACAGGAAATATTATGATACCAGCATATGGTGGTAGAAATGTCTTGGGACAACTTTAAAATTATACAAATTTCAAGCTTAAATACGAGCATTTTATCAGGTCAATAATCAACTTTCAAATGGAACAATAACCATTGGGTTTTTCCTTAAAGTTCAACGATTTACTGAGGGTAAAAAGTGTGAAAATAATTTGAAATGTTGACATTAACATTTTTTATTTTTTAATTCCCATACAAATAAACTTGATAATAAAATAATTAAATGTCCGTTCAATAATATTCATAATAAATAAATGAACAAGATCTTTTTATAGTATTTTTTGTATATTTTTGTTTTAAATCCCATTAAAAGCTTCTAAATAAACCTTTAGCACAACTCTAGCACTCTACCAGGCATCCAATTTAGAGGCAGAGAAAATCTTAATCTTAATAATGTAAAGAACTAAGCTCCCATAATATGCTAAAAAGAGTCGTCAAATGTGAACAAGATTTGTGCATTTATTTAAGAGAGCCAAAGGGTGGATGGGCTCTACGACCCCCGAGACTGGCGTGAGCGAGCGTGTCCCGGTGATAGTTTTGCATAAATACTCGTGGTAGTGTCGGCCAACAAGGCGTGAAAGGGAATGTGAGAAAAGGTTAATTAATTTATGTCGCACATGCCTAATGCCCATTCGGGGACCTGCGCCGTTAGTTTTCAGTCCCATTAATGGACTCATCTCCTGCCTATCCCATTCTACTGTTACTCCTGGAGCTGCCCCCATGATTAGAACTAGGCATGTTTGTCCATTTAAGCCCGTAATTTGTGTCGTAAATCACTCCAAAGTCAGCGCCCACGTTTCGCACCTTGGTCCGTGGTCAGAGAGCGATGGAGAGGGGAGTGCGGGGCAGTCCATGGGCACATTGTTTGCCTAATGAGTCTAATTGGGGTTGAAACTGCCCGAATAAGGGGCACACACGGGGCACGCACAACCATAATCATCGCTGTGCTTAAGAACCCTTTTTGCCGCTCTTCAGTTACCCGGCAAAGTGTGTCTTTAGTTGGCCATGATATGTTGCCACAAGGTGTCATCTTGCCCCATCATTAGCGCCATTTGTTTTGGGCTTCCAGCGAGGGATGGGGGGCGTGGGAGGGGCAGCGACCAGTAAAACCGGTTCATTTGCATATCAAAGGCCATAATCAACACCTTGCAAAACAGGATCCAGGAACACACACACACACACACACACACACAGCACACCGCTTGACCATAAAAAGTTGTGAGCGGGCGAGGAGTTGGGGCGTAGCGGTAGCTGTAGATGGACATGCAACCACATTGGCAGCACCATTGACAGGCTCCATTTGCATGTCGAGGCTGCCTCTGCCTGAGCCTGCCCCTCCTTCGAGTGAATGTATGAGAGGGGTGTGGGTATGGGGAGAGGTGTGAAATGAGGAGTTCGCTAGGCATTAGCGTTAATTGGCTTCACGTGTGAGAGTTACGGAACGTGGAACGTGTTCGCTCTTCTCTTCTGGCAGGGTAAAAGTTCACACGGAACTGCTTTTAAATCTGCGTATATAATGGAAATTATAGGAAAGGATTTTCTCGTGGAACAACTATCCGTATCTATCCACACAGGAGACGCCCCCTGCCACCGGACAGGACGCTGCTCCTCTGCTTGCCCACAAAACCAGAAACAGTTTGGAATTGGAACAGGCTTGGCCCCCAGAACGCCCCAGCCATCCCCTCCCCAAACGGTTTGCACCAACTGGACGAAGCGAAAATCCGGCATCTGCGCAGTGGAGGACAACGTCTAACACTCAAGCTGGAACCCCAAACGATTCAGGGCGGAGTCATCGTGGCATTGGCGGGCACCTCTTGCCACACCGAGTGTGTCTTGTGTGTGTCGGGGATTTAGGTGCAAACACAGGCGCACATGCTTACACTCTTATTCCCTCTATGACATGCCCATCCCCCACACGAGGGTGGTGGAGGGAGCGGCATAGGGATAGGGAGACGCCCTGAGACCACCCCAGTCCATCAGCGGCAATCTGTTAAATATTTTAATGGCTAACAAAAGCATTTTTCGCAACGAATTTATGTTGATACTCGCCAACGGAACAACCAGAGTAAATATTTGTTCGAGCTGCCACTGCTTTAAATGACTCGTTGAAAAAAATGCACAGATTTGTACTGGCGGGGAGGTTATTGGGAGGATTACGTAGGGAAAACCCCATATCTGTGATGGAGAGTTCTGAGAAAAAGTGTCACTGTTAATAGATATACGAAAATTTGGGTTGCCTAATCTACTGGTAAAAGTTTTAAAATAAATAAAATATCCATTGAATATTTTTTAGAACTTTTGCACAATTTCTAGATAAATGTTTGAAATGGAAACAAATTCCTGTTGGCATTTTAGTTGTTGAATGAAGAAAGCAAGCAATATCTTTATCGGAATTTGATTCCTAAAAGTTTTATTTTCTTTTCCAATTATTTTAATGCCTTAAGCCTTTAAAGCCTCAACATAATGCAACACAAAAATGCCCAACGAAGTCTGAAATATAATAAGAAAACATGTACAAATGTATCTACATATTTAAGCCTTTGAAAACTGCCGTTTCTGTGGTATCCACGCAGCTCAACCTAAGCCTTATGCTGCCTCTTAAGCAAGCTTTACAGATTTCTTTAACTTTTATTAGGCCATCAACATTTGCTGGGTCTTTGCCAAAGACTTTATGTAGTTATTCCTGGAATACTTAGATAAGGCGACAGTGAATGAAATTGCAGGGACTGGGGGGCATAACATAACCAGTATCTGCCGAGAAAACTTTTAAGCACTGCGAGAGAACACAACGATTATTGGCCAGGCTCCATTCTTTTTTACGATTGCCATCCTGTGGCTCTCATATGTATGTTCCCCCTGATTCTGGTTGATTGTGGGTAATTGTCATATAATAAAAGTTGGGCATGTTGTCCTGTTTCACCCTTGTGGCAGATGTGACACATGCTCCGGGTCTCCTGGCAACTACATATACTCTTATTTGAGTCAGCAGATTTTTCAAAATGTATTTAATTCTTGGCTCATTGTGAGGCTGGTGTCACATGTTTATCTACCCTTTCGGTCTCCATCCCCTCCCACACACACACTACCGTGTATATAATTATGGGGATGATGCTCTTAACCCACTCGTAAATTATATGTGATCCCTATAGCTAATATGTAATTTATGTGCTGACCGCAAATAAACCAAACCAGCAACAAATAACGCACACAAAAAAAGGACACAACTTTAGCCACACAAAACAAATGTCCCTGGATTTTGTGTCCATTAGCCTCTGGCTGGCGGTCACCTCTGGCCAGTAGCAAACGAACGGACGTAGAACCCGCATCAAGGGTCCTTTTTTTGGTTGCAATCTAATTAGAATGGCCTCTGGGCGAACTCCATCTCTAGGTATATTTTTGTACAAGTTTAAAGTCTCACTTTAAATAATCCATTAGCAAATGCCTCCACAGAAGCAATGCCCCGCACCCGCAGAGGACTAGGGAAGCTTAAAAGCTAAAACCTGTTGAGTTACAACTCAATTCCCTGAACACTTGGCTAACTAAAGAGCCGAAAGGCAAAGCCAAGACTCGTGTCCACCCCCACAACCCCTTCAATGCGAATTCACATTCACTTTGTCTGTGCATCTTGGCACAGATTATGGGCTGCTTTGAATAACAATCGATGGCGCGGCGACATTGAATGAAGGATGGCTGGGAAAGGGAGAACCGAATGGAGACAGGCGGCACTCCACCATTGTCTTGGTGGCCTGGTCCTGGTCCCGTGTCCCTGCTCTGGCATTTTATTACCGTCTGGAGTGCGGCTGCATTTTACCCTCAGCATTTCCTCAGCTGAAAGCTTTTCTTTTCATTCTCTTTTCTTTTTTGTGTGATGTGAAAGAGCTATAAATGGTTTTTGTCATTCCTACTATCGATGGCAAAGTGAATTTTTACGAGGGAAATATGCAATGACTAGAACAGAGATTTCAACCCACACAATATAAATGGGTGACCGCGTATCATCATCATCATCATCATCAGCATCAGCATCGTCGATTCTAGCTCGTGTTTGATTGATGAAGTTATTTAATCGGAGCTTGTTCGGGAGACTGGGTCAATGAATTCCAATTCCCATTAAATTCATTCCGATTGTGCATACAAATGAGATGCCAGAGCTTCGCACAGGTGACATAATCAACTGGTAGAGTTGGAAGTGTATAAATATTACATTGAATGTTTGCTAAACTAAAATTAAAGTTTCATAAAGTGCTCACAGCACTTCAATTAGCCCATTATAAAGCACATAAAACTCAACCTTGCTCATCGCCTAATGGCTTATGATCTCTAAAGTCTTTGACAATGCGAATTCTCAAGTTGTTTGTCGAGTTCTAAGGCCAGAAAACCAGAAAACAGAAACTTTAACTAGGAACAAAATAACGCAGAACCACGAGCCACTGAGTCATCATTGAGTGTATGAGTACGAGTTTATCTGGCATCTGAATACAATTGAATTATAATTGCTCCACCCCTCTGGCAACCCACTGTCGAAGGCAGGCAAATTTGTACTTCATTAAAATCGTTGTACACGCTTGAAAAGGGTATAGGGATTTGGATTGGATGTTTGCCATGCAAATGGGGAAGAAAATCAGAGAAAATAAAGTAGATTTTCATGTGCACATATTCCAGATCGTGATATTACGAGGATTTACTTTCCATGCCAGGGACAACCAGACGAAGAAAGGACACAGGGCATTAAGCACTTCGGCTTTGTTTCTATTGATTATAATTCAGTGGATTTCCTGGTGCACACGCCGTCTGGACAACAATGTGCAGCGTCTGACACTCTGATAATGATCATAAATAATTCCATTACAATAATTAGTAATGCTAACCTAATGATGCTACAGCTGTTGCCCCACCTGTGGCCAGGTGGTAGAACGGAGAATACCCTAACTGACTTGTTTCTTCCCTGGCAAATATCTCCTCATACCCACAATACGCTCCCCGTGGGTATCCATAAAAAACAAAACCAATGCTGTACACAAAATATCATAAAATCAAACAATGCACAAAACAATCAGGGAGGAGGGTCTGGCCGAGGTGTTCGGCCAGCCAACGAGTTAATCAATGAGGCAATCACAGCCAAGAGATCGCAAATTAACCCCCAGATTGTGACTGGAACCACTGTGCGGGCTGGCTGGCAGGGATAGGATCGGGATAGGGGCCATGGGAGTGGAGTGGCGTGAAGCGGCCAAATACATATGACAAAAGACGAAACAAAACTAACGAATTTGTGGCTCATTATTTGTTCTGGCGCTGCCAAAAAAAAATACAGCAAAAAACACAGCCAAACACTTTATTATAAACGGATCGTGATGAGGGACAAGGTAGAGAAGGGGGGAAGAACAGAGCTTCGCCAGCAGCTCCGGAGCTTACAGCGATCGCTGGAGCATATCTACAGACAGTCGTACAACGGCAGCATCTAACACCAGTCGCAAGTCGCGGAGTGGGCGCCGATCTCGTCGAGAAGAACTCCAGAAGCAAAAAAACTACAACTACAACCTCACCTTAGGTGATTTTACAAGATGTTCAGCCGTCAACAGCTAATGGTAATTGTGATCAATGAGTAGCCACCCACACAGTCCACCAATCTCCCCTGTGCATAGATTTATTTTGAATAATTTTGGCGCTATAAATTTCAACTTTGGCATTGGCTTAAGTGGGAAGGTGTTCTTAATAATCGGATTCATCGGCTCCAAGAACTCTTCTAGACCACTCCAAATAATAATCTTCCAATATTTTATATTCCCTTAAATATTTCCATTGCCTTTTTCCAGCTAATCTGCTTAGGACTGGGCGTCCTTGGCCTTGGTCTTTGCCTGCCCATTGAGGAGTCTGCGGACATCAAGGAGGATGTCATCAGCATAGACAATCAGACGCAAAAGGTGATACGCGTGCATCCGCAGGAGCTGCCCTCGAAGAAGGATCACACTGGAGTCAACATGAACTCGGCCCTGTTCCAGATCCAGACCCTGCGGCCAGTTACGAGCAGCAGCGAAAAGAAGTACGTGGACTCGAAGCAGATGCGAATGCGGAAACGTCGCCCCAGGCCGGCCACTGACGGTGAAGACTCGTCGCAGCCCATCCAAGCCTTGAAACAAAAAGAACTAAAAGCCTTTCCCAAGCAGAAAACGAAGCAACAGAAGCAACTAAAGTTCATCCCAGCCCAAACAGACGCTGAGGGGTATCTGAATGGGGACAATATGCTGGACATGGGGCTGCAGGTGAGCCACAGCCACCTGCTGCCCGTGCAGATGACGCCCGGCCCCTATCCCATCTACTATGTGGTGTCCAAGACCAACGGCCGCTTCGGCAAGTTCCCCATCAAGGCCTTCGGCTCGCCGGCCGAGTTCTCCAAGTATCTGATCAAAAGCAAGGCGGAGCCCATTAGCCGACACCAGCGCTTCGAGGGCTACGTCCGGCGCTGATCTTTTGTGATCTTTTTTGCTTAGTTAAATTATAAATGATGTACCTATAAATTATTACCCCAAAACGTAATCATAAATGTAAACCTAATCGTAATTGTATTCGGATTGCTAATTGCCGCAATAAACTTAATTGTGCCTAAACTTAAACAAGAAATCCGTTTTGGATCCGTTTAAAAAGCGGCCCATGAGTCACGAGCCTAAAACTGAGTCCCCCCTACTCTTAATTGCTTGATGATTCGCTTCATTGGGGGTTTTCTTCTACCCTGTAAACGTGCGAAGAGTATTCCTTCGGAGGGATTCTTGTTTTTCAAAAATCTAATTTCTAGTATTATTCCTCTCATTGTCGCGCTGCATGTTCCCATATAAATGATCTTTCTGCTATTTAGGGCTGCGAATAAGTTCGACTAACGGGTATGTTATGGTCGTTAGACGCTACGCCACATAAATACATCATTGCTGCTTGTTGTTTGCTTCTCGCTCTGGTAATTACATGGAATTTCGTCTCTGGGCTTCACCTCTGCCACATCTTCATCTCTGACTGCGGCTTTTTTTTGTTTTCTTAACTGTTTTGCTTGCTGTTTGCTTGGCCTTGTCATATGCTAATTTGGCAGCGAATCCAATCGCGTAGTGTCGCGTATAATTAAGCCTCACATACTCATAACTATTCTCTCCGCATTTACACACAAACAGACTTACAGCCAGTCGACACTGAAGGCGCAGATACATAGATACATTTGATTTATGGTGGTGTGCCGCTTTTCGGCTGCTTTCTGCGCTTTCTGCGCTTTCTGCGAATATGTTTCCAAGTGTCGTTTGCCTTTTGTCTCTGCTGCTTTCTTTGTGTGAGAACTTTCTCCCGAGCATCCAAAAATATACAAGCAGCTTAAGAAATGTTCTAGGTCTGAGAATATATTAATAACTGGAATCTGGAGTCTGGAATCGATTTGTGGTTTTGTTGTTGTTAATAAATGAACACTCATAATTAGCAGCTTACTTGGGGTGCCTCCCCATCAGAATCTATGCATCCATCCATCTATCTATGTATGTATCTGTCAGATGCGAGTAATTTCCGCACGAGTCCACAAATCAAAAGTAATAATTGCAATTTTTATGGCACATTCTCGCACTCGTATGTGGCCCTGGCAGAGGGGTTGCCCTTTGTCTTTAAGCCTGGTTAATCAACCTGGCCACAGTCTTCTTCTGCCCCTCCCCCTGCTGCTGCTCTCCCACCGCTGACTGCATTTCCCATTACTTTTGCTCATTTCGTATCCGTCGAATGTGTAATGAACTTGTGGGCTTGTGGGGAACGTCGTCGTGGAGCAAAGTGTGATATCGAAATTTCCCAAAGGATTCGACGCCATATTTTTCGCCAGAGCCACGAAAAAGATTCCTTCCTCAGTTGCGTGTCTCTACCTCGCCCTCAACCCTCTGCTCTGCCCCACCCAGCCACTGTGTACGTGTAAAATTCAGTGCGAAAAAAGGAGGAAAACATCGGAAAGGAAATCTTGCAACTAGAAAAGTTGTACATCTTGGCCCGGGTCTCGTATAATCAAGCGTAAAAATGCGAAATTAATCAACTTCAGCAGCCACGTTCTCAAGTTAACAACGCACAAGGAATTGAATTAAAACTTTTTTCCCCATTTTCACCCCTTTTTCCAGATTCGTCAGATTCGTCCCCCTGCGCGGGCAGAGCAGAGAGCTCTGGTCTGGGTTATTCAATTATGTATTTGCGCTTGTCCTGCAGTAAAAATTACATTCCGCAGGACAAGTCAACAGAATTATGAACACGCCTGGGCAGTAAAAAGTAAATAAAAGCTACGGCTCCAGCTCCAACAAAAAAATACGAAGAAAGTAAAAACAGGAAAAAACGAAGAAGGGAAATTGTCACTTTTAAAGCCGATGCATTAGGCACCCTTACGGATTGTTATCCATTGTTTATTGTTAATAAGATTTAGGATTTAAACAAGAAAAAGGTTAGTTATTGACTTTACAATTGGGGGGTTTACTGACAGTTATGGTTATGGATATCCTTCATATCCTTCATATCATTTGCATTTCAAAACCTTTTCCGAAACTAACATACCCTTTTTCAGGTGGTAGAACAATATTTTCCAAACTTTTCTCGGCGACAGAAGTTGATTTTTTTTCTGGTCCCTTGGACTGGTTTTTTTTTCTGTTTTTTGTTTTGCTGCTTGAATTTCTTTTCTGCGGTAATTGCAACGTCTCTCGCTGTCCTGGGGGAAATGTGAAACAATAAATGAAAATAAATGAATTTTTGTTAGCCCAATGGCCACAGAGACCCCTTCCACAACTTGCCCAACCTCAGCCAATCGCCGGCGGGCAAATAAAAGTAAAAAATTTCATTAATTTCCAGCCCATGTCCAGGACATGGCAGGGGCCCAAAACTTAGCGGCTTCCATGTCCTTGATAGCATAACTTTATTTGGCTGAAACGCTTTCCGCCATTTCGATTGAGATGTCAGGCATTTCCAATGGCATTTCATGCCTTGGCCAGCCGCTCCAGGGATCCCTGGCTCCAGCAGCAATAGCAGTCGAAAGCCATTTGATCAAAAATTAATGTGTAGTTTGGAACATTCTGTGACATTATACGCGTGTCAGACGGTTTAAAGGGTTACAAATTGGGTAGCCAACGACCAGGACAGTGCTGAGGGAAGGATGATGATGCTGCTGGATGGAAGAAAGTGCCAAGAAAATTGTGTGCACAGTGGTACACACGACACTTTTACACAAAATATCAAATGGAAGAGCATTTCCCTAAGATGCTGCTTTAAAAATGAAGTGACATGTAACTCACCCCAAGACATCATTATTAAAGTCTTTGCCTAAACCTTATAGATCCGTTATTTTTAGTGATTTGTATTCAAATTCGGTTATTCACCACTCCAATCCACTGTGCATTAGACGGCATAGGCATCGCCAGTTCTTTGGGCCATAAAAAGAGCTGCCCTCATGTCCTCGAGACTTTGTTACTGACAGTCGCAGCCACAGCCACCAGCCACAGTGGCAGGGGCAGAAACTTTGCGTCAGGGCCGCCAAAAAAAAAAAGAGACAGAAACAAAAAAGGTGACCCCGTAGCCTGCCTGAAGAGCTCAAGGAGGCACAGGACTGTGCCGGACGAGAACGACGCTGCTTAAATATTAATGCCCCGAGAGTCTGTGGGGCAGGCCATGAATAAATTTTTGGCTATGAATTTTCAATAGCTCTTGCTCTCTCTCTCTCCTCCCAGGCCATCCCCCGACTGAAAAGTGTTTTGTAATTTGTTGCAGAACTTTAAGAGTGTCAACCATTTGGTGGAGCGAGAGCTGGTCGCTCCTGCTTTAGGTGTCAGGTGAGTCACCGCAGAAACCGCAACCAGCATCGGGTGTAGTGTTCATTTCGATTCGAGTCTCACTTCCACTTCCGTTTGGATGACCCCGATCCGATGCCACCCAGGCCACTCCCAAACGCGTGGGAACACTTTACGAGCAGTCGATGGGCGGTCACGGCTACGTGCGTATGGCGCCAATTGCCAAATGACCGCAAAAGTTCGACGGTGGCCAGAGATGGCCCCCAATAACTGACATTCGAACGGTCCTCTGTCCCCGGGTTTGAGGACTTAATCAAAAGCAAAACTCCAACCGGAAGTGCTGGGACTACCCGGCACCACAATTCCCATAGCCCATACCCCATTTTCCTGCCCGTCCCCCTTGATCGGACTGACATTGCCCACTGATTTTATTTGGCCATACGGAAGGACTTTATGAAGGTTTTATTTGATTTTTATGCCTGCCGCTATTTCCATTCCATTTCTGTAATTGAATTGTCATTGTCCTGGGGCGAACCGCCACCGCCACCGCTGCTGGTTGGTTGTGGTCCTGGTTGGCTGGTCAGCCCGGCGGTTGTCCTTCCATCCGTCCACCCGTTCGTTCCACACATGTCCGAGGATGTCAAAAATGGTTTTGCGCTTGATTGGCGTTCGGCACTGGCCAAACACCCAAAGGTATACAAAGTGACGGACACAGGACATCGCACGTTCTGGACTAAAAAGGGTTGCGGTCACAAAAGTTTCGCCCCAAGGCCATGGAAATGAAAGTTAGAAGTGTCCATTCATTGGCAAATTGGCGCAATTGATGTGGGGGAACGGGACTGACATGGGTGGGGTGAGGTGGAAGGGAACGGGCTCCTTGGGTGATGTGCTAAATTGTCGCAACATGAAAGTGAGCAAATAAAAGTGACACGGGAAACTTGCAATGGAAATGGCAAGCGGCAAAAGCAATTTCAGGCTTACGTTGGAGCTGGGGGGAAAGTGATTTCCAATTTCTAGCAAGGTTTTGGATAAAGTTTCCTCCTATAAATGTATCTATAAATATGTGTGTACATGGATAGATTGTTAGCTAGTGAGACGGACAGGTGGTAAGACATGATACATATCGGTATTTAAAACGCTATCGGTATAAGAAGATACAATAAAAATAAAATGGAGATGGAGCAAAACCTCAGAGACACTTATCAGATAGATTCAAACAAATTATTCTTTATTTATAATTTGATGTATTCAAAGACAGACAGACATTTCGATGGGTAGATACGCAGCAGCATCGAATCTAGTCATAGACTTAATGATGGATAAAAAGTGGCAGTTGTATTTACTCAATGCGCACTAAGAATGGATAAACAAAAAACAATTTATGTATGAATTAACTCTGAGTTAAAGAGAGAAATTAATAAATACGCAGATGGTAGCTACGTGTGGCGTAAACGATAAGAAATATCAATCCAAATATGTACATCGATGGATACAAAATGTTAGTCATTGGTATGTAAATATTTTGTGTACGAATTTGAATTAAAGTATACCATAAGCTACGATTTTTAATGACTGATTTTAGACAGATTACAGATTAGTCTCATATAATAGATTAAAGTAAAAAATAAATCAAGTAAGAGATAAACTATTGCTATTGCTCCCTCGCTGTATTTAATTTTAAATATTCTCTGTAGATCCCAAATAACTGAAATATATTCCTATAAAAAAGACACCTCCCGATGGATATTCTTACTTCCCCTTCCCCTTGTACATATGTACATATATCATTTCCATTTTGCTATCATCCTCGCCTGCTGGGATCATCCTCATCCACCTGTTCAAATATGCGAATTCTCTTCGCTTTTTGCACACTCTTTGATGCCCA
Organism: Drosophila guanche; assembly: GCF_900245975.1. Classification (NCBI taxonomy): domain Eukaryota; kingdom Metazoa; phylum Arthropoda; class Insecta; order Diptera; family Drosophilidae; genus Drosophila; species Drosophila guanche. The sequence continues at coordinate 14,442,427 of NW_022995743.1, read as the reverse complement.
TTTGGAGGACAATTTGAGCAGTTTTCATATTTAAAATTCCCTAAATGGTGCTACGTGAGATAATAATCGTTACCTTTAATGGGATGGCAGGGCCTGGCCCCTGCGCCCGCACATACAGATATTTCACATGCAAGATACTTTCAGCACTGAGCAATTTTCGCTGCATAAAAGTACACCCACACCCACACATCCGGAATCCACACCCCGAAAGCGAGGAGATAAATTTTAAAGAAAAGGGTTTTCCCTTTCGTTGAGTTGGCAAGAAAAGTTGGCAACAACCCCATGCTCCGTGCATCGTTAAACTTCCGCCGGAAGTGCCATTAGCTGGGAAAGGCGAAGGGGATGTGGGGAAAGGGTATCGGTGGAATACAATCCTCGCAAATCGGCAATTGGCAAACATAATGGCATAATCGAATGATAATTTAATAAGGCCCAAACGGTGACGTCAACATTTGAATTGTGGCCATTTAATTGAATCCTCGCCTCCGCCGCCATGCTCCATTTCCTGCCCCGACAATGGTCCATGAGTAAGATGTTGCACGGATAAAGGTGGGGCATGTGTTATTCATATCGATGTGTGTGCATAATCAGAATGAATGTTCATCCAGGGAATTGCAGAGTTCCAAGTGAACTCCAACAGAGAGTAAGAGGTGGACCAGGACATGGCTTTCACTGACAACCAACCCAAACACTCAGCAAAGTCTGCTCCTGCTGCTGCTGTTACTGGTCCTCCTTCACCCCATTGTGTACCACAGCAACAACTCTGTCCAGCTCGATTCAATTTGCATGCACTCATGAATAATTCCCCCAAATGCTAGCTGCAGGGTGCGGGAAAGAAACCCAAGAAACCAAATAATTCTAATGGACTTTGGCTAAAATATTTATGCAGCAACAACATCTACATATGAGACCAATGCATGCCATAAGAATAAATATGAAAAGGGGGCGGGAGGAGAAAGTCTTGCAGTACATGCGGAATAAATGAGCTGCAATAAAAACCACATCAAATTTGCTTCAGGGGTTCAGGGAAATTCACTCTCATAAATCCCTGGACACTATGATAGATATGAATAAGCCGAACTAGAAAAAAGATCTGTAAGTAGTTTTTACACCCCGCAGATAGAAAGAAACTGTAAAATAATCTCACCGTTTCATCCATAATTCTCAGTCCAATGTTCCATGCTCTCTTTCTGTACTTTTCCTAATTGCTCTCATTTTGGCTGGAAGTTTGATTTTCCTCTTCACATATTCTTATTTCAGTAGGTTGATGGAGTTGGAAAGGGACAACACTTCACGCCTTTATACACTTTTTCCACGCACTTACACACACGCACACACATTGAGAGGCATCACATGATCGAACAGAAAACAAAAGTGAGACATTTCATGCTCTCGGGGCTTCTCCCATTTTTCACATAAAAAAAATTGATAAATCCATTAAATTAATACACTTGAGACACTTTTTTCAATGCACTTTCACATATTTCTGTAGAGATGGTCTGCAAACTGCCTTTTCTATGCTATTTTGAGGCGCGGTTTGCCCACGAACTTGATCACACTTTATTTTGCAGGTTAACATCAATTTCGGGATATATTTAGTGTTAAATCGCTTCTTCACTTCACTGCACCGTACTTGGACACTTTTTTTCCTACAATTTTAGGCCATTTGTTGGATTTTCACGGCCTGAAACACTGAACTGTCTTGGAAACTCATGTTTGGACCGAATGAGAAAATAAATAGGCTGAGAGCGGCTCAGTGCTCGCTATTTCCAATGATTCCATGCTCTCCTTCTACTCCTCTCTGTAATTGCTCTCTTTTTTTTTTCTGGAAGTTTGAATTTTGCTCTGCAGTTATTCTTCATATATGTACTTATGTATGTAGTAGATTGATGTAGAAGGAAAGGGACACACGCACTGACACGCACGTACACACATTGCAAGGCATCACGTGATTAAAAGAAACAAAAATTGAGACATCTCATGCCCACATGGGAGACTTGTTGCTCTGCAAATTTTGCACATGATAGGTAAATTCATACAACTTCATTTGCAAAAAATAAATTTATTTCACTGCACTTGCACATATTTCAGTAGATTTGATCTCTGCATCACTCACTTTCTTTGGCACTTCAGCAACAATATGGGATATATTTCATGTTAGTTCACTTCTTCACTTCACTGCACAGCACCTGGACACTTTCTTACGTATGATTTTTGGCCATTTCTCGGATTTTCACGTACTATAACGCGGAAACGCACACTTAGACCGGTGGAAAAAATAAATCTGCGTAGAGCGGCTCTCAATGCAAATTTTCCATGCTCTCCTTCTGTTCCTCTTCCTAATTGCTCTCACATTCTTGTTGGAAATGTGCAATTGTTTTTGCAACTGTTTCTCTCTCTCTCTCTCTCTTACATAGAAGGGTGATCGAACTGATACTTGCTGGTGTGAGTGTAACGGTGGTGGAGGTTAAGACGGCTCTCTCATCGATGCGCTCTTTTTGCTCTTCTTCCTTATTGCTTTCTTATTGAAATTTGACAGTTGTCTTTTTTCTCGCAATGGAATTTTGGTGCTCTTCTCCTCATCGAAAGTTTTTGGTGATGGCCGCCTGTTGTCGGGTTTGATTTAGTTTTCCTGGATATTTCTGACTGATAGCTACATTCGGGAACGTTAATTTTAAGCATACAACAATCAATACCAAAATTCCTGAGCAAGTGTTTTGTGTTATCTGCAGAGAATATTTTTCTTCCAATGTCTTTAAATTAAGAACTAAATAACCATCAGATATCGACATACATAAATACATTTCTACAAATGCAAATATACATATGTATGTATCTGCCTACATACTACATAAATATATGCAAATATTTACAATATATGATTCATGGCCAAAATGAAGGGAATGCCACAAGGAGGATGGGCCTGACACGCATTGTCAAATGTGGCTGTTTCCTTAATATCTTGGCAAATACGAGTATCCAAATGTGCTTGTGGCTAGCCGCACAGCCACAATCCGGACCCTCAAAATTGGCTAACTCTGACCTGAGACGACCCCCAAACCAGACCAGACCGAACCGAACCGAACGCCGAGGAACTGAAGCGAAGTGAGATGCTCGACTTGCTGTCCTGTCCTGCGTATTAAAAATAATATGCAAAGTGCGGGGACCTGTTGAGATTTTCACAATTCCCCGAACAAATAACATATTCACATATTGTTGTGGCCCCTGCTCCCCAATGACTGGCTGGCTGGCTGGCTGTCTATCTGTCTGTCCTGGCCCTGGGTCTGGGTCTGCCTGTGCTGTGCGGTGTGTCCTGGCTGGTCCTGCCTCCTTTTGTTTGTGTGGTTTTTTCCCCTGTTTGTGTTTTTTTTTTGGGCGGGTGGGAGGCAGGGTCTGCTTATGATTTATCATCGCCGACGCCAAAGTTATTTCTTCAAGATTAAAACGAGGAGCGATGCTTTCAACTGACACTCTCCGCAAAGGACTCCTTTCCTGCCATCTCTCTGTACTCCTCGTTCATTTACCTAATGTGACAACTTTAATTTGGTTCCAGCGCAGAGAAATTGCGCTAAGTGGCTTTCATATTTAAGATGAGATGTGCCACGGATGTGGGTTTTGGGAGATACTCTACTCACATGAGCAAACATCACTCGAATGCTCGAAGTAAAGTTTTCCGCGCTGCAAAATTGTAGTTTTAGCCAATTCAAACAGAAACTTTGCCAGCACAGGCTCCCTCCTCTAATCCCCATCGGACATGGACTGGGTGGAAAGTTTTTGGGCTGCCAAAGTTCACTTTTGCTGGCCTCAAAACTAAATAAATTAGCCCAAAGGCATTCTGCTGCAAAGACCAAGAACTCCACTCCGAACTCCACGAGACCACAAGCCGAGCGCACACATTATTAATAATATTTATGATTGAGTGACTGGGCCGAGTGGTTGCAGTGAGGTGTGGGGTGTGTGGTGGTGGGTGGGTGGGTGGGTGCACACATCAAGACAGATGTCTGGGTCGAGCATCAAGTGTAAATTAAAGATTATATGTACTCGGTCCACGCGCTGGTCAGATCTGAATATTTGATGCTAATTGGCAAGTTCAGGCCAAGAACAGAGTCCAAGGCGTAGGAATGGCTATTTCCGGTAATTTAGTTTATCAGGTAACAGACAATCAATCGATTATGTTGAGGAGTAGTTGAATTTAATCTGAAAATGGAAGATTTCAACTGATTAAAGACTTCTAAAATGTGGCACCAGTCACTGGTAAAAGTTTTCTATAATCGCCGGATTACAATTTAGATAAAAGTTTATTTCAAAGGAACTTTTGTGACTCTTCTAGACTATCAGCACTCAATTTATTTTAAACATACTGCTAAGAGAACGATTCCAATATCATTTCAGTACCCTCCAAGTGCTGTTTTCCTTAGAATTTTTCACACAATGCTGGAACCGTATCTATCTATCGTATATCTAAGTCAGAGTCTAACAGTTTTCAAATTGAAAAGCCACCTCCCACCCCGAAGACCCTGTCAGTGCTCTGGCGCTTTGTTCATCTTTATATGCATGTTCGCACATCCATTAATCCGTTCCTTAAACAGAACAGAAGAGCAACAGCAACAGCAACAGAAACAACGTGAAGGGAGAGGATGGCGGATGAACTGAACCCGAATGCAGTCACTGGGGACTGAAGGAATTTATGGTATAAAAAATGGATTTGCGATGTTTTCGCTGTGCAAATTAAATTTATTGCCGCGGATACTTATCCATGCCCATTGTTCGGTGTTCCGCACGTGGAGTGTATCTACATGCCTCCTGCCACATGTGTGTGTGTGTGTGTGTCTGGGTGGGGAGCTGAGCAGTACGCCCACAAATTTATTCGCGGCTTCTCATGGCTCTTTCCCCATTTAACAGATGGAAATGGAAAATTATGAAGCGACGTGCCCGGAACTGCAAACATTTTACTTCAGTTCCTGTGCCAGTGCCAGTTCCTGAGCCCGTGCCCACATAATAAATGTACCTGCCTAAGTACCAAAAAAATAAACCAAGTTATCGAGTGCCTCGACAATGGGGTACCTGGTGCTTCAGAGAAAACTTTGCGTGAAATTCTGAAAGACTTTTCTTTCAGTCTCTAAGGAAGTAAAAGTCAATATTTTTGTTTTATTTCTGGCTTATTAATAAATCTATGGAAAGGACATGCAAAGTTGAGAGGCTGTGAAACTTCATCTATAAATCTTGAAATAAAAACAAATTAACTGCCTACACCTGTCAGAAAATTCCCACATTACTTGGTTCCTCTTGCTTTGAAAGTCTCGAATAGCCCAGGAGCTTGCAGAATTTATTTATATTGTATGAGTCCAAAGGTCAAGTTAATATACCCTGATGTTCCCCGAGTACAGGGTACTGCAGCTGAACGCAGGAAAAAATTGAAAATTAAAAAAAGTAAATAGAAGCAGACAGTTCAGGTTCTCTTTAGAGCCGCGGCGGCCGTCACCCTGTTGCACTTGCCTGACAATGAGACAACCAACGTGCCACCACCACCAGCCACCGCCTCTCCACCCACTCAACAGACTAAACGGAATAAGCGTTAATGCTTCGTTTGAATGAATTTTTGATTGCGTTGTTTACGATTGAATTTACTTCCTGCCAGGGAATATTTTTTTTTGCTCTCTTGTTTCTTTTTTGCATGCTTTGTTTTTTTTTTTTTTTTTACCTCGTTGGGGGAATGAGCATAAATTTGCGTGGCTTCAGTTCCGGCGGAATTTCTCCTACTCTGTTGGAGTTTGGCAAAATCCGTGCTACATTTTTTATGTACGCAATGTTTTGGAGGATGACTTTTGCTTGGCATCAGAGGTGGAAGGAGACCAGAACTCACGCTCCACTCTACGGGGATCTGCGATAATGCAAATGGCATTGAAAGGAATGGGATACAAGTAAGGTAAAATGTAAGGGAATCTGCTTAAACACATTTCACATTCAATAAGCATTTGGCAGCACCCCCAGATATGTGATTAAATAAGCGATTATTTCTGATATGAATAAATAATCAAAGTGCCCTTCCCTTTATTTAAAGCTCACATTTCCAGCGGAATGCCAAGCAGGAGAGTCGATGATGGCAAATCATCGAAGTAATCTCGTTATCGGACTCCTTCTCGGTTCACTTTTTTTCGCAGCCTATCGATGGTAAATGTAACGGGAACCCAATTAATCTCTATCAATGCCTTGACTCAGACCCCGGACTCAAGCCCAAGGATCAAGTGACAAGACATTGACTGGCTTAGCAGACACACCCGGAATGGACACAGACGTAAAGTGTTCGGGAGAAGGGTCCGAAGTCGACGTCGAAGGGGAACTGACATCTACGACTCCCTGGAGTGCAATCGGAAATGGACGCCAATGAAACAAATGCAAGCACGTAAAAAAGCCAAAGACCACGGCTTCAGCCCACCAAAAGGTTGCCCACTCCTCTTACTCTGACACGCCGACTGTCTTGCTCTGTGGAACTTCCAATTGTGCAACGTGTGGTAAGAGTAATGAGAACAGAGAGCACAGAGCACAGAGCACAGAGAAATGGCAAACCGAAAAGGGAAAACGATTTTCCGGTTCAATCAGTTTTGATTTAAATTGCAATTATTAACTTCAGTTTGCCAAATCATTAGGACTGAGTACTGAGCCATCTATAAGTGGACGAGGGCTGTCTGGATCTCATTAGCCACAAAGCGGGTCGAAGGTCTGAAAGTATGCTGCCAGACCAAAGGCAAATACGGGGGCTAACAGTTCTTAGTCTAAAGACTTTGATTGGGTATCTTATCTGTAAACTTTTCAACAGAATCAACCATACATTTTATAACCTAATTGATTTATCTGGCAAAACAAGAGATAGTCTCAAGATAGATACAATATGTGAAGTTTATTCAACGACTGATTCTGCTATCCAAAAAGGAGTTTTATCTACCTTTCACTCTGGCTTACTCCCGTTGGAAGCTTCAAACTCCGCTAATCTCTGCAAGCTACCGAAATTGCAGACAACATTTATTCAGAGACATTGTCATGCAGTGGCCAAGTGATCCCAAACTCCCTAATCAGCTACAGCTTTAGCTGTCGGGTGGGGTGTTGTAGAGCAATTAAACATGGGCCCATAAATCTTTTCCCATTTTGTGTATTTGACTACGAGCGACGCTACACCACACAAACACTGGACAGACAGACACACACGTTTGGGTGTGGGTTGTAGGAAGAACTAATCTTACGACTATGTACATACATTTGTTATGTACGAGTATGTGATGTGTGTTATTATTATTACGAGTTTGCTTAAAGCTGGAGGTTGGAGACACCTAAACTCGCCACAAATCCATGCGCAAATATTTCCCCCAATTCGCACAGCGATAAGCCCATATCAGGCGTCGACGGACTGGACCGGATCATAAAGATGAGTGACGTGCCCGAGCTAAATGGCTTTTGTTTTGGTCTCCAACTCTGTGTCCGTCTCCACATGATCGGCATTCGATTTGTTGAGTGGCTTCTTTTCCTCCTCATCCTCCAGCCTCGCCTCAAAGGTCTGCAGCTCCTTGAGTCCAGCATCGGGCAGCGCGTGGCAGCCACTGTTCCAAGGCTGCAGCGTGGACTCCGAGAACAGGACGTACAGAATGCCACTGCCAGTCAGCATGGCGGAACTCAGCAGAAACACCTTCTTCCAGGCTTCAATATTTTGCTGCGGCGAAAAAGCGGGATTGAAAATCAAAGTAAAATCTTTAGGCGTACACTTACATTGCCTTGAGTCAGATGACCCACAATCAGTGGTGAAATGAAGCCTGGCATGCCGCCAATCATGCCACTCACACCCAGGACAATGCCCGCATAGTTGGGTGAGAGATCCACCATCGAGGCCAATGGCCCGGAGGACACTGCGCCATGGAACATGGTGGCCAGGGTAACCAGCAGAATCGCCGCCGTTGCATTGTAGCCAAAGTAGGCCAACGCCAGCACCACCAGACCCTTGACACCACAGCCTGCAGGAGAAGAAGTTTCTAGAGTATAAATTCCGGAATACTTGCGCAGAACACTCACAGATAAAGGTCGCCAGCTTGCGGACATTGGTGCGACTCAGGCGATCCGTGCGCAGCAGATAGTCGGCCAGAATGGAGAAGCCGTAGGCGAAGAGCATTCGCATCAGGTGCGGCAGGCCGGACAGGAAGCCCGTCTGTAAAAAGAAGTAAAACTGTCTCTCTCTTCCTCACTCTCTGTGCGTCATTTACTCACCGCTCGTATGTTCCAGTGATGGATCAACCTGAAGTATGTCGGGGCATGCGTCATCAGGGTGAACAGACCCCAAATGCCGCCCCACTGGGCCACCACATTCAGCCAGACGGGCCGCGATGTGGCAATGGCCAACCAGGGCGTTGGACCCGGACTGCTGTTCTGCACCGAGGCGCCCAGTGACTTTTCGATGTAGCGGAGCTCCGTATCCGCGATGCGGGGATGCTGGGCGGGTGTGTCGTAGACGAGAAACTGCCAGGCAATGAACCAAACGGTGCCCACAACGCCGCAGATGTAGTAGACCCACTCCCAGCTGGTCCAGTCGATGATGTACCCAAAGATGGGATAAAACAGCGCCACACCCACCGAGCTGCCCAGGTAGGCGCTGACGAATTTGCTACGCTCATTGGGCGGTATCCATTTGGCGGTCAGGACATGCATCGATGGCCAGGCCAAGCCCTAAATAAAAAAGGGGTAACGGTCAGCATTTCAGATCCGGAAAATCTCTCCCCCACTTACAGTTATCCAGCCCTGGAAGACGCGCAGACAAATGAGTCCCGTGTAGCTCCAGTAGGAGACAATCGGTATGAGGAAGCAGCAGAAGACGCCGATGCCATTTGACCAGCCAAAGATCAGTTTGGTGCCGTATTTGGTGGCCAGGATGCCGCCGGGTATCTGCAGCGTCCAGTGTGCCCAGAAGAAGGAGCCCAACAGAGCGCCTTGCTGCTTCTCGTTCCAGTGGAAGCCCTCGCGATCGTACCCGATCTGTGCAAAGAGATTGCATTACTCATACGCCCGCCATACGCAGTCTCCGCACAAGCTGCATCCATTAACCACTTAACATGTGATTCACATACTCACATTAGCCCAATCAAGAAACCAACGCTCCAGTGTGAACCTCTCGCTGACAGCCGGAAGAGAGGCAAAGTCCGATGCATTGGAGGCAGCCACCAGCAGATGATCGAGGGACTGATTGAGGGGCACTGGCGCCTCACCTTTGCCGGCAATCATGTCCACAATGGTGATGTTCAGATTGATGCGTATCATGTAGTTCACAATGAAGCCCATGAACGTCATGTACCACAGCACAGTGCGGGCCTCGACTGTAAGAGCAGAGCAGAGAGCGCGAATGAGCTTCATAGAACATGAAATGCGAAGCCGCACAACATGGCTTGGTGGCTTGTGGTTTGCATCGGTGGCGGATCTTGAGCCAGATCCTAAGATGAACTTGATCTGGAACACCCTTTCCCCACCAAAAAGTACCTTCAGCCATGGCGGGTGTGTTGCTTCGTTTACTTAATCAGCGGATCTTGCACTTGAGGATCTTGCACGATTCCCTCATGCCCGAAATGTACAGGATCTAATCGGTGTGAGATCGCAGCGACAACGAACCGATGCGGCCGATTGCCAGACTAGAATGCTCAGCAGAAACCCCCCGCATTTGGGTTCGAGTGTCTGCCACACACCCACACAGGCCGCACATCACTGATAACCGCTCGCCGTTCATCGTTCGGTTTATGCTGCAGCTCTGCTCGTGGATCTCGCTCATCTCGCATGCGATTGGGGGCCAGATAGAGCTCTCATTTCGAGCAGATCAGTCAGCTTTATGGCATGGCGTGCTCATGCTGTGACTACAGACAGGCGTACTCCCAGTCATTCCAGGTGACAGTTTAATGGATCAGCCAGCAGAAGGATTAATGACCCAGCCGCAAAGTCCAGCGCAGAGATACAGTGGCCATTCCTTATACGATCTAAACATACAGACAAGTTGTATTTGAGTTATTGCATTTTGTGTATACATCGAGATAAATTCACGTGTCACGCTGTTCGGTCTTCAATATTGCCACTGGAACATTTACATGAGGATCTGATCATATCATGGCTCTACATTCCGACAATGTAGATCGTGCTTAGGCATAGGCTAGCATGCGGGGATTAGACGAATACGAGTGGAGTACGATGTGGGTCGTGGCAGCTGGGAACTGGGACTAACAGTGGGGCTGCGTGTCGGCCGTCGTGGGTGACGCCGTCGTGGGGCGTGGTGCCACGCAAGTGGCTTCCCACAGACGGCTCAACACTCATCCGACATTCTCGTAGGACATGGCCGGGCGCTCGGCGCTCATTGCAGCTGTGCTGGCGGCCGAGCCAAAGATCGTTGGCGGGTGATGCTGCTGTTGCTGCTGCTGCTGCTGGGACTGCTGCTGCTGGTGGGGATGCTGCTGCTGCTGCTGTTGTTGCTGCTGCTGCTGGTGTGGATTGTGGGCATGGTGCTGCTGCGTGGGCGGCTGCTGCTCATTGCGCAGCTGCGCCAGCGGAAACATAATGTTGTGGGCCATCTGCGGGTGGTGCAGGTGCTGCTCGTTGGGCGGTGGCGGCGGCGGCTGCTGGTGGGCCGCATGCTGCTGCTGATGCGCCTCCACATGCTTGCGCTGCTCGCTCTGCTGCTGTTGCTGCTGGTGCGCCTTCTCGACGACGCTCTCCTCGTACTTCTTCTGCAGCTGAAAGAGCGGCAGCTGCTGTGGCACGTGCAGGGACACGGCCGACGCAGCAGAGACTCGCTCCACCTGCGACTGGGGCGAGGATTCCCGCTCGCCCTTTTCGTACTTCTTCTGCAGCTGGTACATGCTGTGCGAAAGGTGTGCGGTCACGGAGCTGCCACTGCCGCTGCTGCTGCTGGTGCTCTGCTTCGAGGACGTGGATGTGGAGGAGGCCGACGATTTCTCCGCCTTGACAGGGGACTTCTTCTGGTACTTCTTCAGGATCTGCATTAGTTCGGACTTGACGTCAAGCCGTATCTCCTCTGGCACTCGCTTGATCTCCTCGTAGAGCGAGAGCAGGAAGAGCTTGTCAGGATCGCGTTGCTTGCGCTTCTTGCTCTTCTTGGGGAACGCATCCTGCATGAACTGCAGCAGCTTCTCCTCGAACGGCGTCTCTCGGGGCAGCGGCGTACTGCCCGCCTGACGCCGCAGCAGATGTGGATGCAGACTGCCATGGAAGGCCGGATGTTGGGGCAATCCCGGGTGCGCCTGGGACCCGCTGCCGTGCTCCCCTCCAGCTCCATTGTGCGGCTGCAGCTGTGCCACACCCTGACCCTGATATGAGCCACCGTTCGATGAGCCCGGCGCATCGCTCGTCTCCCCATCGTTGGTGTGATGATCCTGCGACTGCTGCACCGCATGCGACTGGGGATCCTTCTGGTGCTGCATGTGCTGCTGGTGGTGCCCCACGGCCGCCGTCAGAATGGCGTCACAGAGATGCTCGGGCGCATAGTCGAACCCGGACATAAAGTTCTCAGGCTTCAGCTCTCCGTTCATCTCCTCGTAAAAATACTCCGTGCCCACAATGTCGATGATGTCGTTGTCCTCCTGGTTAAGCTCAATCCCAGGCGGGGGCGAACCCCCGGACAGCTGACAGCGCTTCAGCTCCGCCAGTTTCTTGCGCGTGGTCAGCCGCATGTCTCTCCAGCACTGCAAAGGAAGAATCGAAACAGATTATTTGAGCTGCAGCCTGGAGGCGTCAATCCACTAACCTTCTTCCATTGTATGATGGTCTTTTTGGGGCCGATGGTGTTCAGCGCCGCTTGGATCTTCTCCCAGTACCACTCCTTCTCCTTCTTGCCCTCCATGTACTTTGTCTCCCGCAGCAGCGTGATGAGCATTTTCTTCTGCGGCTTCGTCACACGATCCTAGAACCAAAAGAAGATCAAAGAAATATTAATTCCTCTCTACACAATTGCTGCTGTCACATCACATCGCTTGATTGTTGTCTATGCTCTCTGTGTGTGGCTGTAAATGGCAAATGCCAGCGGTGTCTGTATGTACATTTTTTTTTGTTCGACTGCAATGCGATTTGCATTGAAATTAAGGATTTGCTGCGGCATATTTACCATTGTGAGCCTGTGGAGGAATCTGCGTTTGTTCGAAATCTTGAATATTTGTTTTTGCAACGGCCGCTCTTTAGTTCTTACACAAATTTGTGTGGAATTTTAGTCAATTTTTCAGCTCCCCCAAATACATTGTTGTGTAGTGTTGTGCTGCTCTTCGAGTTGCTGCTTCCTCTTCTTTCACGCACATCTGTGCATGCGTTTGTGTGTGTGTTTGACGGTCTCACCAAACGTTCCGTCTCGCTTTTGCACGTGCACCGCATAAGTCAGTCAGTCGCTTCGTCTCTGTCGGTCAGTCAGTTTGACGTTTGCTGCCATACAACCCTGTGCGAAAAGTCCGTTACGATATTTGAATGGGAAGTTGCTGCTTTTCCTTGTTTATTATGCTAAGTTTACAACTAATAATTGTTTATTTATGTGCAAAACGTATGTGGTATGTACATGAATTAATAAATAATCAATTAATCTCGTGGCATGCAGCGGAGATATAATTATTCCCAAGCATGAGAAATGAGAATGCAAATGTTTAACGAGTGTTGCCGACGGCCGATCTGCTGACCTGGCGCGAGATGGTGGAGACACCCTCCTCGAATAGCGTGCGGAACAGCACATTGGCATGATTGAATAGGCCATCCTTGAGGGAGACAATCAGGAACTGAGAGTTGGTAAAGTGCGTCTTCAGCATGCTGCCAATGTTCTGGGTGTGCGACATATCCAGGGCGGCGTCCACCTCGTCCAATATATAGAGGGGCGCTGGCGAGAACTTCAGCATGGCCAGGACCAGGGACAGCGCCACCAGAGACTTTTGGCCACCAGACAGCTCGCCGAGACTCTCCTTCCATGTGCCATTGAAGCCGACCTTGATCTCGAGGCCTGTCAGGCAGCCGTTGGTCAGAACGGGTTTGAGACACGCTTCCGCGCCGGGCAGCAGGCTGCTGAAAATGCCACTGAAGTTATCGTTCACCTCGGTGGCAGCGCGATTCAGCTGACTCTGCTCCTCTTCGTCCATTTTCACAATGATTTTCTTGATCTTCTCCTTGTCCATGGCCACAATATTACGGCGACGCTGTGTCTCGTCGTAGTTCTCCTGCTCTCGCTTCAGAATCGCGATGGCATTCATGTTCAGCGTACGCTCCATTTTGTCCGTCTTCTCCTTAATCTTTGCCAGCTTTCTGCCAGCCTCAACTGGGTCCGCCTTGCTGTAGTCGTAGCGGGTGTTCTTGACACCAAAGGCCCCCTTGTCCTCTGGTATCCAGGGATACTTTACCTCTAGATCCTCAATGCGCCTCTTGGCATCCTTGGTCTGGGAGCCCGCTTTGTTCTTGTCATTCTCCTTCTTCTTCACCTCCAGTTCGAGTTCCTGGTTCTGTTTCTCCATCTTATCCCGCTTCACCATCAAATTGCGCATCTCCTTGTTCTGGGCATGCAGCTTGTCCTTTTGCGCTTTGATGCCCTGCTCGAGGGCCGCCACCTCGGACTCGGCACTGGAGCTCTTCGCCTGCAGAGCGGCCAGATCGGCGATGAACTTTTCGAGATTTTCGACCATGGCCTGGTGCTCCTGCTTGGAGGTTTCTATGGTCTTTTGCAGCTCCGTGATCTCCAGCTGCAGCGTCTCGAACTCCTGCTCCCGCTTCTTCCAATTGGCACGCGACTTTTCCGCCCTCTGCTTGGTCTCCTTCACCTCGTTGGTGGCCGACTTGAGCTCACGCTCGCGATAGCCCTTGGCATCGGCTAACTTTGCTTCGATATCCTTGATCTTGGCCTGCGAACTCTTCTGCTTCTCGCGTGAATCAGCATTCTGCTGCTCGAGGGTCTGAACCTTCTCCTTCATCTCCTCGATCTCGGCCTGGTTCTGCTGAAATGTGGTCTGGGCCAGACGATTCTTGCAATTTGTAAGCTCATGCTGGCGCATATCAAGGTTCTCCTTTATCTTGTTGTACGAATGGGCCACGTTCTCAATGGAACTGTAAAGGAAATCAGTATTAAAGGCTGGCTGGATTGTTGATGCTTTGTCTAGACATACGCCATTTCCTGCTGCACACGCTGCACCTCTATGTCGATTTGCTTGTATTCGTTTTCCAATTCGCGTATGGAGTACAATTCCTCCAGGACATTTGCTCCCTTGGGCGCAGCACCGCCCGACACAGTGCCATGTGGATCCACCAGATCGCCTTCCAATGTCACCGAACGGCAATTAATGCGCTTATCGTAGCTTATCTGCCAATCAAATGATAATATAATCTTGAAGAACATCTCTGATGATAATTTATCCATCAACCCACCTGCTTGGCCACTTCCAAATCCTTGCAGATGAGAATGCTGCCAAAGCAAAACTTCATAACTGGCTCGTAGTAGCGCTCGTACTCCACAAGCGACAAGGCCCACTGTACATTCTCTGCTCCAACCTTGTTCTGGGCATACTCCACCACGTTCCTGCTCAGCGCATGTTGCGAAATCTTGTTGATGGGCATCAGGGTGACGCGTCGCTGCAAATTGCCACGCTGCAGAATCATCTTGCTGGTCACATCATCATCCGTCACAAAGCTGTACAACTGGGGGGGTAAAGTTATAGTAACAAAAGAACAAAAGCAGGAACAGGAATCACTTACATTGCCGCCTGCTGCGGTCACCAGGGCCATTGAGTTTGCCATATCAGACACCTTAAACAGCTTGCCCACCATGCCACGCACTTTGCGGCGATCAAAGTTGGGCTCTGGGTCCTGGTACTGCAGATCGTAGCGCGAGGCATTGCGCTGCTCCAGCTCACGCTTTAGGTCTCGCTTGCGGGTTAGCAGCTGGTTTCTGTGCTCACGCAGCTGCTCAAACTGCCCGCTCTCATAGTTGAGTCCCTGCAGCTGTCGCTCCAGGCTCTGTATCTCCACCAGCAGCTGGTCGTGCTGTGCCTTGTCCTTCACATAGGCAGCATCGTTGGTCTGCGTTTCGCCCTGTTTTTGTTTCAGCAAACCTCGTGTGTGCCGCAGCTCCATCTCTGAGGTTTTTATGGTGGTCTGCGCCTCGCTCAACTGCTCCTTGGCCACTGAAAAGCAAAGCAGAAACGATTGGCATTGATCGTTGGAATCGTCACACAAAAGAAACTCTCACCTATGAGCTGCTCCTGCAATGTGCTTGCCTCGCCATCCTCATTGGTGGACAGGCCCTGTGAGACAGCCTCGAGCTTACGCTGAGCAGCCTCATAGGCCTTGGCATCGGTCGAGTCTGCCTCTTTCAGAGCTTCAAATTCGCCCTGCACCTTCGACATGGCGGCCTCCTTTTGCTTGAGGGCACGCTCGTCATCGGCAATGTTCTTTGCGGCCGTCTTAATCTTCCGCTGGTCTTGTTCAATGGTACCCTGGGCCGCCTTCAAACTGCCCGAGGCTGTGGCCTCCTGCGCACGTTTGGCACTCAGCTGCGCCTCTAGCTCCTTTATCGAACCACCCATCTCGGCCTCGATCTTCTCCTGCATTTCCTTGACGGAGCTTTCAATGTTCTCCATTTCCTGCAGGTTCTGGTCGCGCGTCGACAGGCAAGTGGCTATGCGAGCGTCTATCTTGTGTTCACTTGCCTCCAACGTCTTGAGGGATTCACACTGCTTTAGGTATTGTGCAGAGATGAAGATGCGCGTCTGATAGTCCAGTTCGCGCGTGAGTTTCTGGTACTCATCGTGGGCAGCGCGTTCCTCTTGCAGCTTGACCAGCTTTGGATACACCTCCTCCTCCAGCAAAGCCTTGGTCTCGCGCACCTTGGTTTCCTTCTTTTCGATTAGATTCTTGGTGGCATCGCGTTTCGACTTGTACAGGCTGGTGCCAGCGGCCTCCTCCACCATAGACAGCACCTGCGCACACACAGACAGTGAAATAGCTGGCAGAAGAGAGCGACGGAGATGCCTGTACTCACCTCCTTGGGCTTCATGTTGAGCACTTGCTGGATCTTGCCCTGCATGATCAGGAAGTTGGGATTGTTCACATTCAACTGGATGGAGCAGAAGAAGTCCTGCACTTTCTTGTTCTGCACCAGCTTGCCATTGATATGGAATTTGTTCTTGCCTCCAACTGCAACCTGGCGGGTCACCGATATCTCGCGGCACTTCTCGTACCCCTGCGGACACTGGAGGGCATTTGTGTTGTCAAAAACAATCGTCACCGTTGCCTTAGTTATGCCCGCCTGTCCGTTCTTGTACACCAGATCTTGCAGAGCGGAGGCGCGCACCTTTTAAGCGGCATTCGGAGCATTAATTATTGTTATGGAATGTGTGCATCAGAAGGAACTTACATTCTGCAGATTACTGATGCCCAGCACAAAGCAAATGCTGTCCAAAATGTTGGATTTGCCGGAGCCGTTCAAACCGGTGATGGCCGTGAACTCTGGATCGAAGCCATCAATTTCTGTGCGGCGCCCGTAGGATTTGAACCCGTCGAGCACCAGCTTTTTCACATACATTTTGCAGCAATTTCCTTAAATTTCAATTCAGTCTTCGTTCTTGCGTCAAAATATAACTTTTTACCGCAATTTCTTCCAAATTGCGATGCTGACGCCCAGGGTTGATTTTTCATTGAGATCTATCGATTCATCGTTACCAAAAACCGCCACATCGTTGTATTGACTAGCGATGGGTTAAAACAATTGTTCGAAAGTAAATTTAACGACCATTCTCTATTTATAACTAATGAGGACAAATTATAGCTTGGCTCGAACATAACTCTGAGGTCTATATCGCTGGTACATGCTGCGCCAGAAATCCATGCGTTCTGCTTCCGGATTCTTGTGCATTTTACACTCTCGATCAATGAGCAGGCAGTCCAGCTGCATGGGCTGGCCAGGCTGGGGTCTTTGCACTGATGTCCAACTATCGGATGGCTTACCGTGCCGCGCGAAATTCGCCCACATCTGAGCAATCTTCCCCGAGACGAGCGCATCCTCCTTTTCCATCGGAGTCTCGTCCCCTGCCATCTGGAACAAATAGCAAATATCATCAGCATGCGCCACTCCCCGCAGATCCTCATTCTGGAAGATTTTCTTGTACATATTGCGTCCGCCAACGTAGTCCAGTCGGTAGAAGTACAATGGCGACTGCATCTGAGAGTTGACATGAATCTCCGCGGCATTCTGCATATCCATGCAGAAGTGGTAATCACTGAACAGATCCACCATACTGTCGAGATGCTGAATGGTCAAAGTCTGGCCGTTGAAGTAGAAGTTTCGTATGTCGTCAGCCGCTTGCTGAGCCTCGGGGGCCTGTGGATCCGGCACCAGATCGCGCGGCACCGTTCGCGCCAGATCTTCTTCGTAGTCCTCCAGTTTCAGCTTGGCCCTCACAATCATGGCCAGTCCTTCCGCCGAGTTGTAGCCCATGATCATGGGCATTTTGCCCACATGATCCTTCGTGTGCATCAGATCCAGAATATTCTGATTGATGAAACTGTCGGTACTGCAGGCATCCTCGAGCACGGGCTTAAAGGCGAACGGCAGGTGGCGACGCCGCTCATCCGCTGTCAGAACCTTCATCGTGTTAGCCAAAATGCCATCGGGTTTCACCTTCTCAGACTGCAGGAACGCCAACAGAGCCTTTGTGTTGCTGCCGAAATCGCCGCCGCCGAGGAGTTCGGCCAAACGACGGGTCTTGTAGGCTGCATTCTGTTGAAACACCCATTCCATGTTGCCCGTTCCGCTCTGCATGATGGCCTTGTGGAAGAGCTTGTTGGCGTGCCGCGCATACGTGTGCAGGTGCACGGACGCCGCGCCCGCACTTTCGCCAAAGAGCGTCACATTGCTGGGATCACCATTGAAGCTGGCAATATTCTCCTGCAGCCACTGCAGGGCCATGCGCTGATCCTTCAGTCCCATGTTGCCGTAAATGCCCTCCTCGGGCAAACTCAGGAATCCCAGGGCACCCAGGCGATAGTTCAATGTGACCACAATGACGTCCTGCTCCATGAGCTTGGCTGGAAAGTGTCTGCAAAGATTTGTGTTCAGACTTTGGGCGCCACTTTGGTGCACTCCACTCACAAGTCGCTGTTGCCGTTGCCAAATAAGAAGCCACCGCCGTGAATCCACACCATGACGGGCAAGGGCGACGCTGAACGTTTTCCCTTGGGCGCATACACATTGAGGAAGAGACAGTTCTCGGAGCCGGCCACTTCTGCGGTGAAGGGATCACGTTGATGCGACACATCCCTCTCCCTGCTGCAGTCCAGCTCATGCTGCTCGAAGCGTTCCTGCGGCACGGGGCTCTAAGGGTGCCAAGTAAAATAAATAATCTCTATCTGGGAGTTTTTCTGCTGTAATTACACGAAATCTGAGACTGCCAACAGGTGGCTCCGCATATGGTACGCCCAGGAAACTGTTGTACTCCAGGCCACTGGGCAGCCGCTGTTGCTGGCCCACAACAATGCCCTGCTTCACGGGAATTTTCACCTGCAAGAAGTAAATTTCAATTAATTAAGATTTATTGCACAGATGCTGTGGAAATTACCTTCATGCTGCTGTAGAGTCTAACGAGTATGGACTGGCCGGCAGTTCGTAGCATTTTGCTGTCCTAAATTATGCTGCGCTGTCCCGTGTAGACAGACCGACCGACTATCCAATCATAATTCAATTATTCGGTAATAACAAATCCAAAACCTGATTCCAACGATGACGGACTTTGCACCGAAACTCTGGTCGAAACAGCTGACGCCACGTATTAACCCGTCACAGTGCCATGGGGGTAGAAGTTCGTACGCAACAAAAGCAAACCTTAAACTAATTTTGGATTAACATCACTTCTAGTTAAGCAATTGTCATGCTTAATCATCATTTATTATTTATCAGTTGCTGCTTGAGCAGATTCGGAGATGTCCAAAGTTCCCTCCAACCAGAAACAAAATATAAAAATCGTTTTGTTTTGTTGTTTTTTTTACACATTTAAAGATACATTTAAAATGTTTCTAGGGTTTATTTGACTAGTTCCATTTCATAAACAGTAATACAAGTTTATTTATGGTTTTGGTTTTCTTCCACTATTCGCATTATTCGAAGAACTCTGGGCGCGTTGGATGATGGTTGATTGCTTGGTTTGGCAGCGGGTGGGTGGCCCCACAACCCAACGGTAGAACTAACAGTTTGGGCTTGAAGAAATTTGGTGTTTAGTCAGAAGGCCCTCCCCCGTATGGTGGAGGGACCAACTTGAAAAAGGTGTGAGCTTTCCTCGCCCCCAAACATGGGTAGCCAGCTCACAGTTGGATCGGGGGCACGCCGCGCACACACACAAACACAAGTCGCGCGGAGTTCTGTAAAGTTGGGATGGGCTAGGGATGGGTTTACAATAAAGGATAAGGGTAATATAATAATTGTTAATTAATTAACTTTAGTTTAGGTTTTTAAGCATAGTTCACACCAAAAGTTGAAAACATTTACACTTATGTACATGCACACAGGACAAACATTTAACAGACACATACATCCAAACACTTAATAAACATTAATATATATATATATATATATATGTAGGTATATATGTGGTAGAATATGTGGTAATAGTAATAATTAGCAAACACACTTCCAGGAGTGCCTCGGAGTGCATCCTTTCCATGCCAGTTGCAAGTGTTTTTGCGTGTGTTTCGAGACTCTTTTAGCCATGGTTTTGTTTGTTGATTTGTTCTACTTTTGTCGATTGGTTGTTTACATTTAAATAAAGGGTCACAAATTGTTTTGGTTTTACATAATAGTAAATTGGTGTTTGTTCTTCTTCTCCTTCTGTATCCGCATATCTTAAATATTTAATCCGTATATCGTAGTCGTCAACATGGGGCGCGGGTTTTGTGTGTGTAATTCTTAGAACCTCCTCAGGGCCAGGGTTCGCTTCAAGTAGAGACAAATGGCGCGGTGTATCAGCTCGTATTGCTCAGAGTTTTGGACCATGCCGCCGCGCTGCAAGCGCAGATTGCACACAATGCCCAGCACGTCCACAAAGATGTCTGGCATCTTGGGTAGCTTGTCAAAAGTGGGCGGCTCCTGGTGGTCAATTATCTGCTTAATATGCCGTATGGTGTTGCATGTGAAGCTGCTGTCGCTGTCGTCGTGCTGCGCCTCCGAGTTGAGCTCAAACTCTGCCGCATTCAGTGCTTTGGTTAGCATGCCGGTGAGGGAGTAGGCCAGCGACTGACGCAGCTGACGCACGGCATTCAGTATGGCCGTGAAGCAGCCAGTTCGCCCGATGCCAGCCGAGCAGTGGATGACGGGCAGGGGCTGCACGGCATTGAAAATGTCCTGCTTATAGATGTCCAGACGCTGAGCCGTCAGATGGGCATTGCGCACGCTTCGACTCTCGTCGTAGTTGTCGAACTCCGACTCGCATTTGCCCAGATTCAGGACATGCAGACAAGTGTCCAGCAGCGTATTGATGTCCCGCGGCGAATGGTGATCGGGCCAGTCCGGATACCAGTAGTGATAGCAGCAGATCTTCTGCAGATAATAGCTAGCCGTTTGCGGCACATGGATGCAGTAGAGCAGCACAAACTTTCGCACCGAGTATCCGTTTCGTCTCACAATGCCCACGTTCTTCACCAGAAAGAAGTTGCTCTGCCCCGGCAGACTCTCCAGCACTTCTCGGTCCAGCGTCACCTTCAACGACTCGACGCCAATGTGCTGATAGCTGAGATCTTCGAGCTCATTGAGTGGCGGCGGTGCCACCGCAGTGTCCGGCACAGAAATGGGCGTCAGATGCTGATCAAAGTAGGCCCTGGCAGCCGCACTCAGCCGGAACACCTCGCACCTGGCGGCCACAGCGAATATCTCATTGAGATCGATGGGAAAGTAAATGGCGCACTTCTGTCGATTCGCCTCCGTGAAGTTGGTCAGCATCACGATCTTCTGGTAGTACTGCTGCAAAATCTGCGATCGCTCCATGTGCGGACTGCTGCTACTGCCCCCGTCCACGCAGCGGCGGATGTAGCGCTGCGTGTTCTGGTGGATCATCAGCCAGAACTCATAGATGGTGTTGGGCAGCGGGCCCTGGGTGGCCACATAGCACTTGGACACGTAGTCGGGTCCCTGCAAGAGACAAAACCAGAATCATTTCAATACTTATGAGCAGACAGGGACTCACCTTGATATAATTGGCATTGATGTAGGGCGCATCCTCCTGCTGCTGCTGGTGCTGCTCCTGTTGCTCCAGACTGAGCAGCTCGCTGGCCTCGGGCTCGAGCAGCACACGGGAATGCTCATTGGGCAGAATCGTCTTGTAGCGATTCTTTGTTTGGGAGCCAAAGACCATGGGCTTCTCCTGATGATTGAGCGGCAGATCCCAGAACTCCTTGTGCAGATCGCAGAAGATGCGCTTCTGTTCGGCCTCCTCCAGCTGCGGCATAGACTGCACAATCCGCTTAACCACCGCCTGGTAGCAGGCGAGCAGCTCGCTGTCCTCCGAGCTGGGTGGCAGCTGATTCGTGGGTGTCTCCAGCTCTGCCTCGCGACCATTCGAGCCCAAAACCGGCGGCTGTTCAATGATGTTCTTGTTGGTCTTGTAGCTGTGATCGAACACATGATTGAGGCGTATCAAATCGAACTGATTCAGCGGATTGGAGGCACTCTGCAGCATCTGGATGCTGGCCAAGTAGATCTTGAACTCCTCGCTGGTCGTCTGCGGCGACAGGGGCCGTGTCATTATGTTGCGCACCGTGCCGGCGCAGGTGCAGGCAATGCTCTGCTCGGTACTGGCCGGATCCTGCACCGGATTGGGCTGCAAATCAGAAGCAGACCCGAAGCACACCTGACCAAAGAACTGCGAGCTCTGCTTGTTCGGATTTGTGTTCAGGTTCTCGGTGCTGAAGAACTTCCGCTGGTGCGGAGCCTGGCTGGAGGCAGCACAGCTGCAGACAGTCACCTTGGGCTGCTGTCCACCACACACATCCGGCACGGGCAGCTCGCCTCCTCCGACGCCCAGAATGCTGCCCATATTGAGGGTGAGACTCTGATTGGAGCCACGTCGCTCCAGCAGCCCACGCTTGGGTGTGGGCACATTCGAGCCGGATCCAGAGCCAGTGGAATTGGTGCGCATGCTCAAGCGGTTGTACTTCTCGGCATTCAGCATCGCCTGCTGCTGTTGCTGCAGGTCGCCGCACGAGGTGGTGGTGTGGCCCTTCAGGGTGATGCTGTGAGTGGATCCCCGCCTGCGGAATAGGCCCTGACGATTGCCCTGGCTGCTGCTGCTGCTGCTGGCAAGATGCTGTTGTGTCTGCTGCTGACTGGCGCCCGCCAGCTGTGCGGTTCCGCTGGCGGTGCCGCCGCCAGCCTCCAGGTTGCAGCTGGACTTTGAGTTGAGTATGGAGCCGAGGCTGTAGTTGGAGATGCTGAGGCCGCTGTTCATCAGGTTGCCGCACGAACTGTGCAGATTGAGCGTGAGACTGTGGTTGGAGCCACGTCGCTGTAGGAGATTCATCGATGAGGTGGACACCGTCGTCTTTGCCTGCAGATTGGGCATGGGCAAGTCCATGGACTTTTGCTTGAAGGGCGACTCCTTGGCGGAGGAACTGCCGCTGCCACCGCCTGCGCCGCCGCCGCCAGAGGAGAACTCCACCAGAGTGAGGCATTCGGGCAAGGTCTTCAGATTCGTGCTGGACGAGTGCAGCAGCTGGTTGTGCTTGTGGGAGCTGCGCGGAGCCAGAGTGGCGCCCAGGCCAAACTTGGAGCTTCCGTCCATGCTGCAGGCGGACTTCAGCTCCGCCGCACTGCGCTGGGGCGAGTCACTGAGGCTCATTTCCGAGTCCAGTGAGCTCTGGGCCGTGCTGGTGCTGCCGTGATATGGATTCTGCTTGCGATGGTACATCAGCCAGTTGGGATTGTCGATGCCCGGCGACTTGCGGCGCGGCGTGCGACGGGCACTGTGACTGTTGTCGAGACGTGAGAGCGATGTCGAGTGTATGCCGGCGGTGGAGGTGGGCTGCTGCAGATGATGGATGTGTAGGCCGCCGGCCAGGGGCTTGTTCTGGTTGTCCATCATGTCCTCGCAGCTGCCATGAGATTCGGTTATGTTGTGCACCACAATCGACAGCTCCGTCTCGTTGGCCGCAGAGTCCAGGGAGCGTGCCTTCTCTTTGGTGCTCTTGATGGTGGGCGTCTTTGGTTTGGGCAGCGGCGACACCTGCCCCCCACCAGAGTGCTTGATGGGCACATCTGTGATGCGAATGGTGAGATTATTCTTGTTCTTGCGATTCTTCCGCCCCTCGGCCCGCTGCTGATCCTGGGGTTGCTCCGCACGTGCCAGCTCGGCGGCCAGTGACTCCTTGCCCCTGAATCGCTGCATCTGGGCCGCCGCTTCCTCGATATGTACTGCATCGATGGGCGTCTCCTGCACGACATGATGATCGATCTCGGGGAAGCGAAAGAAGTTCCCATTCTTGTAGCCCGCCGAATTGATAATGTTCAAGGGGGACCCATGGCCGGACAGATTCAGATTGTTAATGGACGACAGCAGCTTGGGCGAATAGGTGAGGCGACTCGCCTCTAGGCCGACGGGCGTCGAGGAGGATTCATCTCTGAATATAATTGTGGGTGAGTTATGCTCGCTCTTGGACAGATACAGACTGTTCTCCATGTCGTCGCCAGACTTTGGGATCGTGTTCTCCTTGTCGGTGGTGCCTGTGCTGCTGGCAATGTGCGGTGAGCAGGATCGTCGATCGTAGAGCGAGAAACGCTTGAACTTTCGATTCAGTGTGGGTGACTGTGTGCTGCCGTGGTGGGGTGCATTCGGGTGGGCGATGGTGAACTGCTTGGGCGTATAGGGGCGTGTCGCATCCTCTATATCGTGGTCGGCCGCCTCTGTGGTGAGTAGTGTGGCGGTGGTAGCTGTGGCTGTGGCGGGGGCGACAACAACACCTCCTGGCGATTGCGTTGTTGTTTCGAATGTGGGCGATGGGAACTCAAAGGATGTTTGCATAAATTCCATGGGTGTGAAGTACGGTGTGCTCTTGTTGCTCTCCACATCCTCGCCATCAATTGTGGTCGGGTAGGGGGTCGGGGGCTGGGGATATTCAATTGATGCATTTTCCTTGTTGTTGTTTTTTAACTTGTCCATTATACACACACACACACATACGCAAGTGCAAAAGCAAGGCGCACAAAGCGCATTCGCTTTGCCCCGTAAGTGCTTGGTTCCTCCTCACTCAATAAACATGCTTCCCTGCACAATCTATGCACTTTGTTTGATTAAAACTATATCGCCATTATATGAAAATCATCATTTTCACAACACAACATTTTCTTTCGAGCACTAGGGCTCAGTGTGACCGAGAATTATCGATTAAATATGCCGTCTGACCCTTAGAAATATACGTTTTCCTTTGTGAAACGTACCGTAAATCTACCTAACCGCACATCATTTTCATCAATTTTCATATTCTAGCTAATATTACCAGACAGTGGGAGCTCCCAGCACAGAAACTATAATTTAATGCGATTGATGATCCATTTTTAAACTAAATTGCTAATTTTCATGAGTTATCTTAATTGGATTGTTTACAAAAAACGGTTCTAACTAAAAAGTACGAAAAAAAAATCATTAGACGTAAGTGTACCGTAAGTGTGAATGACTGCTACGTCATTTGACCGCTTGTTGCATGTTAACCGTTGTATTTCTTTTGTATACCCTATTTCACTTAATTAATGTTTAAACATTTATAATGGGTTTATCTTAGAATAACAGTAGAGAGAGAAAATACCCCCGAGGGAGAATAAAAAAAAAACAAAAAAACAAAAACATCAATACCATGTTCTTTAATACACCTTAAATATATATTTTTTTGTATGTTTTATGTTACCGCTCTACTCTTGGGTAAAGCGGGAATAACCTTAAATATTAATTTAAGCTCAATTTCGAGAAGTTTATAATAAACAATATGCAACAACAAGCATAAAATACTTGTTTGACTAAAATACTGAATTGTAAGACCAGAGCTATTTACAGTATTACTCCTTGCAAGCCGGTTGGCAGGTCTGCTATTGTTTTTGAGGCTCACTAAACCGTGGTTTAGTGGGCTTTGACTTTGGTTTCTAAATCGGTATATTACCACACAACCACATCCGATGCATGGCCCTAGTCTGCGTCAAAATGGCATCTGCCTCCAAGTCCAGCCGTTGATACTGCTTCTCGTTCATCTGGAAGTTCAAGGGTTCTTTTTTAATTGGCTTTCGGGACAGAGGCAGCTTATTCCAGAAAGGATCTGAGCACTGAGTGGCCAAAATTTGCTGCAATCTGTGCAGATGATAGCTGAGATAACTTTCGCAATCGGTGAACTCCGGAGTAGAATTTGCCTGCCCATTAGCCCCAGGCAGATCCATTGGCGCTGGCAAGGAATCGAATGAAGCTTCAGATTCGGTGCTCTGGAAGCGAGCGCGGTATAATTCCAGTTCCATGCCACTAAAGTCGGTTTCTTCACTCAGGGACTCATGGGACTCATTCTGAGAGTCATTCTGTGACTCCTCAGGTTTATCCTGCGGTACATTCTTTGGCGGCTTTGGCTGAAAAAACAGCTCGGGCTTTTTGAGCAGCTTCGGTACTACTTTCGCGATCTGTTTCTTTTGACTCTTTTTCTGCTGCACCTCTTGGACAGTTTTTCTCTCAGCAATTGGTTTCTTTTTAGCCACGTGTGGTGTCTCCTTGTTATATAGCATGACAAGATGCGGCTTGGGCTCCTCGTCGAATATCGTAAAGTTTGAATCGATTGCCGCCCTTCTGTTGGCCTTTGCCGGCTTCTGCTGCTTCTTGACACGTGGCGGTATGGCCATTTTGATGTTTGCCATTTGTTGGGCCGCAACGACATTCTCGACGGCCGCCGCGTAGCTGATGCCTGGCGTGACCGCAGAACCGATTTCCCTTCGGCTCTCACTCTGTAGGTGCATAAACGCGCCCAGCGATTTCTGCCGCACGGGTACGACAAGGCAGGGCGCTGAAGCGCATTTCGAATCCCCATCAGAGGCATTGTGGCTGAGCCTCAAAATTGATGGAGACGGCGTGGTCCCATGTTCCATGGCAGTGCTATCCGCTGATTCTTGCACAATCTTGCTCTGAAATATGATTTTGTTCATGGCGAAATAATTGAGACAACAAAATAGAGAGAGAGCGAAACTTACAAATGTTTTGATATTTTGTGAGCTCTTTTCTGGCATTTTTCTGGATTTAAATTTTTAAGAAATCAAAACTCAAAATAATAATTCTCCGCTCTCAAATAAGTTTCCAATGAGTTTAAGTTGTAGTAGCACAAACTGTTGTAGTGACTGAGAGACTGTCAAGATCTGAGTCCCTGCTCCTGATATATTTTTCATCAAAAAAAAAACTGAATTTTATTTATCGATTTTCAAAATGTTTGCAGCCACACTGCTGCAACGTAAACTGAGCTTGGCTCTGCCGATCGCGTAAGATTAGCTTTTTATTGCTTGTTCTGTTTAGCAATCATTTATTAGAAAACATTTGCAACCTGCAGCTTTCGGCCTGTGCCTCAGATGAACTACAATGAGACGAAAGCCCCGAATTTCTACATGTGGGGCGGTGGTTTGGGCAAGCTGCAGGGCGGCCTCAAGGAGGAGGAATACTTCACCACAGTTAATCAGGATCTCATTGAAAAAATGCGCGACAAGAAGGCCATTGCCGAGTATCTGCCCAACTGGGATGAGTACAACAAGGCCATTAACAATGCCGCCCTCTACACCACCGCATTGATGAACAAACACAAGAACGTACGCGAAGAGGCGTTTTTCATGTCCGAGGTAGGTTCACTTATCTAACTGGAATTAATTTACATTTCTTAGCTTTGAATTTGATCGCCACAGACTGCTGATAACTTCAAAAAGCTGCAGGGGCGCAACCAGAAAGAGGAGACCACTGTCGAGGACGTTGATGCTGCTGGCAACATGCTGGATCAGCTTAAATAGTTAACTGTTTTCGTTTATAATTTCAGTGTTAAGGTGGGGTGAGCAAAGAAGAGGGGTGAAAGTTCTGTGCACAAATAAAATTGTTAGTTTCTTTATTTTAAATTGAATATGCAATGGTTCTATTTATCGATAACAGAGTTGGTTTTATTTGGCTCTAGTTGGCAGGACTCGCTTTGAAAGATCAGCTGCGGCGCGCGCGCAAGTTTCACAAATTGTCGCAATCGTTTTGCATAAATCACACTTTATATATATCACATCACACTTGGATATACTATATACTTGATTGGTATATAAGGGAAACATGTTTACATTGCGTCGCATCAGTCAGCGCTTGTATCCAAAGCAAATTCAGTAAGTTCCATGAACAACATTCTAGAAATTGCATAAGAAAATACGATTTATACATGTATAGTGAACTATATTCTATTTTCAACCTGGCAGGAATT
This sequence comes from Drosophila guanche, assembly GCF_900245975.1. Classification (NCBI taxonomy): domain Eukaryota; kingdom Metazoa; phylum Arthropoda; class Insecta; order Diptera; family Drosophilidae; genus Drosophila; species Drosophila guanche. Next base: position 14,414,950 of record NW_022995743.1, on the reverse strand, counting down.
TGAAAATGTCACAAATCGGTGAACTAGGTAGCGGTGCCGGCAAGGGTGGCGGCGGCGGTGGCAGCATTCGCGAGGCAGGCGGCTCTTTTGGCAAAATGGAGGCTGCCCGCGAGGAGGAGTTCTTCCATAAGCAGCAAAAGGAGCAGCTAAAGAAGCTGAAGACCAAGACGGAAGCCAAGGCACCAGAGACGGACAAGAAATGAGAAAATTGATATGTTTTTAATTGAAAATCGTTATTTAAAATATATACTATGTATGTTTAAAGTTGCTTTAACGCTTTAAAAGTTCATTGATTGCGCCGGGTGAATGCCAAATCAGCTGTTGGATACTTCAACTCTGTGTCCCTGGGTCCACCCTGTCATTTGTTTACGGATCGTAGTAGGTAACAAAGCAGGCGATTGATAAGAAAATGCTGATAAAGCATTCACGGAGACCTACAGATGCCCGCTTCTAGGCATCAGCAGCTTCATACAGTTCTTACCGGTTTGTACAAGTGTCTGGACACTGCCAGCGGACAAAGACAAAGTGCCGATGGCATCGACTATACAAAACAGCCTGAAAGTGGCACTTAGGAAGAGCATGAAGGATGCGCTCAAGCGCCTGGATGCAGAGTCCATTAAGCGGCAATCGCATGCAGTCACCGCAAAGGTAAAAAGCAGGCCCAGGGCCCGTGAGTGCGGAACGTTCATTCGGTTTGCCCCTTTTAGGTGCTGCAGTGCGAGGCCTTTCGGCAGGCGCAGCGTGTGAGCATCTATTTGAGCACCAGCGGCGAGGTGGACACCACCGAGCTGCTCTGCGAGATGTTTCGCCTGGAGAAGATGGTGTTTGTGCCGAGCTACGAGGGCGCAAGCATGAAAATGGTGCGCCTACGTGGCATGGAGGAGTACGAGAATCTGCCCCTGACCAAATGGAACATCAAGCAGCCAGACTTCAAGGATAATCGCGAAGATGCCATGACCAATGGTGGGTTGCAGCTGGCTTTTAAGAGCTTTTAATCTCAGCTCTGTTGCTCTTGCAGGTCACGGCATTGATCTGTTTATTGTGCCCGGCGTGGCATTCAGCCGCAATGGTGCTCGCATGGGCCATGGCATGGGCTACTATGATAAGTTTCTGCGCCATCACTCGGACAAATATCCTCACAAGAAGATATCCTTTATGGGACTGGCGCTGAACGAACAGATTGTCGGCCAGGAGGAGCTGCCCATGGACAGCCATGATGTGCGCTTGCATAATGTTATAACCGAAAATTGAACTTAGATACGAGCTTTTCAGCTTATTTTATAATCAAGATAAACTGACATTTTAAAGGGATATTCCCCCATCTTCCAGGAGATATTGCTTGTTCCATTCTTAGCGCAGATAGGGCGGTCGCGAGCGCAGGCCACGGCCACGCGATCTGCCACTGTAGTGGGGCGAGGAGTAGTGCGAATCACTGCCGCCAAAATGTGATTCCGAGCTGGAACGATACGACCCACCGCCGCCAGACTCTGTCCAACTGGAGGGCGAACCCATGCGCATCATTTTCTTTTGTCTGCCCAAGGAAAAAGATGAACAATTAATTCAATATTCAGTTGGAAGATTAGTATTTTCCTTACCTGAAGGCAGCCGCTGCCGAGATGCGAGATCCCCGATTGCGACCCACTCGCGAGCCCCGCAGCATGGAGGGTATCTTGTTGTAGCCCGTTGGACCAGTGGGCTGTGCCCCACAGGTTTCCAGAGCCAGGAAGTCATCCACATGCAGCGACGGCGGACGTGAGGTATTGGGCGGACGCGAACGGAACAGATCGCCGCGAGAGGGTGGTGGCCGGGCAAAGCCTCGTCCACGCACCGCCGAGACAAACATTTTCTTCTCTGGCCGACCGGTGGCGGGCTCCACCTCCACACGTCGTGTGCGGAAGCAGGGCGCTGTGGGCGTCATCTCGCGGTTGGACTGCGGCGAGCCGGACAGATTCAGCGTGCGCTTCGAGTCGCCGGAGGTGGCCAGGTCCGGGTTGAGGCAGACATTGGCCAGGTCGGTGAGGTCGCAGGCAATGCGCTCGTAGAGCGGCTCATTCATGTCCTCGATCACCTCGATGGGCAGCGGCTCCAGCCAGTAGCGTGCCGTGAGCTGGGGATTCTCGGCAGTGGCGCAGTATCGCGTGAATATCGGACGCGCCTCATACTGGGTGACAATGCCCTCGGCTTGGGGCAGAAAAGGTTCCACGCTAAGTGATCCACTGGTGCTGCTGGCTGTCGGAGTGGCCAGCTCACTTTCGGACTCCACTGCGACGGCGGCAGGCAGCGTTTCCATGCTGGCGCTTGCCTCCTGCCTGGAGGCATGCAGAATAATCAATTGCTTGAGGTCGCACAGTGCCGCCTCATTGGCCACCGCCTTGTACTTGTCCAGCACGCGCAGGATGCGTGCCAGCACCGGTGGCCTGGCCATCTCAATGTCCTGGAACTCCACCAGTTGTGCCAGCTCCGTGGCGCCCAGCTTGAGGGTGCGATTGGGCATAGCAGACATCGGCGGCGGCGGTTCAATTTGCGTGAGCGAACGGAGCAGCAGGATCAGCGACTCGATGTTGGCATGGTACTCCACCGTCTCGTTGTGCAGAATGACGCGCTCCATCCAGGCCTGGAATTCGGTGAGCTTCTGCTTCAGCAGCTGCGCCAAGTGGTAAAAGGTGAAGCTGCCACAGGAGAAAATATCAAAAGTCAGAAATCAAAGCACAAATTAAGGTCTGATCTGGGTAGAACTTACTCGTGCTCCGTGAGTATCACCAGATTGCGCACTGCCAGTATGGATATGCCATGGGTGACCTCCACGCTGGTTAGATTACTGAACACCGCATCGATAATGCGCGGTATGAGCTCCTTGGGTGGCAGTGCGGCGGAGAGATTCAGCGCTGGCAGAGCCGTCGATTTGTGGAATATCAGCGAGATGCCCGAGTCCAGGAAGCTGTCGAGGATGCGATGCACCGCCTCCTGGCAGTTGGTCACCACCTCGTTGAACTCATTGAGCGCGAGCAGCGATTGGAAGAGCTCCCAGAACTTGCCGGACAGAATCGACAGCATGGAGCTCTTCAGCGGCGCAAAGGCGCACAGGCGCGTGGAGAATCGAAGCAGACGCTCCAGATTGGTGGTGGGAATGCAGTTGGAGGTCTGATACTCGGTGCACAGCAGCTCCGTGATTGTCTTGGCTATCAGCAGAGTCATGTTCGGGGCCAGATCTGAGAGCTGCATGCAAACGCGCTGCAGCAGCTCCGCCAGCTGGGGGAAGCTCGAGGGAGCCAGGGCCTCCACCAGCTTGGCAATCTGTCCGCTCTGCGGATGCAGATGGGCGGACCAGAGCTTCCGCTCGGTGATCAGTCGCTGCTTGTGCTGCTGCTTCAGTTGGTCGCACAGCGGCTGAGGCATGGGCAATGGCAGTGGCAGCAGTTCGGCCAGCAGTTTGAGTCCTGTTTTGGTTGGAACTCTCAATTAATTGATTCAAAATCTCGCTTGGAAACACTCACCTGGTATGAAGTGGGCGGGTCCATCGATATTCTTCAGCACCTCGCGTATCATCAGCGTCCAGAGGGACTTGTGCAGCGACTCTGCATCCTGCTCGTGCGGCTGGGTGTAGGCCAACAGGCTCTGCACCACCTCCAGCTTGCACTGCTCCACCTCAGCGCCAGCCTGGCAGCGGGAGGGATAGTAGAAGAGCAGATAGTACACCTTCACCAGGTGATCGATGGCCGTGAGATCCTTGTAGGTGCCGTCGCGGCACAGTATGGCGTAGGAGAGCAGCTCGCGCAGGATCTGCAGGGTGGGCAGCATGATTTGGCAGCAGTGTACGCCCTGGATGGTCATCAGTGCGGGTGCATGGATGCCCGGCTGCTCGAAGTGCGTGCACAGCCGCTCCATGATCTGCAGCAGCAGCTGGACCCCATCCGCCGCATACAGCTGCAGGGCCACAAAGCGATGCTTCAGCTCCTCGGTGCCGTGCGACTTCTGGCCCGTGCGGCTGATGGCCAGAAAGCGGAGAATGCGCAGCGCCATGATCAGATCGCCGGGGAACGTGGTCAGATAGTCGAGCGAGCGCGTAATCACCTCCACCAGGGGCATGATATCGTCGTAGACAAACACATTGATGGCCTCCAGGGGCTTCATATAGACATACATCTCCTGCAGCACCGCCGACACCGAGGGCTCGAAGGTCTCGTGGTTCTTGGCCAGCTCCAGTATGACGCCTCCGTGCTCGATGAGGTAGTCCAGCTGCTCGCAGTAGCGCACACAGGCGTCCACCATGTCCACGGCATAGCTGAGCACCGGACTCTTGTACTTGGTGCCCGGGGAGCTGAGCAGCTGGCGCTGCGTCTGCAGCCGCTGCTCCTTCTTGATCAGATCCATGAAGATCTTCAGGTTATTGTTCAGTCCCAACACCTCGACGGTGTGCTGTCGGCCGGCGGGATCGCATGTCTGTGAGTAGATCGAGTGCATGTGGGTGGCTATCTTGATGGTGTCGTACTCGGGGCAGGCGGCCGTGAACACAATGGCGTCCAGGTGGTAGCGCGTCTGCACCTTGTAGGCCAACTCGATGCCCAGGCGCGCGAGGCGGGGGAGCACTGGTCGCATTATAGGCTGTCGCACAACTGGCGGTGGCGGCGCAAGCTTTGGCTCCTCCTCTTTCGACTCATCCGATTTCTGCTCCTCACTCGCATCCATTGGCTGCTCCTTGTCCTGATCTGCCTTTGGCGTTCCATCTGGCTTTGGCTCCTCCAGCACATGCGGCCTGGGCTGGCTGGGCACCTCGTCCAAGCCGAGGAGTATGGACACGATCATTTGGGTGACGGGAAAGGCATCGTCCACAAAGTAATCAATGCCCACATGGGACAGCAGCAGAGTGTGCATAAGGTCTAAAGTGCAGAGGAAAGTCGAGGGCGGCACTTCCTTCGGATTGCTCAGAATAATCAGCACAGACTCTGCGAGCGAGTGCTGGACAAAGTACGACTGGAGGGCATTGCCAAAGCTCCGCTGGGCCGTGGGATCGATGAGCACTTCGAACTTCTTGGAAACGGGCAGGAAACGGCGCGGCTGCTGGTAACTCAGTTGGCTGGTGGTCAGAGCGTCCATGAGCATCTGGAAGGCAAACTCAATCCTCTGACAAATCTCCAATCGGCTGGCATCTGGCGTTGCTTCCGTCCCCATACTGGCTTCTTGATCCACGAAGATCTGGCGGCAGCTTTGCTGGACACTGGCCAAGGCCTCGTACAAGTGCAACTTCTTGATGATGGCCTGCAGAGCGTATTTGGTTCTGGTCAGCTTGGCCGTCTTCAGGAAGTCCATGACCATCTGATAGCCATTTGTCTTGGGGGAGAGGAAGTGCTGCACGCCCAGGCGGGTGTCCAGCATGGCATAGACGGCCTTCAGCAGCTGCAGCTTAATGGACAGGGCCATGTAGGGCTCCTTGTAGAGGCTGAGCACGGCCTCGAACAGATCAAAGCCCTGCTCCTGCAGCAGGTGGCCAAAGAGCTGCTCATTGCTGCCCAGCAGCTCGGCCATGCGGGCACCCAGCTTGATGTGACGTATCTTGAATGCGGGCTGTGGCTGCACGCACGCCGCCTGGAAGCTCAGCGCCACCTGCAGCACATTGGCCGCCTGTCGCAGATGCACATCGTCGTGGCTGAAGAACTGCTGCAGCACAAAGTTGCGCCGCTTGTAGTGCTGCGAGAGATAGCCCAGCTGGTTGTTCAACTGCTCGCCCAGGTAGACAAACTGCTCGCGCTCGTCCGCGCTCAGGCCGTGGTCGTCGCTGAAGGCGGTGACGCTCTCGCAGCGTGTCTGCAGCGACAGCTTCTTGAAGAGCAGCCGCAGCGTTTCCAGCTCTTTGCTGAGGTGAGCCGCCAGGTCGCCCTCGTAGATAAGCAGCGGCCGCTGCCACGGCTCGAACGCATCAATGGCTGGCGGGGCAACGGCGGCGGCAAACTCCAGCTCACGCTCGTACTCGGCTGCCGCCGCCACGTCCTCGGACTCGTCCTCTTCGTCATCGCCAATGATCTCGTCATCGCTGAGAATGGGCTCAAATTGTTCCTGGGGCGTGCCAGAGCGCTCCTCATCCTCCCGGTCTCGATGCAGCGACTCCGAAGAGTGTCGATAGCCTCGCGTGGCCTGCATTTTGTAGTGGGATCGTGAGTCGTCATCGTCGTAGTCCATGGCATCGGGTGAGCGCGGTCTGATGGGCGAATCAATCGATGCTGGCGGCGTCCGTGGCCACTTGTGCTCATCTGCGTCCGAGCGAGATCGATCGGAGCGCTTGCGACGTGACCGATGGCTGGAATACTCCGGGGAACGCGACCAATCTCTCGATCCCTTGTCGCGCGAACTGAAATCAAAGCGAATAATGTTATTCAATTAAGCTTCTAGAGTGGCCGGAGCCTGTTGCATACCATCTGATGTACTCCCTTTCGTTGCTCTCCGAGTGCGTGTGCGTCCGCATGGGTGGCGGTGGTGGCGAACGGTCCGTGGAATGGGTGGAGCGTCGCAGGCGACGCAGCTCCCGCTGCTCCTCCTCGGCATGTTGATGGTAGTGCTGCTGGTGGTCACGCGACAGCCCGTACTCCAAGTCATCGTGCTCGTAGTCGCTGACGACGGCCTTGTGCGGCACCAGCAGCTCGGCTGGAATCGGCTCCGCCCACTCATCCTTCAGCACCTCCTCCTGCAGCAGGACATTGTGCGCCTCTGCGCTAAGATTGCACATCTCTGGGCCCGCAGGCTCGCACGGCAGCGTTGGACTGGCTATGGGCTGCGTCACCGAATTGGTCAAGATTCCATACACTGCCAGGGTGATGGTGCTGTACCAGCCGCGCAGGACGAGGCCATCGGTGGGGATCTTCTCCTGCGAACAGTCCAGATGGATGCAGTCGTTCTGATTGTAGCGCAACAAGCCCAGATTCTCGAACGCGGCACCCGGCATGCCCAGGTCGTTCACAAAGAACTCCAGATCGAATTTGGAGGGATTTGTGGCGCCCAGACGAACGCCGCCCGGAAAGTCGGCCTGCACCCGTGCACCCAGAGGTATAATGCGCACTTGCGTGATGAACACCGGCTTCGGAAACTGCACCAGATCCAGGTTTATGTCCTACATCAAAATGCGACGTGTGAACCAAAAGCCGTCTGTACTTTTGTGCTACTCACGGTTATATCTTCATGGGAGAAAGTGTCGAAGAACAACAGTTCGGCTCCATCGTCCACTTCGGTCATGTTGTCTCAGTGTTGTCTATCTCAGTAGCAGTTTTTATTCAGTTTTGTAAAACTATTTTCCCAAACAACCAAAATCGGGCGTCAAGTTAATTAGAGATGGACAAATCACATCGATACTATCTAAACAACGCTTTTAAAATAAATTATTGAAACCAGACAATCTTATAGAAACTGGTTTTATCAATACATAAATAATGTATCTTCCTAGCTGTTAAGCCGAATATAAAAATCGAGTATTATAAATTTAAAATAAAGCCCAGTACTCCGATGCGCTATATTTTCGGTCCACCGAATCAGGGATGATGTTCGTCGATAAAAAGTCAACCCAATTTTTTGCCTGACAGAAAATTTCTCATCCAGCTTTTCGCAGATCCATATACGAGAGTTACTGTGTTTAATTTGAGTGTCATGAAACATGAAACATGAAAGTCATGACAAGTAACCGATCTTGGGAGAATCGATTGATAAATCGGATGAAACTATAGTTTTTTCGCCAAGAATTCTAACTAGACGTGTAATATTAAGCGGAATATCAAAGTCGAGTAAAACGCTATAGAATATCCAGTATATTTTCGGTATACTTGGCAAAATTTGAGGTATATTTTGCTATATTTTTGAGGGTCGTGTGGTATATTTTATCAGCAACTCCGCGGTCACACTGAATTAAATACAAAAAAAACAAAACCGGAAAAAAATAAAAATTGAACGGGTCGGTTGTGGGCTGTTTCTGTTCGATTGACTGTTTTTCCGTACTTCGCTTTACCAACACTCAAGAGCCAACTCATGAATGCTTTACTCTTGTTTTGCTGAAGCAAAGAAATTTAATTTGTTGTGCCACGGAATATACAAGACGGACAAGAGTGAATCGCGAATCCTTTGAAGAAGTCAAGAAGTTTGTGAAACAAATTGAATGAGTTGAGCGTCGTCGTCTTCCCTTGATCTGCCGCGAGTGTTCACCGACAAACGAAAGAGAGAGAGAGAAAGAGATAAGAGTGCGATACCATTATCAATAATCCCAGAACCCATCATGTCGATCTCGTGCAAATGCTCGAATTTTGTGGCTACCTCGTCTAAACTACAGCAGCCCAGCCGCTCTTTTGACGTAACGGCGGAATACCGTTTGGCAACCAAATCTGGAGCCGGTGTTCCTCTGTCGACCGAGCTGTCGCAGGTATTCCAGCAAAAGTATCCCAGAGATTTCCCATTCTACACGGAGTTTATGAATTTCTTCAAGCATGTAAGTGTTGGATCCTGGCCAAACTACTATTACTATCATTCAGTCAGGAACAATTCTATATACGCATCAGTGCGGTGTGCGTTTTCCAGTATTGATTGAGTGGGTAGTATGAGAGAGAGGGAGCGAGAGTAAGAGAGCGTAGCATAAAAATAAGCAACGACAATGGGCCTATGCTGGGTGCGAATGTGTGTGTGTATTATCGTTCTTTATGCTTTGTGTGCCGGCCTTTATGGCTTTTGCTTTTCCTTTTCTTTGCTGCCTATTCTTAAGGCACGCACAATCGTGCTCACTAACATACCCGCACACACACACACGCATAAATACGCGTACACATGGGATAGGGTAGGCCTAGGAAAATGGAAAGGGAAGAAGAAATAGGGTCATGTCATCCATGAGAAACATGGATGGTGTGAGGCATGATGGCATCCCCTTTTCCACTGTATTTTTCTGGTTTTATTTTTGGCTGGCGGCCCAAGTGCGTTTCCGTTCCCGCTCCTTCTCCATATTTATCTTCCTTTGGGCCAGCACCTGTTTAGTGCCTGGAACACCCTGTATCCGAGTTCGCTCTCGCCTCCTTCCAACCTGATCGACGGTATTTTTAGTTCTCTGCGTCAGCTTCTGATTCTGTTTCGCTTGGGATGTTTTGTTGTTTTTTGTGGTGCTTTTATGATTTATGCGCTTTTGCTTTCCGTTTGTCACGCCCTCTTTTGTAAGTAATTTGCATAATTTCATACACATTTTAGAGTTACTTCCCCCAAAAAGTCGTCGCAAGGGGTGAGCCCTGGGCCTTGGCTGTGACGGGGGTTAAGTGAAGTCGATTCCACATTTTAACATTTAAATTCTGTTCTCCCGAAATTCTATTGTTGTTATTTGTTTATTTCATTATCAAGCGTAAACTTTTAAAAACCCCGTCTCCCCCACCACCTTGAATGAAAGTGGAATCTTGGCTTAACCCAAAAACACTATTATATATTATTATTATTAATTTCATGTGTATTTTTCCATTCGATTATTCTTCCCCAACAAAGCAGAAACCCTCTCTCTCTCTCTGTGTATCCACCATCTTGTCCACAATTTTCAAGGTTAAATCTTGCTATCCCCTCTTTTTCTTGTCTCTGTTATCCCACCACTTCATCCCCGCAGGCACTTGTCACGTTTTGACAACCACTGAACTGATCCCAAGTTTGAGCAGCTTTTGGCCCACTCCAGAGTGTTTCATTGTGTATGAGGTGGGTGTGGGTTCTGTTCAGTCATCAATATTTAAGTTTGTATTTTCTGTAATGCACAGCCCACCGCAACATAGGCATGTAATTTGAGTTTTGCATTTGTTTAATGCCAAATTGACTTGCGGTTGGGTTGGGAGATCGTTGTTTGCTTATGTACTGCAGCCACTTCAAAAGCGCTGGGGCGTACAACAACATCGGAGGCAGCGAAAACCATCATCATAATAATGGGCAGACTCGAGACAAATAGACCAAAAGTGTTATTTTGAATAATTCAAAGCTCAAAACAATACAAACGCTAGAATAATAAGAAACTCGTCTGGCAATGACGAATAATAAATGCACTAGCATTCACATTGCATATTGGGAAAAGATGTACGAATAAAAGTTTGATATGTCCAAACCACCATCCATAGATCCCAACAAACTCGTAAGTGTCATACGATGTGCATTACCAGTGCCCTATCAAGTCATTGGTACTGTTGTACATTAATAGAGTATGACTTATATTAAAACAAACAGACATAGATACATACATACATTTTATATATCACAGCATATGTATGCCTATGGATATACATATGCACGTGTGTACATACATATAAACATATGTATGTATTCCTCTATAAAGAGAGCCCAAAACGGAACGAACGCTTTTAGAATAAATTACGAAACCAGCGACAAAACACACAAGCAAAAGAAGTAAAAAAGCACAAAGAGCAGGCAAGAAGAAGACGAAGAGTAGGTGGCGTGTGGATGGGAAGGAGAAGAAGAAGCAGGGCAGAAGGAGAGTGTCAGTGGAATCGGGGCAGAGCCGCGGCTGAGGAAGAACAACAACGGCAGCAGAGCCAAAATACAAAACAAAAAACTTGTTTATAATGCTTTTTTTTCTCCCTCCCGCTCGTTCTCTCAGCCCCTCTACACCTCTCTCTGCGTGTGTTGTGTGTGTGTGTGCCTTGTTGTTGGATAAACAAGTTTCTGAGATTTCCAAATGCGGCCGGTCCGGGGTTTGGGGTTTGGATTCGGATTCGGATTCGTCGTATTCATCAGTTAATGTCCGGGAAACCGGGGCCTGAACGTTTACTGTGGCTGGGCCTACTGGTCGCCCTCTCAGCTAGGGGGAGTCATATGTATTCATGGGACTGCGGGGAGATCAGAATGAGACACAGACAGAGATGGTTTTGGGGCCTTTTGATGGTCCCTCAGCTGACAGGCAGTCAGCTGGCCGCACCCCCTTCAGCCCACACATCCGCACTTTATACAAGAGCTGCGTAGGCCTCTCCTAATCATCATGGGATGAGATGGGGGGACTGCGTCAAATGTTTATTATACACAATTTTATGCATACATATTTTTCAAAAACCACTGTCCGACTTTTGTGTCTGTTTTTTATGGCAGATGGCGGAGGATGGGTTGGAGTGTGGGGAACGGTTACAAGGTTGCATATAACATTAAACTTGTTGTTTCTAATCATAATAACCATTCACCAAAAGCAAAACAACATCGATTATGCTGGCCATACATATCCATTCTACGCTGACCCTCCACTGTAAGTAGAGTTTGACAGAGAGCATGTTTAAAAGCAGTTGAATACTGCATAGTTTGGGATGCATTAAAGAATGATCGCGTCACTGTTAAAGGACCCACAGTTTCAGAACAATTGCGATCGAAATACGGTTGTGTTCAAATTGCTTATTCTAATTGCCTCTTGCTTCTGCCGACAGGCGGGTAGAGCTTGATTGCACTCCCGTCTCTTATCAATTTGCCGATTGTCCAGCGCTCACTTGCTAGACTCGCAGACTCTCTCGCTCTCTCTCTTTGGCACTAAAGCACACACACACCTAGGTGTTTCTAGGTTATCAAACGGTAAAAGTGCTTGGACATGCACACACACATGTGCAATCGCTGCGATTCTGCTGACGTCGCGTCGTCTGTCGTCAGTCGCGCGACTCAGCCCCTTTATACCCTTGCAGAGGATAAAACGATTTTGCCACAGGGTTTGTATACAAATTATCTGCCCCATTTCGGCTTGCGTTTCTCTCTTTTTTTCTATTTATTTATGGGCTTTAGTGTTGTTTTTCATGTGTGTTTTTATAGCCCTGCCTGTGCAAGGAAGAAGAGAAGAGAAACAGTCGATCTTTTGATTGAGCAAACGAGTTTTATGATAGAAACAACAAAGCCAACAGCTCCAGTTGCATTCATATGCTAATGCAGAGTTTATTTATAGACCGACTAATGAAATGGCGTTTCGAAATCGAAAACCCTTTTCCAACCTATTGACTCAGTGAAAACATTATTCAACAAAACAAACAAAATCACAACCAATTCCCAAGTTGCTTTAGTACTTTACTATGTATAGGCAAAAGTTATCAATCAGTTATGACTATACTATATGCCTATAAGTGTGGGGGATAATGCAAGGCGCGGCTCTATAAATAGTCATTATTAAATGTAAAGTGCTCTCTCTCTCGACTGTCTGAGATGGTCTGAGAGTGTCTACTGGTTTCTATGTGTATGGGTGGGTGCAATAATAATAGTAGTTTACTAACTGATAAGCTGGGGAGAGGCATGAGTAAATAAGTACGATTAAAGTGCCGAAAATCAGCTAGGAGATGATAATAATGGATGCTACTAAATGAAGCGCTAGCAGCGCTGTAAACTGTCGCACAGAGAGAGATACGAAGGTCACAGTTCGAGAGTCACTGATTGGTGTCAGCCTGATGCTTCCTTCCTGCTTCAATCAGAGTCAGCCGCCCCCGACGGCACCCCTTAGAGAGCGCGCGCGTGTCGCTTAATTGAAAACCAATGTTAATCTTTAACAAATTTAACCTTGAAAGCGGCAGCAGTCATTCTTTACATATGTATAATGCTTGTTATATGTTAACATCCATATAATCGTATGTACACACACTGGACCCCACCAATGTTGCCATTGCAGTGACAGCGTGTTAAGACGCTGTAAAACTTTCAACCTTTTGCGCCTAGAAGTACTATAGTGCGTGTGTATGGTCGCTCTCGGAGGTAATGGAGCGGTGGCGGGACAGCCTTGTAAACTCTGGCAGCCATTGCACCCCAGTGTAAACAAAACTATAAATTCTCGAATTGAGAAACTGTGCGCTTGACTAAAAATAGAAACTTTAGTGAAAAACAGCTCTTTGGCGTAGAACAGAACGAAACATATTCAAATATTCAACGCGAATTTTTTATTTTGCGTGTGCGCTTCTGCGGTTTTTCGTATGTAAGAGAGAGCGAGAGAGAAAGAGCAAGAGAAGAGGGATGAGATTCTGTTTTTGGGGCTGGGGAGGTTGATTTTCAGTTGATTGTCGGTCGGTCGCTCACGTTTACTTTGCGTGATTTGTATTTTGGCGAAGGGTTAATTTCTTCCTTCCTTCCCTCCTGCTGCATACCCCTTCCTGCCTGACGAAAATGTTTGCCGGCTGCGCATAAATATTTGCAAACCACAAACATATACGAGAGTGGGTACATAATAGCAAATACATAAAGAACAAGTAACAGAAAGTGTGTCAAATGAGCGGTCATAGATAAACAAACATTCATCACGGGAAAACATCTCAATTTGATGTGAAAGACTGTTTCGTCTGAACAAATCGATCGGCTGAAAATACAGTGCTATCCAGGAATATTAGGAGTGTCATGGTTTATATGTAGAAGTCGAAAGACCTTTTTGAAAACAGAATTACTGGGGAAATACCCCGACAGAAAGCATTTGTTCGGGTTTTCTATTATTTTGACTTTGCAGCTGTATTTTTTATACTTTCCTTATCAATTCATTTTCGAATCTTTTCAATTTCAACTAGATCAAAAGCTATTTATAGACCCCAAGTCATACATAGATAATCGAGGCTTATCGCAATAAACTTTCGGTAGCTCCAGAAATAGTCCAAAGTCAATTGTAGGCGCACACTAAATGTCAACTAAATATGATCTCATTTATTTATATGAAAACGTATGCGTACCTATACAAATGCAGATATTTTAGTATGCGTGTGTTTGGGCGAGTAAACTAACAATTAACAGCGGACCCACAGGGCAGGCTGTCGTCCGACGCCATCTTGGCTATTTGTTTATTAAATTTGAGCAGAGAGTCTCGTAGCCGTAGTCTCGCATGCGGTACGTGCAGGCGTACGTACAGCTCATAGACCGTAGACCGTAGACCGTAGACCGGCGACCGGCCCTGCCTGCCTGCCATGCCGCCGGGTGTGTAAACAACATACGGCAACAAAAATTTGTTTGTCAAAGTTTTTAGATAACACCAAAAGCAAAAGCAAAAGCACACCCCACCAGTCCAGACCATACCACATCACACCACACCGCGTACCCCTCTTTTGGTGTGGTACTATTTTGACAGCAGCAAACAAACACTGTTGCGCTTAATTTACTGTTATAGTCGAGTCGAGCCTTGAATCGTTTGCTCACCTCTCGCCATTGCTTTCCCTCTACCTCTCTTTCGCTCGCTTTTCCAAAGGGCTTTCACGTGTGCACGTTTTTCAAAGCTCTGATCTGCTCTCTCGCTCTCCTTCTCTGGGATTGCATTCATAGATTAAGAGGTATAGGCTGGGTTGGCCATTGGCTGTTTGTCCGGGACTCTGACGTTAAGCTTGTTTGGGTTTTGTGTCTTATCAGATTTTGTTTTCAAACGACATTGAATGATACTCTTGTTGTTGCTGCAGATAGGAAACAGTTTGATTAGGAAAGTGTAAAGACTAGTGGGTGAGAGGTGGCCTTAATTGGTTTAGAAAGTTAGATTGGGAATAACAATCTGTCGTATTCCATACTACCTCGATCATTGATTTATTTACACTAGATGAATTAAGCCAATGCTTAGGGCTTGTGGGTAAATAATCACGATTATCCATATGAGCTTTCAATAAGATTAACCCATAATATTTCATGAATAGCTGTTGACTTTTTCTGACCTGCTTCCAATAACAGCAACACTTCTAATCCGCCAAATGTTTGGGCAGAGCCAAAAGAATCTCCCCTATGGCCGGCATTCGCTTATGGCACCCATCAAGTCCGTCCCATGACAAACATGTTTTGATAATCAAGTAAGCCTAAGAAATGACGGCATGTGTCGGTCGTTACATGGAATTAAGTTGGGCTCAAGCTTGGGCTTAATTTAAGTGAGTCACTGGACAGGAACCAAAAAAGAGAACGAGAAATCAGAGTCTGACATTGGAAACACTCAGCATCTGGAAAGGTACCTTTGCAGATCGGCCATTGTTATGGGTATGGGTACATATAGATATATTAGATATATTATATTAGATATTAGTTCAGAAATACACGTAAGCATAGCACCACCGCAAGCGTCCCATGTATAACAAAACTCAGCTAGGGTCCTACATACAATAACAAATTCAAACCCAAATGGAAAATTTTGAGATCACACAGAACACAAAGCAGTAGCGGGAGGGGGGAGAAATAAAATAAATTGGCAATTGGTAATCCGAAATCCGAAGAGCGCGAGCGGAGGTAACCACCACGCCCCGCTTGCGCGTGTCCCCAGCTGTCCGAAAGTTGTTTATGATAATGGCCCAACAACGGAAAAGGGGGGGCTGCGCTCTAAAGAGAGACGACGAAAGGTAGCACCCCGAGCCGAAGCCCCCGCCCCTGCCCTTCTGTAGGCCCCCTCGTAGTACGATCCAAAAGGCAAAGGAAAAAAGCAAAAAAAAATATAAAAAACAAGCGGCAGCCAAATCTATAAAAGATTATTTTCGTAGTTTCTTTTGCCAGTTGATTTGTTTACAACTTATTTTCTTTTTGGCTGAGTTTCGGTTTCTCGTCTCTGTCTC
>NW_022995743.1:13791286-13798700 GCF_900245975.1 Drosophila guanche | reverse complement strand
GTGGGCGGGGGGGGGGCGGGGGGGGGGGGGGGGGGGGGGGGCGGGCGGCGGGTCCACCAGAATTGGAAGCTAATTAATAATTATACCTACAGCATGCCGAGCCAGAACCGGACACACACACGTACACCGCACTAGACCAGCAGCAGTTGCCCCAGCAGCGAACAACTTCCGCTGCAATCAAACGCATTAAACGTCGAACAGGTTGAAACGGGTTGCCATTGGGCATGGGGCGGGCAATCGGTTTGCTTCTTGTTCGCATGTCGAGAGCTTCCGCCCCTCAATCCAGAAAAGCCACACACACAAAACATCCAGAGACAAAATCCGAAACGAAACCAACAATCGAACATAATTTTCGACAAAATATTTTGATGACTACGCCCACAGTTTGGCGTTTTTTTTTTTGTCTTTTCTCAATATTTTGTGGGCGTGTAACGCCCATCATTAAATGCCTCATTGAGAGGAGGCAGATCAAAGCAGGGAGGGGGCAGAGGAGGGTAAAGCTTCTAGACCAATTAATTGAAGGGAAAAGCACCTGCTGGTAAGCCCATTCCTGGTTGGGGGATGGCAGCAAACAAAAACAAAAACAACAACAAGTAAATCAAAATCAGAAAACGGAAGTCCATCTATCTGTGTGTGTGTGTGTGTGTGTGGGGAAAAAGGGAAAAGGAAAAGCATGTATTTGTCAGCACAAAATAATCAAGGATCATAATATGTCAACAGACAGACAGGCCGGTGGCAGTGGCAGTGTCAGCGAGTCACAGGCTGAGTCGTAGGCAGAATCCGAGGAGGAGCATAGGGCCAACAACAACAAAAACAAACAAACAAGCACAAGGACACCCCCCAAACGCACAAAAGTTGCGTATGTCAAAGCGTAGAAATGTGTGCCACCAGAGCAACAGCAACAGCAAACGGCAACAACAGCCAGCCAGCCAGCAGCAAACTGAAGCCAAAGCTAAGGCAGCCAGCAGCAGCAGCAGGAAAAGTGTAGGACAAACATTCCGTAATAGATATGAGGGGGTGACGGGGTGGCAAGAGTCGTCGCGAGTTGTCGTTTTTGTCTCTGACAGTTGGGCAAATGTGCTGAAGTGCATTGACAATACCACGAAGCAAGTACAGCGCTTGACCAAACCCAAAACCAATAGCAAAAAAGAATCAACCGAAGGGCATGGTAGGGTCGGGGGAATGCTTTGCCACTTGAGGCGCACAACCAGAGAAAGAGCACTGCTTTGGCTGCTCCATTGTAAGGGGCGGCCAAAGTGTTAGGCACACACAATGGAGCAA
Organism: Drosophila guanche; assembly: GCF_900245975.1. Taxonomy (NCBI): domain Eukaryota; kingdom Metazoa; phylum Arthropoda; class Insecta; order Diptera; family Drosophilidae; genus Drosophila; species Drosophila guanche. Next base: position 13,797,419 of record NW_022995743.1, on the reverse strand, counting down.
CGAGAGAGAGAGAGAGGGAGAGTGCGGGCTGGCAGCATATCTCAATAGATAATCTTGCCCCACACACACACACACTCGAGCACCAGGGGCCCACAATCTGCAGGCAGCATCTTCAAGGCTCTCTCTCTCTCGCTCTCTCTCTGTCTCTGTCTCTGTGTGTGCCACAGTCGGACTGCAAGTGACTTTCTGTGCAGCGGCTGTCATTCTCTGGCTGGCAAAAGTTAATTGCGGACCCAGAGAGTGCCAGCCAGAAAGCGAATCTTTTGAAAGATTGCTCGGCAGCTCAGCCCTCCCTGGTCCGGTGGCCACTGTCTGTTTCCGTAGCTGCTTAGTGTGGGCAGCGAAAACTGAACAAAAAACAGCTAAAAGAAACGCCCATGTTTGGCCAACACTGCCTTGCAGCAGCTACCACTTGTCGATGGCTTAACGAGAGCCAAAAACAGAAACAAAGCCAAAGCCAAAGCCAAAGCCAAAACTAAAGCCACAGCCAGCGGCTGCGACAGTTTATAATTTTGTGAGCGAAACCCCCCCCCGCGCAGTCCCCTCAGGCCATGCGACGCCCCTGCGGCACCTTGAGACGATGGTCGCAACCAGTTTGGTAGCGACTGAAAAGCGACAGCCACAGCCACCACCCACACCGATCCACACAGGCCACAAGTGGAAGCAGAGTCTCAAGAGCAGAGGGGGGGACGGGTACGCGGGCAGCGTGGGCCTAAATGACGTAATTATAACTCAAATATCTAAAACTGTGGCACCAATTCGACCAAAGGGCACTCAGTATTTATTTTGTAATGCTCCTAAAAAAAAGGAAATTGAATTTAGCTGAGAGATTAATTTATCTAAATTTAATTTGCACTTTGCTGATACAATTAGAAGTTGATTCAAGTTAGAGTTTCTAGCTGCTGCTGCACTACAATTTAGTTTTGAATATTTCGAAATTCAAGAATAAATTGTGTAAATTCTGCTGACAGCCCGGGCTCATGTTGATGCACTTGAAACGTTTCATTTTCGCTGCTCTGATACAAAGAACTTTCCTTTGTTTAACTGCATTCACGTTCCAAGTGCATTTACTCGTGTGTCCCGAAATAGACAGAAGCTGCAGGGGCCGAAGGAATCAACGAGAAAACATACTCGGAAAACTGACAACTGAGACTGAATGTTGTTTAGCATAGGCCATAAAAATAAACATCTGTTTATAAATACAGATCGCCAGCATGTGGCAAAAGGTGCAGCCGAGCTGTGGCAGGGGCACTTGTCAAACAGTTGCACTTGAAGTCGCCACACCCCGCCAGTCGCTGGATCGGCGACAAGACCCTCCCGCTGCGTCCGCAGCGCATCGTATCGTAGCATGTGGTAATTGGTAGCATGCCACATAGATTTATTATTAGGGTTTCAACATCACCATTAGATGGCCCCTTGCTATGGTTCAGCGCCCGCACATACAAAGGGCTACCCACCAGAAGCAAAGTATGTGAAAAGTATGATATTTGTGTGCGCCCTTCAAGAGTTGCAAAAGGCAGGGCGGGCGGGCCCAAACTATTTTACGCCGAGAATGAATTTTCAATTATCAGGATATCTATTGTATGGCAAGTGGAGAGAAAGAGGGATCCGGCAGTGGCAGGATATTAGCAATGTGCAGCCTGGCGTGCTTCCTACGCAGAATATCCACAGACCAGACCAGACCAGACCAGACCCCCCCCAGAAGAAGGATACGATGGATGCCACATACATAGATGATTGCTGCCTTCCCTTCCTGCTGCCAACAACCCCGCTGATGACTGACTTTGATGGGTTTGCTACGATATTGATGCGAATTGATTTGGTTAGTCAGATGTTGGACAGTTGTGGAGAGCAACTGCGATGCCCGCCCTCCTGCTAGACAGCAGACAGGAGGCAGCAGGCAGTTCAATGAATACATAAAAATGGGGCAAATCAAGCAAGATGCCAAATGAGGCTCGTCATAGACATGGCGATAGAAGGACTGAAGCCTGACGGACGGAGACAGAGAGGTTGGTTGGCACTTTTGCGTTTTTAGAGGGAAATCAATTTAATGGCCCTCGGTCCTGCTGCTGCTCTGCGGCTCACTTGAGGCTCCTTGCGGTTCAGTTGAGTAATTGAAAAGCCATTTCAAGGTGAGACCCAGGAGGACCCACTCACAGACGAGAGACGTCTTCATCGCTCTCCCTCTGGCTGCTCTGGCTGCTCTGGCTGCTAATTTAAATTTATGAATTTTAGAAAAACATCTCAATGTCGAGAGGATAGCTATATGTATCAATATATAGTATATTTGTATAGGCAGACACACAACCAGAGGCAGAGGAGCATCGCCGCTGGGTGCGTCCTTCCACGCACTTTCACTTTTCTTGAGTGTTTAATCAAGTGTGAATAATTGCATCATTCTGCCTCAAAGAGACTCGATTTCCTTTGTGTTTGTGCGCCAGCATTGTGTCTGTGTGGCTGATGCCGATATGTGGGCCAACCGAGAATGGAAATGGATGGCTGGGTGGCAGGGATGCTAGTCTCCACCTCAGAGACAGTTTCGTTTACAGCAAATCAAATTCAAAGAAAGTTTCGATGAATTCCCACTTCGGTAAGCGGCAAGTGGCTTCATTGTGGGCCTGTGAAAAGGACTTGCATATTTTAGGCTTGTGTTGATACAACGATATTGAAAAATGAATATTTGATCGGGCAAATGTTTATATTTACGAGCATGCTGAGGAGTAGTGCAGGCTTTGTGCGGCATGCATCATTTATGCGGCACTTAATTGAAGTGTGCGCCTGGCAGCTGCAGCAGCAGCAGCAGCAGCAGCAGCCCAAATGCTCGCCAAAATTCCCTTTCAAGGCGCGTGTTCAACCGATTGGATTCCGCTGTAGCTGCAGCTCGCGTGGCAGTGGCAACAGCTTCGACAGCTGCAACCTCTGCAACTGTCGCATCAGAGCCTGTATCTGCATATGTGTTTGTGTGTTTGTGTGTGTTGTGTGTGGCTGATGACTTCTTGGCTTTAACGTGTGAACCGTTCGCGGTCGGACAATGTCCACTGCACGCTTCAGTAATCTCCCGTCTTGTCCGAGTCACTTGCACACCTTTCGGCTTTGGCCATGGATGGGAATGGTGATGGGTGATGGGATTGGGGCACATACAATGTCTGTGTGTGTGTGTGTGTTTGTGGGGGGGCGGACTGTTGTCCAGTTGCCCAGTTGTCCGGTTGACGTGTGGTTCCGCTTCGACAATTCTTTGCCGTGTGAGTGTGTGGAAATCTGTGACGCGGCATTTGGCTTGGGAAAACTTTAACTTTAACGACTTTGCTTCATTTAATTGCAACAGAGAGCAACAGCCGTTCTCCCTTGCAACATTTTATTTTGCTGGGAACCAGCAAACGCTCTGCACTCCCACCCCCCAGCCCCCCATTGCTGTATCAAGTTGCATAGGCAGACATGCCTCATTGGTTGCAGTCTGAACCTGGACAGGCCTCAACGCATTGTCATTCGCTTGCGCAAACATTATTTCATGAGCGAGAAAGCATTTGGCATTCCGCATGCCCCCAGGCCATGAGAGTCTCTCCAGCATCCTCCAGTCCACAGTCTGGGGTAACTTAACCCTTATCCAACCAGCAGCATCGCACATCGCATTGATGGCTCCTTCTGGAAGGGTACCTTCCCATACCCCCTGGCTGTGTGTGTGTACTTTGGTCGAACAATACCCACTGCCAATGCGAATGCAAATAAAGTTGAAGCTGGGATATGTGTGGCATGAGTGTGCCCCGCCACGTGCACACTTTTGCAGCTCAAACGGCAATTAAGCCAAACAATAAGCTGACAAACACTGAATGACAATGCCAAAGAGCAAGAGCAGGCAGCAGCAGCTTCAAAGCGTTTAATTAACGAAAAATAATCAGCCCATAATCACATGAAAACATGGCATATAAAAACATTTTCGCTGCCTCTAAGCACCAACTGAAGAAACGAAAACCAACGAAAAATAAACTCAAACTAAGACCGTGGTTCAGCTGTTCAGATTTTAAAATGGAATAAAATATATTTCAACTATCTTCTTCCCATTACAATTACTTGATTATTTATTTGGCAACTCAGCTCAAGGGCAACTCAATCTCTGGATTAGTTCAATTCAACTCCAATAATGATGAAAGAATATTCAGCATTTTCCCTCAACACTTTCTTTCGGGTCCAATATGAAATTCTGCAGTCTCTGGCTCTCTCGACTGTTGCCACAAAAAGGGGAAGAAAACGTACCCATAATTTTATTGAATACTTGCAATAAAATATAGAATTTATTTTCATTTTATTTCTGCTTCTGTTTCTGTTTCTGTTTCAAGTATCGATGCTCGGGCAAACTGCATTTTCAAGTTGAATGCAACTTTCTGCAACCTCACCCACACTCGTTTATCTCTGGTCATAACTTTTGTGAGTTTCTCTCTCCACTCTGTGTGTGCGTGTAATGAAGCAACTGTCGCATATTCGGACTCCAAGTCCGACTTCAGAGATACTTCCTATCTGAGCACAACCAAAAAATGTTACACAAGAAGAAAATTCGTATGAATATGCGGGAGGGGTGGAGCGATTGTGGCTGCTGGCAGTTCTCTCCTCTGTGAATGTCAGATGCGGGAAAGTCGAATGGGAAAAGCCGGATTTTTGAGTGTCCAATTCTGGGGACAGTGCTCAAAGAGATACCATTCGAGTGGCCGGATATTTGCTGCATCAGCGTATAGGAATTTTTGGTTTATGTCCCAGCCCAGGCCACTGCTTGGCCAGGACAGTCCAGGTCTGAGAGGACGAACCCACCTCAAGGCTGAACGACATCCATTCTCGTATTAGCCATTTACGGGCTCTGGTCTGGCCGGAATGTGACCGCTTTCAGGGTGTGTGTGCTGCTGTAGGGCGAGGTGGGGGGCTTTCAAATATGAAATTTATTCAAGTCACTCTGGTTTAATGTTTGGAAATGGACAGCAAATAACTTTCGAGAGCGTTTACAATAACAACACGGCAAGGGAATTGTCTATGTGTGTCCTACCCCCCGCCCTACCATCGTTATCCCTTGCCACTATTTCATAATGATGAAGATGATGATGATGACGATGATGCTGATGGTTTCCTTAACCATTTTGTTGGCCCTTTAGGCCAGTGATGGGTGGGATATGAATGCGTTGGCCACCCACCTATGTAACTACCTACATAAGAATGCCTTCCAATTACCTCCATCCAATCGGGGTCCCCACATTCCGACAGAAGGAATCCTTTCCTTTCCTTTCCTCTTCTATCCTTGCCTTTCCCCTTTTTGTGTCTGTGCCATTTTCGCTTCAATTTCGATTTTTACTGAAATGATTTTTTAAAGATAATATTAGGAAAAACCCATCAAAGTAAAAGAAAATCCTGCCAAGCCATTCCCTGCCATTCACCTCCACCCCCGCTTCCGTGGCAGCCTCAGCCTTTGCCCCCCACTTCCAATTATCCATTTTCCAATATCTAAACCCACTTGGGCCTTGAAGCCTGCAGCCTTTGGAGGAGACAGTGGCGCATAAATTGATTGGATGATGTCGCTTTTTATGTCGTTTGTGCTCATCCCCTTCCCCTTCCAAACCACCCAACCACCCATCCACCCTCTCCCCGCGCGACATTACATCCCCCACCGCTGGTTGGCTTTTCCTTGAGACTCTGTGAATTTCATAAGTTGATGCGATGCGTAGCATGTGTTATAAATAAATCAAGCATTCTGGGTGGCAATCTCTTAGAGGTTCGATGCCACCAGCACCAGCACCCCCGATACTGCTCCTCCACTGCCATTGCTTGTTTGGTTTTGGGGTTTGCTCTGCTCTGGAATTGTCATTTAATTCAAATGGTGCTTAGAATTGATTGGAGCACTGGTTCGTTTCCTGGGTAACCAAGCAGTAGGCACGGGGCCTGGGGATGGTCACTCCTAAACAGTGTGCGAAAGTGTAATGTAGTGTTGGACAGGGCAGAAAGAGTCTCTGACTGCTCTGTGGTGTTGGGCACTCTTGGGACAGTGGGAAGATGCACGAAAATATGAACTCGAGGGCGGTGAGAAGCTCTCGGGTGAGACTGGCTGCCTATTAAGTAAATTACATTGCAACATGCGTCCAACGCATGTGTGTGGAGG